>NC_057799.1:536842183-537169206 GCF_018294505.1 Triticum aestivum
CCCACACCACCGCCCAATGAACGCCCCCCAACCGCCGTGACTGCCAACCAGAGGTCTCACGACTACGAATACCCACCGACCACTAATTTATTACCATTTATGTCCTTCATATACGCGCTGGCGGGTGGGCCCTATGGTAATGTGCGCTGCTGAATGTGGGCCGTTTGACTGCTCAATTGATCGTGTTATCAATAAATTACGGAGCTGTATGGTGAGCCAATGACCGTATGATCACCCTAAAATGTACTCCTATTTTATTAACACAGTACAGACTCAAACTACCAATTCTTTCTTTCATATACGGGCTGACAGGTGGGCCCACGGTTACGCGCCCCGATGGTGCAACACTAGTTGCGCCGCGTGGAACGTTTGACTGGTCAATTGATTGTGTCATCAACAAAATACGGAGTTGTACGGGTGAGCCAGTGACCGTATAATCATGATATGTATTTGTTTAACACGGTACAGACGCAAGGGCTCATATATACGCGCAAGCACTCACCGCTATAAGCGCACACACGCGAACCCTACCCCTATGAGCACCTTCAAGAGAGTGGGCCAGCATATATGATCTTGAGATTTTACGAAGTCACCATATGTGCCTCGTAGTCGAGTGGAACGTCTCCTCCCACTGAACGTACATCGCCGGAAAATACTGAAATTAACACAAGATAAATGCGAGCACCAGGACTTTAACCTTGGTGGGCTCGAGAAACCACTGTCCTCTAACCATCCAACCACATGTTGGTTAGCATGACAAAATGTATGTGGTGACCGTGATGAGCTTATTCTGAAGTCCAGTGACCATATCGGGTTTTCGCTTCAAATACAATGACCGTAAGTGTCGTTAACAAAATACGGAGCACGCATCAAATGCAAAGTCCGTCAGTGTCATCAACAAAATATGGAGACGTATCGTGAGCTAGATACCGTTGTACTATTGTATATGCTTATTTTCTTAGTGGCCGATTGCGTGTGTGGTGTGGTGGGCACATCATTTCTAGTTGTGGTGGGTCAACATGAAGACTCATGGGTCGGTTCCATCCTGCGCCACATATAGGTTGGACCAAGACGTGTTATACGAAGACCCATGTGGAGGACTCGGCGTACAACACGAAGCTACCAGAGTCGCGTCGGACTCTATCCCCACTAGTGATAAGCCGACTATATATGATTTGTAACCCTAGGCCCTTAGTATGTTATACAAGCTTGGGGGCTAGTTCGTCGATAGTATACACACACGCACAATGCCTGGTATTCACGTGTACTTTGTACACACCCCTATCACTAATATACAGTACCAGGAGTAGGATCTTTCTTCAACTGTAAGGGTCTGATCCGAACTAGGGTAAAACTTTGCCTCGTATTACCATCCAGCCTAACAGCCAGGGGTATCCTACCGAATGATATGATGAAATCATATCTGCCAACTACTAAGAGAGAGGTCTGTCGGGGGGGCAATGTGTGCGAGAGAGGCCTAAAGATAATGTGCGTGCGGGAGACACGTAGGCACATATATGTGCATATAGAGGGCTAGTAGAGACCGTGCATGTGTATATATGCATGTGAGAGAAATAGTGTTTTCCAACTGAGATTAGTGAAAAGAGTGGTACATAGTAGTCAGAAAGAGAGAGAGAAACAGAGAGAGCATGTGCGTGAGACACCCCGACACCCTGAGAGAGATTGTGAGCATGTGTGAAAGAGAAATGCCGATGCATATAAAGTGTGTGCACTTATGCGTTAGATAGAGAGATATATAACGCGTTTGTGAGAACGGGGTGAGCCATAGTGCATCTACGTGAAAAAGGCGGTTCTACGCATTAAATTAAAATATAAATGGCATTATTATTTTTGGATGAGATCATGAATTTTTCAAATTGCGTATGGACGAAAATCGGTCTATCAGACACCCATACTCTATTGAATTCTAGCATGTGCATGTGTTTATTTCATATTAACGATCCATAGAGTGAGAGCGGTTTGAAATACAGGCAATGGATGCTTTTGCAATTCGTATATAAACATTAATTAGTGCACTCCATGTTGTTAGTGTGAAGCACTTTATACATTTGTCACTTGCATGGATACATTCCAAATTGCTAGCTACGAAATAGAATACATGTCGAATTCAACATAAAGGGGGTTTCGAAGATTCGAATTCATAGGAAGTGCATTCATCTATTTGAACCCGAGATAATGGCATTTGTAAATCAGATATAAAAGGGGGCATCAATCTTTGTTGTGAGTTTGAACATGCTATATATATTCATACGCATATCTAACTTTTTTTTTGCAACCAAGGAGATTATATCTGGAACCATGCATGAACTAAGGTAAGTTGCATATTTTTTAATATATACTCGTGTACAATGTATATTCAAATGTACCCCCTCCATTCCAAAATAATCGTAGCTTTAGGATTTTCAAGAGTAAAGATTTGTGAAGTTTGACAAATCCTGAAAGTTCAATTCAAGAGAACCGAAAACGTTAATGCGTCTGCTCCCAAATATTGAACGAAGCACCAAATAGGCCTCTGGTCACCCGAAACTGCGCGAGACTAATGTTTTGGTGGTAGGAAATTACTGTCCTGACTCTGGCCCGTGTAGCCTATCGGCCCGATGTCCAAAGGTCTAAACCGGGGTAGGTTTGTAACTTCACCAAGACGCCAGTCTCAACCGCCTCCGAGAAGCATTCGCCGTGGGCGCCTACCCATGCGCTCGACCGAAATCTGTCCCGCCCACATTTGGGACACCAGACATGACTGTCCTACCCCCAACCCGCAATATGTCCGAAATTTTAGATGGGGGCAAAGTTTGTAACTTTCCCCAAATTTCAAACAAGCACGTCTCAAACCGAAACATTGTTCCCCCTTAGTTCCCCGCCTCCCTCCATTTCCCCATTCATACTCCGTGGGCACGAAAACGCCCTCTCCACCAGCCGCGAAACCCCAGCCTCCTCCGTCCTCCACCCCATAGCGGCCAATCCACCGCCGCCCTCCTCCATCACGCCGGAGCCGGTACCCCGACGTCGTCGTCCAACGCAACCGCAACCGCAACGCCCTCAAGGACTTAGCAGCTGAAGCCGAGGCAGAGCTGCCTCCACGACGCCGACGCTGAGGTGCGCCGTACCAGAATCACTCCGACCACGCCGTCCTGCGCCTCACTGCTGCGGCTCCACTGTCGCAACCGTCCACCGCACCGGAGCTGTTCCCGCTACGCCGTCGTTCGCCGCCTCGGATCTGCTTCCCCGCCGCCGACAGACGGCCACCGCACCACACTCAACAACTTGGCCATGGGTTCGTCCAAGGCTGCACCATCCTCCACAACTTCTGGTTTCTGGCGAACAACAAGAAGATCGTCGGAAAAACAGAAGGAGGACACAGCACTGCCAGCAGAAAGAGGTACTCCTCTTCCCTTATTCGTGCAAATCTTACGTCTCCGCTCACACCGTATTCATCCCACGAAAGAAACTAGTTGAGCGCTTCTTACTACATCTTCTTCGTGATACTAAATGCACAAGGTTTCCTCCCTTTTACTATTTCACCTTTCCTAGAGGTCAGTAGCCTGCCTGGATTTCAATTCAGGGTTAGTCGAACCGCAATTAAAAGAAGCAGCACCCGCTTAGGCGCGCGGAGCACCTAGTCCGCCTGTTCCCCGGGGAAGCGGCGCATCGGTGTCTATCATAGGGGTGTGGGGCGCAGGAGCTGCTTGCGCCCGATCTGGAGGTCGGCGGGGCTTGAATGGATGGACGGCGGGGCGGTGCCAAGCACGGCGGTGCGGTGAGGTCGAGGGGAGGGCGCAGGCAGGGGAGGAATACTGGGCCGATGGTCGCTGGCGTTTCGAGGAAGATCGTCAACACTGACTGGCTGGAGGTAGATGAAGGTGATCTGCCAGTTCTTTGTACATCGGACGGTGCAGAAAAAATGGACTGACCTATTTGCTTTCAGTCGACTGTTATTTTCATAGAATCCTGTAGTAATTTAGTGTGCCATGCATGTTGTAGAGCTATCATATGCCTCCCGTCATTTATTTCTCACAGACCTGCTATCTGCTACCTTTACACTATACTAATTGTGCACACACTTCACCCATACTCACACTATTGTTTTTTTATGCATGGGTATTTCAGACTCTGACGCAGTGTTCATGAATGCAGAAAAAAAAGACAGAAGTCGCTCCAGTGTAATTCGAAGATAAGCACTAAGCGTTTCAGCGCTCTAATGGGTGCAGTGTCAGCAGTTGGAGACAATAAACGTAGCTCTGCAGTTGATGATCTCAATTGCCACACACAACCATCCCAGGTGCTTGCTTTAACTTCGCGCTGTCAAATGTGGTTGCATGTTGCATATGGTGTCTAGCTTGTATTGCTTCCAATTTGGTTAAATTGCATCTGCTTACTTTACACATTATACCTTTGATAATGACATGCCTTCCTATTTTTGATACATACTACATATGTCTATTAACCATGTTCATACATCAAACTAATGCTCTTTTGTATCCCTCGTCAATCACTTATGATGAGACAGTCACCCGAGTGGGTTACTGTGAGATGCCCTACTCGTTTAAAGAGTGCAGTGTCATCCTCCCCACATGATTCTCAAGAAACAGCAAGGCTAAATGAAGATAGTCAACGTAGCTCTCTAGTTGATCACCGCAATTCCCCCACACCACCATCGCAGGTGCTTGCTCTTACTTGGCAGTGTGATATGTGGTTGCATGTTGCATATGGTGTGTACCTTGTAATGCTTCTAATTAGGGTAAATTGCATCTGCTTAGTTAACACATTATACCTGTGAATATGACATGCCTTCCTGTTTTTGGTACATACTACGTCTTTCTATTAACCATGTTCTTACATAAAACTACTTTTCTTGTGTATCCCTCATCAATGCTCCTAATTTGTTAAGTTGCATCTCCTTAGCTTACACATTATACATGTGAATATGACACGCCTTCCTGTTTTTGGTACATACTACATCTGCCTATCACACCATGTTCTTACATCAAACTACTGTTCTTGTGTATCCTGCGTCTATCGCCTATGATGAGATAGTCACGCGCGTGGGTTAATATGAGACGCAATACTCTTATAAAGAATGCAATTTCATCCTCTCCACGTGATTCTCAAGAAACAGCAAGCCTAAATGAAGATATTGAACGTAGCTCTGTACCTAAAGACCGCACTTCCCTTACACCACCATCACAGGTGCTTGCTCTAACTTCGCAGTGTGATATGTGGTTGCATGTTGCATACGGTGTCTAGCTTGTAATGCTTCTAATTAGGGTAAATTGCATCTGCTTAGTTTACACACTATACATGTGAATATGACATGCCTTCCTATTTTTGGTACACACTACATCTATGTGTTAACCTTGTTCTTACATGAAACTACCTCTCTTCTGTATCCTGCATCAATCACTTACGATTAGTCACCTTTATTTGTTGCATATTGCATATTATTTCTAGCCTGTTGCCATGTATTGCTTCTAATTTGGTCAAATGCATTTGTTAGGGCACCCTTTTAATTTGGCAGAGTGATATTGGTTTCATCTTTCATATGGTTTCTAGCTTGCATCGATTCTAACAAGTTCAAGCACCTTGTGCTTAGTTTACACTTTATACATCATACATGTCAATATGTCACGCCGTCCTGTTTTTCTTACATATTCCATCCTCCTATCATGCGGCTGCCTTACATGAAAGTAGTGTTCGTCAGTATCATGCATCAATGAGTTCTGAAGAGTAAATTTTATTCCTTTTTCTTGTGGGTTTGACTTGACAAGGCAAAATCAAGAAAGAGGAAGGAAAAGAGTAAGGAAGGCGATGATGGTGGTCCTCTGCATCAACGTAAACGGAGCATCTGTACCGATTCTCCTTGTACTGATAGTGCATTACAAGGTCCAAGTCTCCGCTCCCCTACTCCACCATCCAAGGTGCTTGCTCTAACTTGGCAGTGTGATATCTGGTTGCATGTTGCATATGGTGTCTAGCTCCTAATTAGTGTAAACTACATCTGCTTAGCTTACACATGATACATGTGAATATGACACGCTTTCCTGTTTTTGGTACATACTATATCTGTTTATCACACCATGTTCTTACATGACACTACTCTTCTTGTGTATCCTGCATCAGTCACTTATGATGAGACACCTTTAAGTTGGCAGTGTGATATTGGTTTGTGTCTTGAATAAGATTTCTAGCATGTATTGCTTCTAGTTTGATGAACGCCACCTATGACGAGACAGTTTTAACTTGGCAGAGTGATATTGATTGCACCTTCCATATGGTGTCTTGCAGTGTTTCTAATTTGTTGAAGTGCATTCTGCTTAGTTCCCACATCATAGGTGTGAATATGTCAAGCCGTCCATTTTTTCGTACATATTCCATCCTCGTATCATGACTTTGCCTTTCATCAGAGTAGTGTTCGTCAGTATCATGCATGAATGAGTTCTGAAGAGCGAATGATATTCCTTTTTCTTGTCGGTATGACCTCACAATGCAAAATCAATAAAGCTGAAGGAAATTGGCAAGGCATTGGATGATGGTGGTCCTTTCGAGCAACTGAAACGGAGGTTCTCTACAGATTCTACTCCGCCATCCTCCCAACAAGATTCGCAAGACAATGCAAGACTAGACAGTCAACGTAGTTGTGTAGATGATGAGCACATCTCCCCTACTCCACCATCACAGGTGCTTTCTCTAACTTGGCACTATTATATGTAGTTGCATGTTGCGTATGATGTCTAGCTTGTATTGCTTCTAACTTTGTTGAATTGCATCTGCTTACTTTACACATAATGCCTGTGAATATGACATGTGTTCCTTTTTCTACATCAGACTACTATTCTTGCATATCCCGCATCAGTCTCTTATGATAAGGCACCTTTAAGTCGCCACTGTGATATTGGTTGTGTCTTGCATATGATTTCTAGCATGTACTGCTTCTAATTTGTTGAAACGCCATACAGTTTGAACTTGGCAGAGTGATATTGGTTGCATCTTTCATATGGTGTCTACCTTGCAGTGCTTCTAATTTGTTGAAATGCCTTCTGCTTAGTTACCACATCATAGGTGTGAATATGTCACACCATCCTGTTTTTCATACATATTCCATCCTCGCATCATGTGTTTGCCTTTCATCCGAGTAGTGTTCGTCAGTATCATGCATGAATGAGTTCTGAAGAGCGAATTTTATTCCTTTTTCTTATCGGTTTGACTTCACAATGGAAAATCATTACAGCTGAAGGAAATTAGTCCGACAGTGGATGATGGTGGTCCTTCGGAGCAACTCAAACAGGGGGTCTCTACAGATTCTACTCCGCCATCCTCCCAACAAGATTCGCAAGATAACGCAAGGCTGGACAGTCAACATAGCTGTGTAGATGATGAGCACATCTCCCCTACTCCACCATCACAGGTGCTTGCTCTAACTTGACACTATTATATGTGGTTGCATGTTGCGTATGATGTCTAGCTTGTATTGCTTCTAACTTGAATTGCATCTGCTCACTTTACACATAATGCCTGTGAATATGACACGTGTTCCTGTTTCTAGAACATACGTATACATGATGAGCACATCTCCCCTACTCCACCATCACAGGTGCTTGCTCTTACTTGGAACTGTTATACGTGGTTGCGTTTTCCGTATGATGTCTAGTTTGTATTGCTTCTGATTATGTTGAATTGCATCTGCGTAGCTTACAACTTATACCTGCAACGATCACTTACCCATAAGACACATTTAACTTGGGACTGTGATGTAGGTTGCATCTTGCATTGTCTTCTAGCTTGTACTGCTTCTAATTTCTTGAAATGGCACTTACGACGAGACACTTTTTACCTGATAGAGTGATATTGGTTGCATGTTCATATGGTGCCTAGCTTTCATTTCTTCTAATTTTGTTGAAATGCCTTCCGCTTACTGTTTTTTCATACATATTCCATCCTCCTATCGTACGTGTGAATATGAAACGCTGTCTTTTTTTGTATATATTCCATCCTCCTATCCAGCGCTTGCCTTACATGAAAGTAGTGTTCGTCTGTATCATGCATCAACCAGTTATGCAGAGCTAATTTTATTCATCTTCTTGTGGTTTTGACTTCATAAGGCAATATCAGAAATTAGGAAGGAAAAGAGTAAGTTAGGGGATGTTGGTGGTCCTCCGGACCGACGCAAACAGAGACTCTCTAGATTTGCCACTGCTACTGCTAATGAAGTTGAAGTCCCAAGTCTACATGATGAGTTCGTCTCCCATACTCCACCATCGCAGGTGCTTGCTCTAAGTTGACAGTGTGATAATTGGTTTCATGTTGCATATGTTTTCTAGCCTGTATTTCTTCTATTTTGATTAAGTTGCACGTGCTGAGTTCATACGTTATACATGTGCATATGACATGGCTTTCTGTGTCTAGAATACACTGCATCTATCTATCATACCATGTTCTTACATCAAAGTACTGCTGTTGTGTATCCCGCATCAGTCACTCATGATTGGACGCTTTTAACATGGCAGTTTGATAGTGGTTGCATCTTGCATTGATTTCTATGTTGTACTGCTTCTAATTTTTCGAATTGCCACTTATGACAAGACACTTTTAACTTGGCAGAGTAATATTGGTTGCATCTTTCATATGGTGTCTAGCTTGCATTACTTCTATTTTCTTGAAAATCCTTCTGCTTAGTTTGCACATCGTAGCTGTGAATATGTCATGCCGTCCTGTTTTTCTTACATATTCCATCCTCATACGGTTGTCTTACATCAAAGTATTGCTTGTCTGTATCATGCATCAATGAGTTCTGAAGAGTGATTTTATTCTTTTGTGTTGTGGGTACAGCTTCACATGGCAAAGTCAAAAAAGAGCAAGGAAAATATATAGTAGGGAGTGCTGTTACTCGTCGGGTGCAACGGAAAAGGTTCTGCCGTCGAGATTCTGCTGGTACTTATAGTGCAGTAGAAGGTCCAAGTCCACCGGCTAAATCTACAAACACAGTATCACCTGCTCCACCAGCTGCAGCATCCGCTTCAACTGTACCAGCATCTCAACCAGTTACTCGTTCGTTTGCTCCGGAACTGGCCAGTTCCCAAGCTGCCTTCACACCTAACACTACTTCCGAAGCACTGCTGACACAACAGGACTTGGCAAGATCAGATGAACCTCATGAGCATCAACACCAAGATGGTACCTGACCGATTCAAGTTGCAGTTGCATGCTCCTTTATATGTACTCTCACAGTTTGATGTACACTAACACTTTCCATATTCGTTGTTGAACTAGCACCACGGCGCAAGCGGAAACAGACATCAGGGATAATGCTTGACAAATTAACAAAATCTAAAGGAGGAAGAATGGCGATCCATTTTTAGGCAGGTTTAAAAAGGCCACGTGATGCTACAGAGTCAGCCAAGTTAGTATCAGAGGTAGCTGTTGCCGTTAGGTGTCATGCACGTATCCTCCCAACGTGGATCCAGTACAGGAATGAGAAAGACAATACCCAGTTTAACACCTTCCTTGACCATTTATCCGTAAGTAATGTTATTCATCGCAATTAGTAATATTGTCTTGCTCTGTCCCATACTTTCTAGCTTCCTCCTAATAAGACTCACATTCTTTTTTCAACAGATGAGGTTCAAGTTGGATCCGAAAGATGATGCAACTAAACAAGCATGCACTCATGTTTTTCAGTTTGCTCTGCGACAGTATCGGTACCACCTTAGAAAATCTCACTTTGAAGGCAAGGCTAACAATGGAATCGTCCAAACATCTCCAGTGGAATATATTACAGATGAAGACTGGACAGCCCTCGTTAAACACTGGTCTGATCCAAAGTATCAGGTAGGCTATATGTATTTGATCAGACCACATATTGAACTTGTATTTATGTATGTGCCTTACAAGTGTATCTTCTTCTAGGCTAACTGTTTGAAGAACAAAACCAACCGTTGTAAAGTGAAATTCCAACAGACAACAGGATCTCGTAGCTATATTGCACACTGCAAGGCTCTTGTAAATAGTTGCTACTTCCTTCTTTTTTTTGTGCCATATTATCGTATCTATATTGACTTGTTCCAAATACAGAGGAAAGCCCGTGCGGACCAAAAAGAGCCTGAACCGAATGCAGTGCAAATCTTCAAGGTTTGTTACACCAGCAAGATGAAGGGCATGAGCACACTAGTTCAAGCCGCTGTTGTAAGTCCTTACTCCTCCTGCCTTGAACTGATTGGTACTGTGATGTGTTCATTTAACTACTTGGTTTGCAGCCAATGTCAGTTACTCTGTTCACTTTTATTCACAGTTGTCTTAACGTATCATTTCACCTTACATGGTTTAAAAGAGATGAAGGATATTCTTTTGGTCTTGATCTGTAATCTAGTTGTTATGTTCACGTGCGCACACAATGATAAAATAGCCTGTTTGTTTTATATCTGTTTGCCCATGATATGAATGATGTCATACTATGTTCATCCTACTTTAAACCATGTCTCTTTATCCTTAGATGTCAACGAATGTGAGGAAATAGACAATACAGTAGGCATGCTACATGGACATATGTTCCGAAAGTGATTTTATTATGTAGTTGGCACTACAATACATGCTAATGTATTACAGTAGTTCACCAAAATAAGTTATGTATAAACGTTTAACCTACTTTGTTTGTTTTTGTCTCATTAGTAACTTATCTGGTACACTAATCTACAAGTTCAAACTTTCAGGAAGCTATGGAACAAATGATTGAACAGCCACAACCACCTGAAGGTGACGAGGCTACTACAGGCACAATGTCACGTCTTGTTGCAGTGCGTCAGTATCTCTCCACTAACAGTGCAAAAAGCACCTTCCTGCGTAATTCTGGGTTGGTTGTCAAGGTAACCTCGTCCAAATCGCCTACTGAACAAAATCTTCCTGCTAGACAGAGTGATATATCTGTGCTCCAGACACAAGTCCAATCCCTAATGGATGTTGTTTCGGAAACAAGAATAGTGGTTGAGAAATGTCGTCAAGATAGGAATGGTTTTGAAACCAGACTATCAAACATTCGCTTCGTTGTTCAAGAGCAATGGCGGAAAAAAGGTGGAGATCATGCTACTCCATCAGATTCTACAGCCTGAAACATTAGCACTCAGGTCAAATGATTTGTGCTTCTATACATCTGATGGTGCTTTTATCTGGAAGGACTGTAAACTTTATGCCAACACGCCTTTTGTTGTATGGTTGGAATTTATTTTGTTGTGATACAACATTTATGATGCTGCCTCAGGCTGCAGTAATTACGACGCTATTTTTGTATAGTGTAGGTTTATCTTAGTAATGTATTCGGCCGAAAGCTTCATAGGAGCCCAACATGCCAACATTCGTCGGGCCCATTCCAATTGGGCTAAAAACGATTACGGGCCGAAATTGGCATGTAGCCCACTAAAAATATCTGGGCCTAAATCAGCATAAGCTTTCATATTTTTCTGGTAGGCCTGTGCCCATAGTGGGCCTTTAACAGGCCTAAACATAATTTGGGCCCTCAGTAAAAATAGGCCGTTTACAGGTGTAAATATCTCGAGCCCATAAAAAACACGGGCCTTTAATAGACCGAAAGTGAGATTGGGCCCTGATTGTGCCAAATAACCCAACTGGACTTAGCAGGCCGAAATGGTGGCCCATTTACGATGCGGATCTTTGACAGGCCGAAATTCGGACGGGCCGTAAATGCGCCGACCTAATACATGGGCCTTTAATAGGCCGGAACTTCGGTCGGGCTAGATTATCGTCATTTTTATATGGGCCGTTAATGGGCCCGATATGACGTTGGGCCACATATGGCCCATGGTTTACGTCTGGCGTTAACAGGCCGAAAATGACAACAGGCCGAAAGTGGCCCAAAGCTATACTGGGCCTCTAACAGGCTGAATGTCAGACATGGCCGAATATGACCCAAATCCTTCACGGTCGTTTATGGGCCGAAAGTTTTGATGGCCTGTAAATGGGCCCAAATGAAGCCGGACCTTTAACAGGCCGGAAATACACCGGGCCGTAATTCGGCCCAATTACTTAGCGGACTGTTAACGGGCCAGAAGTGACCATGGGCTGCGTTGATGACAAGTTTAGGATAGGCCATTGACGGGCCGATTTGACAGAGAATGTTGGGCCTTTAGTTGGGCCGGCCCATTATGGTCTGCAGAATCTTGTGGGCCTTTAGCTGGGCCGGCCCATTGTGGTCCGCAAAATCGTGTGGGCCTTTAGCTGGGCCGGCCCATTATGGTCTGCAAAATCGTGTGGGCCTTTAGCTGGGCCGGCCCATTATGGTCCGCTAAATTTTGTGGGCCTTTAGCTGGGCCGGCCCATTATGGTCCGCTAAATCTTATGGGCATTCAGTTGGGCCGGCCCATTTAAACTTTGTGGGCCACTTTTGGGCCGGTCCATGTTGCAACATATCATAGGCCCATCTCGACCGTTGGATGAGTGACACCTGTGCCAACGCGGAGCTGACGCGTGGATCCATCAGCCAATGAGAATTTTACACGTGGAAAATCGGCATTGGTCGTGGCTGTTAACGGGTTATCGGATCCAAAATCCGACCCGATAGCTTAACGGCGTTCCGTTATGGTGGATGCCACGTGTCGGTCACCCTTGACGAAAGCACTTCTGTGACGCATGATTTATCGTCATGGAAGTGGACACTTCTGTGATGATAATTTTGGCAATGTCATGGAACACTTCTACGATAGCACAGGTATAAATATCTTGATTCTGTCATAAATTTGTCATGGATGTACATGCATGACAGAAAACGCGACCTATTGTGACAAACATGTATCATCAGGGAAGTGTATTTTCTTTGTAGTGTATGGAGGCGATGGACGCGAGCGGCAGTCGGTTGTGCCAAATCATCCAAGGCGCCGGCCTGCGGCCCCGCACTGCGCAGCGTTTCCAGAAGGTGCTGGCGACCGCAGGCATCGTAGCCCTCGCCGACGCCGGCTTCGCCTCTCGCATGGACGACATGATGGTCAACTCCATCCGCAAGTTCACCGCCGTCAAGAAGCGCGCGGACGACCTTGCCGTACTGCTCCAGCCCGCGCGCCCAGGCTCCTCATTGCCTGCCACCCTCATCAGCCTCCATGGTGACGAACTCTTTCAAGCCCTGGTGGCCCTGCAGGTGCCGGAGGTCGCGACGAAGAATGTGCACCTCGAGGCCGCGCTCGCCGCGCAGCGCCTCGCCATGCAAGAAACCGTCGACCTGCACATCCACGTCTACGAGGAAATCGTTTACATAGGCCACTACAAGGCAAGCGAGGACAGAAAGACGTTGGCCTTCTTCCATCGGCTGGAATCTTTGGACGCCATTGTCAGAAGCACGTCGACCTGGCCACGAAAGCCGCTGCTACTTAGGCGCCGTTCGGTGGGCCGGCGCCCTGAGTCGAGGAGGTGGACGTCGTCGATGGATGCATCTCTTCTTGCCTCCTGTAACCAGCACTGCATCGCCTCATGGCCTTAATGTTTTATTAGTATAGTACTCCCTCCGTTCCCAAATATAAGTCTTTCTAAAGATTCCAGCAAGTGACTACTGCATACGGAGCAAAATGAGTAAATCTACACTCTAAACTATGTCTACATACATCTGTATGCTGTATTCCATTTAAAATAGTATCTAAAAAGGCTTATATTTATGAACGGAGGGAGTATATGGCATTTTCATTCCAGTCGTAATGTTTTCACTGTGAGGTGGGGCCGCAGTTGAGCAAACCCACCCCGCCCACTAGGCGTCGGCCGAGTTTAGAATTAGAAGAGAGAAACGAGGGAGGAGAGCTAGCTGTAGCACGGACGCTGTTGTCAGATGGCACTCGTGTTTATAGAATAGGAGTACTGAGCACTCGTGCCTCTTTTTTTTGAGGGAAAAATTAGTTGTATGTCTAGTACCACTAGTTGGGTGCGTGCGACCTATAGCTGTCATCACTTTAGGTCTCCTTTTCGAACCGCGGCTACGCTTCACAGTACATATTATTTCACGCATTTATCCTCCTATATGTACTCCTAGGCTATTTCCACGTGCTCCCATTCGCCGACATGTGGGACATAGAGCATCTGGGTCGTAGTGCATGCACGACTCGGAGCATATGCCGGGGTACTTTACATTTCAGACCTCACGAATTACATGCAAACCCCCCGTAGAAGAATAAATAAATGAATGAATTACTACATGAAACCGGATTATTTTCGTGGAAACCGGAGCACGTTCATTAAATTTTGGACATAACACGTTTATAAAAAAGACCAGACCGAAACCAGTCTATGGGCCTCTTTGATTTTTCCCGCAAAAAAAGGGCCTCTTTGATTCGTAGGATACTGAAAACATAGGAATGGGGAAAGTATGATGGCGATGAACCGAGACGAGGAGAACTCTAACTCAGTTAGAGGTTAGAGTTAGATTCTAACCCTGAACTAACTCTAAACCAAAGAGGTGTATGGATGGCAGGGTCAGATTGACAATAAATGCTCTATCTCAATCATTTGACTACTTTGGACCCTATTTCCTGCCGGATTTGGAGGGTGCTTGGATACGTTTTAGTTCCATGACTAAAAGTAGTGGGACTAAAACTTGCTAGCCTCACCCATGCTTGGATCCAAATACTAAAGAGACTAAAATCAAGTTAATGAGCATTTATTATCCTCCAAACCCTCCAATCCAGAACTCGCCTGTGTTAAAGGAGAGGAGTTAAATGAGGAGAGAGAGGACTAATCCACATTTTAGTAGGGGTACCCCTCACTAAAAAATTTTAGTCTCAAGACTAGTTTTAGCCCCTCTTTAGTCAGGGGTGCTTGGAACTTTAGCCTCTTAAAGAGACTATTTTTAGTCAGACTAAAATAAGTCCCTTGGATCCAAGCACCCTCTTGGTGTGGCCGGCTCTTCTGTGACCTCCTCCCGCTCACAATTGAAATAAACGAACCATCTATACAAATCAAGCATGCAAAACATGATAATTTTTACTTTGTCCATACAAATGAGATATCCCACTTAAACATACAAGTCGTCAATCAAGCTTCACAAAATAAAAAAACACTTCCTGAAACAAAGAATGAGCTAACTCATCACGGAAGTCATTCACGATAGGGAGGGAGCCCGGAGCCCCTCACGCACCGAGGGAGGAGCTCGCCATCGTCGCTCTGGAGGAAGGCTCTGTAGAGCCCAAGCCCCGGGAACGCCTCCGACGCCGGCCCTTGCGAGTTGAGGTCGACACCGGCATGGGTAGCAGGGCCGCTTGCCGCTGACTGGGAACTTAATCTTTGGGCCTCTAGAAATAATGCAAGCCTGTAACTAAAATACCTAGAAAGGTGAACAGAATCTTTGAATCTTTGGGCCTCTAGAAATAATGCAAGCCTGAAACTAAAATACCTAGAAAGGTGAACTGAATCTTTGGGCCTCTAGAAATAATGCAAGCCTGAAAGTGAAATACCTAGAAAGGTGAACTGAATCTTTGGGCCTCTAGAAATAATGCAAGCCTGAAACTGAAATACCTAGAAAGGTGAACTGAATCTTTAGGCCTCTAGAAATAATGCAAGCCTGAAATTGAAATACCTAGAAAGGTGAACTGAATCTTTGGGCCTCTAGAAATAATGCAAGCCTGAAATTGAAATACCTAGAAAGGTGACCTAAATCTTTGGGCCTCTAGAAAGATTTATTACCTCCTCAAGCAGCATCAAACAATTCCATGCGTGCACCACAAATCTATACCAAGTTTGATTAGGATCTACTTTTCCAAATCAGAATTAGCGCTAGAGCAAGCAAGATCAATGATATGGCCGTGAGACAGAGAAGGAACGAACAAACTCACCCCTCTCGCGACCTCCCTGGTAGATGCGCCGCCGCCGCGCATGACAGAGGGATAAAAACGACTGGTGAAGGGGGAGCGGGGCGACCTTCGAAGGCCGGAGGGAGAGGGCGACCGGAGTAGGGCGGCGGAGGCCGGAAGGAGAGGGCGGCCGGAGAAGAGAGAGGGCGAGCGGCCCTATGGGGAATAGAGAGGAGTCGTGCGAGAGGGGGAGCGATCTGGTGCGGGCAGGGGAGATTTTTTAGTTCTCTTTTAGTGGGCCCGAGGATAACTAACCCAATTAGAACCTCTCCACCAGGCTAGTTTTTTTAGCTGGGTTAGAGCAAACTAGCTCAAACTAACCACTCTTGTTTTGATAATTTGAGGCTATTTCAACCCAAACTAGCTCTAACTCAGGGATCCAAACATAGAGGAGTGTTACTGTACATGCTACAGTGTGGACCGTAGCACATTGTTTTTTATGGCCATATCACCACATTGTTTTCTACTGCTGGTTCACTGGGCTACCGTGGTTCGCACTGCTGGTTCACTGGGCTGTCGTGGTTCGCACTCCTCCGACCTGAGTAGTACTCTAGTATAGTACTAGTATATACCACATCATTCTTTGCTCCTTCTTACTACTCCGACATGTGGGAGAGCCAGCATCCGGGTCGACGTGTCATGCACCAGATTAGAGCGCGGAACGGAAGGGGGGCATCACCCCGGCCGGAGCACTAGTAATTCATGAGTATAGTGAGTGGTCATATCACAAGTCTTTCCAGCAGTAACACGCCTTCAAATCGCACAGCCCCACTCGCTCACCCTCCTCGCCTCTCTGTCAAACCGCCTACCCGAAAACTGCCGCGCGTACTGCCCGGGAAAAGCCCCGCCCTCAACTTTTAACTACGCGAAAATAGTTCGAGCTTGTTCGTTCTATATAAATACAATACTTACTGTATGTTTATTCACCCATGGGGTTTTTCAATGAATGGAGGGGCGGGGAGCACAAGTGAACAATACTATAGTACTACTAGTAGTAAGTAGGAGTCGTACAGTAGTCACCTTAAATAGAGAGTTTCTTTTCTTTAATGCCACGTACACAAATTGAAACGCTTGTTGTGGAGAGAAAAAAGATAATCACTCCACTATATATGGACGCAGGGGCCTGAGCGCTTGCTTTACTAGGGTTGCTCTCTTCATTCTCTCATCCTCTCCAGATATAAACAAGACAGCGGTAGCGACATTTTCTCTCTGCTCACCACTGGTCACAGATCCGGCCGGATCCCTTCGGCCGGTGTGTGTAGAGGACTAAAAGGTGCATCGTTCACGCGGTCATCGCCGCCGAGGGAGGAAACCCACAGCTGCCGGAGGGGCCCGATCCTCTGCCCGTGCCGTTCTCTCCGACACAGCGCCAACTCGGGAGGTCCTCCGACCCTTCTTCCTCCCTGCCGTATTATCTGCAGATCCGACCTACCGCCGCTGACATCCCGGCGACCCTCGGGTATAAGTTCTTCGAAAGCGGCCTTGCTCTACTGCCCCAGCTCCCCACGTGTCTGCATGTGCATCTTTTTCTACTCCCATCAGCTCTTCCAAAGCCACCTAAATTTTTAGTATTATTGGAGGTAAAGCTACTTCATGCATTCGAATCTAGGGCTTTGTTCAAACAACGAAGAAAAGGGGAAAGTTGTAGCATGAATCTAGGACTTGATTCAAAGAAGAAATAATATGGTGAAAGTAGTAGAGACCGGATACCCAACCGGTCTCTTGGTTGAAAAGGGAAATAATGGGAAAACGCAATACAAACTGGATAAGGAACAGATCTATTATTGGTTGAAAAAAGGATAGAAAGTGGCGGCTGGTGGACAAGTCAACAGAGTATGTCCAGGATTAGATTTGCTGCCATCACATAGTAAAAGGTCTCCAGGATTAGATTTGCTGCCCTCACATAGTAAAAGGTCTCAGGATTAGATTTGCTGCCCTCACATAGTAAAAGGTCTCAGGATTAGATTTGCTGCTCTCACATAGTAAAAGGTCTCCAGGATTAGATTTACTGCCCTCACATAGTAAAAGGTCTCCAGGATTAGATTTGCTTCCCTCACATAGTAAAAGGTCTCCAGGATTAGATTTGCTGCCCTCACATGGTACAAGGTCTCCAGGATTAGGTTTGCTGCCCTCACATAGCATGAACAAACTCGGCATCACCACTTTATGCCTCCTTGTAGGTACATTGTGCTGATGTGTCCACTGTCGCATGTCCTTATACCAACCTTTTGTTGTTGTTAATGTAAGGGCGCATGTGAAATGAAGCGATCACACTGTTACCTTAGGGACATGTCTAACCAGTGTTATTGTTAATCTAATGCCTCCAGTGATAAGATGCAATTAAACTGTGTTACAAATGGCACTCCTCCTGTTTTCCCCAGTATGATAAGTAAGTTGCTCCTTTACGCTGCTGAGTGTCCTGGTGTCCCCACGGTCCCATGCCCTTAAACCAACTCTTTAGCTGTTGTTGATTTACTGTGTCTGGTAAACAAGCAATGCCACCATTAAAGTAATCCCATATTTGAGGAATCTCATTGTTGATCATAATGCTTCTGGTAACATGAAGCATTGCTGACGTTTTAAAATTTCTATTGTCCTTGCGTGATTGCCATGAACATAATTAAGATGCTTCTTTTCATTTTGTATATGTTTCGTATATTCTTATTGACCAGCAACTGTTTACTTTCTATCTTTTTGTGCAGATAGGGATATCCATTTCACCTTGTTGCTATTGTGACCTTTTGGTGAACTGCACAAAACACTTTTTTGGAATGAGTGTCTTGTGCAGTTCAACTAAAATGTTACATGGGCAACATCTCTCAATTTTGGTGGAACTGCACAAAATGGTGATTGGAGTTTCCAAAATCTCCGTCAAATTATGCTGGTAATCTCGTGCAACATTTTAATTAGCCTTTGCAAGATGAGCCGTAGCTGAATGATGCAATCTTTGCTTCATTTCAGGTGAACAGCAGAAAAAGTGGCATGAATTGAATCATCGAGTGGAGCTGCAGGTTGACTTCCACTAGTGCCACTATTATAGTAATCATGCTCTTTATTATCTGCGTTGTGCAAACAGGAATACTCAACTACAGATGTTGTGACGGTCAAGAGCATTCGCCAAGTTCTTCGATTGTATGACATGGCTAGCCAAGATGGATTTAATCCTGATATTCACTTTATCAAAAGGCTCTAATGGGTTGGTTCTGAATCTTGCAAGCTGGGAATCAGTGAGATGTGTAGGCATCTTTGTTGTACTTATTATTTGAATCTTATTTGTTGGTTCTGAATCTTGCAAGCTGGGAATCAATGAGATGTGTAGGCATCTTTGTTGTACTTATTATTTGGATCTTATTTGTTGGTTCTGAATCTTGCAAGCTAGGAATCAATGAGATGTGTAGGCATCTTTGTTGTACTTATTATTTGGATCTTATTTGTTGGTTCTGAATCTTGCAAGCTGGGAAACACGGCATGATGATGCAGAGGACAACAACCATAACAAACAGTTCAAACTTGGTAGTATTATCTTTGTGAAAGTGCGACAAATGTGCTGATCGTGAGCGTCCTGAGAATAATAATTCTAATTGTTGTGCATGTTGATCCTGTGGCACTGATAGAACGAGCGAATGCATTGCTTGTTTTAATTATAAATTTCTATTAAATCTAATTAAATTTAAGTAAAGTGACCACTAACTCATGTTATTACAGTACCAATATAGACCTGCTCGTGAACCGACGTGTGGCCGAGGGTGCATCTTCTGCCGGGCGTGCAGCGGACGAGGGAGGGGTAGTAACTGTTGTCGCCTGTACACACTCAGCTTACTGTTGAATCCAGTTCCCCAAGAGCTGAAAAACGAACTGCTGCCGCCGCCTACACACTCGTTCACTCGAAGAGACTCCAATGGCGATCCCAGGGGTGAGCCTGCTGGATATTGACTTCAGCAAGGAGTTCCCCTTTGAGTTCGTCGTTCAGTCCTATGGCTGCACCAAGTTGAATGTGATGTACGCCAACGATACGGACTCGGTGAAGCTCTGCCTCGCCTCAGTCCTGTGGCTGCACCAGGTTCTGGAGCATTCGCCCGTTTCATCGGCAGCGCAATTGCACCTTTGCTACGGTGGAGAGAAGGAAGAACGCGACGATTCGGCCATCTGGTCCAATAAGCTTGTCGACATCCAGAAGCAATACAAGATCATCAGCAACGGGCAGGAGAAGGACTCCGTGGTTGACCTCGCTGAGACCATCATCGACCCCTGATACGCCAACATGAAAGAAGATGACCTGAACACGTGGGAGGTACCTCTGAATCTAGCCTACATAACCTACGCGGCCAAGGACGCATACACATGCTACGACATGTACAGGCAGATCTTGGACATGAGGGCGTGTCTGCTTCCCGTAACCGATGAGTACACGGACAGCCGCAGCGTCATGATCAAGCGTGCCAGGAAGGTCTAGATGTTGTACTTTATCTGTTTATAAGCACCTTTATCATCTGACTGTTTCATGCATTAGCCTATGTGTCGTAATTATCAGTTTTTTCCGAAATATTTGTTTTAAGAACCCATTAACCTGATTGCTTTTTTAGTAGCTATTTGCTTATGTATGTAAACTAGTTCACTTGTTCGTAAAAAAAACTAGTTCACTCGGCTGCCGTGCTTTGAATCTCCTTCCTCCCAACATATTCCCCTCCTCGGGTGGACCCAGCAGGTCTCTGAATTTTCTCCCACTTTCTTTTTCGATGTAAACTGAGTTTTCTCCCAGTACTTTCCCCTAGAACCAACTCAACTGTCCCACGTCTAGCCTAAAAAATAATAATACCCCACGTACTATTAACTCATCAAATTAAAATGATATTTTATTTCGTAAGTTGAAAGTTCTTACAAAATAATAATAATAATAATTGTTTATATATAACTTGGCAAGTTAACTCCTAGTGATTGCGTACATAAGCTTGCAAAGATTTTACTGACTGCAATCATGTGTTTATGTTTTTATAACATTTCTCCATCTAGCCCAACATGATATTTTCACCCAGCCCAGCAAGTCCGTGGATTTCGAGAAAAATGCAAATGGGATTTAAACGGGCTGCATAGATGCTACATTATTGTTTCACCCAGCCCACCAAATGGACTAAAAAAACAAATGGACTGGCTGACATGTGGGCCAGTAGGTCGAAGCCTAAGAAGGCATTGGATTTACATCCAACGGCCGGCATTCTTCTTCAATCTCTCGTCTTCTTCCCCCAGCGCTGCCGGAACCGCCTGCTCTAGCCTTCGGCGTCCAGCGGCGTTGTTTTGCGCTCCTCAGCGAAACGCTACCCCGCTGACGGCCAAGCCATCCCTCCACTCCGCACCTCCTGTTGTTCTCTGCCGAGTGTACGCCCACCCCGCACCCGAACCAGTCCCACTCCTCTCCCTCTGCTACTCCACTGTCGCGTCTTCCCCATCTTCGGGTCGTTCGAGTCTGGGGCCTCGCCGTCGTCCACCGCCTCGGTGCACTCGGCGCGGCATGGTCAACATACGAGAGTCGTCGGAAGAGGACTGTACGTGGAGAGCCTGACGGCTGGGACCCACGAGTTCCATGGTCGCACGCAAGGAAAGTTCCTCCTTATTACGCACTGTACGTGGGAAGGGCTTCTGTATTTCGCGAAAAAAAAACGTTCCCCCCCCCCGCTGACAGGTCGGACCCACCAGCTATATCTTCGCACGCAAGGAAGTGCCTCCTTATTACGCACCAAAAAATGAATACCCCCTGCTAGCTGGGACCCACCATAGTGGGTGGCTGACTTGTGGGCCTACTAAGTTGACGAGGACGGAGGGCTTTGTCAACTTAGTCAATATGAACGATTCTAGCTCCAGTGACCGTATGATGTCCATCCAACGGCCATAGTGCTTCTTCAACCTCTGGTCTTCTTGCTCCAGCCGCCCAAAGCAGCGCCGGTCGTGCCGCGTGCTCCTGCCTCTCGTGGCCGGCTGTGATGTCGCGGAGGCCTCACCGCCCCCTACTACTCCCACCGCTGGCCCAGGGTATCCCTCTACTCACCCACACCCCCTGTTATTCTGCGGCGACGGCAGCCTCACGCCGCAGCCGAACCAGTGAACCCTCGTACTCCTCTCCGCGTGGGCATCCACTGCCGCGTCTTCCCCGGCTCCGCGTCGTCCCCTTCCTAGGCCTCGCCGTCATCCACCTCCTTGGTGCTCTCGGCGCGGCGTGGTCAATGGGGTCAATGACCGACTTCCATCTGAAGAGTACTATACGTGGAGAGGCTGACAGCTGGGTCCACGGCCACAGCGCAGTTTTTTTGTGATTTGCCAAGTAAGTCGCTTTGTCAGGCCTGTTGGGCTGCAAATCTTTCAAGACAAGGAGAGCTTCATTAGGCTGGCTGAGAAAATGGCCTATCAGTAATGAGAAATGGGTTGTACTTAAAACACATCAAACCGGCAATTAGTTTCAAATATCTTTTTTTCATTTCGAGATTTTAAATTACATTAATTTTTATGCGTGGAGAATTTGTTGGATTTTATATTGATATACATTTATTTTTAAAATCAGTTTGAATGTGAGACGAAATTTCGGGATTAAAAACAGTTCGGACCGCACCGAAATATGCAAAATTTCGTATAATTTTTTAACCGTGGCCACAATATGGGCTGTAATGTTAACAAAAAGAATATGGGCTCCAAAAAAACCTTAAGAATTAGCAAATGGGCTGTAAATTATTAGAAATAATGGCAGATGGGTTGTATGCTGTTTTCCACAGATTTGAGGCTTTCCTAAAAAAAGGTTGACGCACAAGCAGTGACTGTTGGATGTCCATCGAACGGCCGTCGTGCTTCTTCAATCTCTGCTCTTCCTGCTCCAGCCGCTCAAACAAGCGCCGGCGGGACTGCCTGCTCCCTCCTCCCCGCGGCCCGCTGTGCTGCTGCGCAGGCCTCACCGCCCCACCGTACTCCCATCGCTGGCCTAGCCATCCCTCTACTCACCCACACCTGCTGTTATTCTCCGGCGACGGCAGACGAACCAGTAAACCCTCGTACAGTCGTACTCCCCTCCGCGTGGGAAACAACTGCCGAGTCTTCCCTGCCTCCGTGTCGTTCCCTTCCTAGGCCTCGCCGTCGTCCACCGCCCTGGTGCTCTCGGCGCGGCCTGGTCAACGTGGTCAACGACCGACATGCATCTGAAGTGGACTGTACGTGGAGAGGCCGACAGCTGGGTCCACGGCCGCACGCAAGGAAATGCCTCCTTATTACGCGCAAAATAATGATTCCTCCACCTGACATCAGGGACCCACCGAAAGGGCCTCTGTATTTCGCGAAAAAAATGTTACCGCCGCTGACAGCTCGGACCCACCAGCTATATCTTCGCACGCAAGGAAGTGCCTCCTTATTACGCACAAAAAAATGAATACTCCCCCTGTTAGCTGGGACCCAGTATAGTGGCAGGCTGACTTGTGGGCCTACTAAGTTGACGGGGACGGAGGGCTTTGTCAACTTAGTCAATATGCACGATTCTAGCTCCAGTGACCGTACGATGTCCATCCAACGGCCGTAGTGCTTCTTCAACCTCTGGTCTTCTTGCTCCAGCCGCCCAAACCAGCGCCGGTCGTGCCTCGTGCTCCTGCCTCCCGTGGCCGGCTGCGATGCGGCGGAGGCCTCACCGCCCCCTACTACTCCCACCGCTGGCCAGGCCATCCCTCTACTCACCCACACCCCCTGTTATTCTGCGGCGACGGCAGCCTCACACCGCAGCGAACCAGTGAACCCTCGTACTCCTCTACGCGTGGGCATCCACTGCCGCGTCTTCCCCGGCTCCGCGTCGTCCCCTTCCTAGGCCTCGCCGTCGTCCACCGCCCTGGTGCTCTCGGCGCGGCGTGGTCAACGTGGTCAAGGAACGGCTTCCATCGGACGTGGACTGTACGTGGAGAGGCTGACAGCTGGGTCCACGGCCGCAACAAGGAAGTGCCTCCTTATTACGTGCAAAATAATTATTCCTCCACCTGACAGCTGGGACCCACCGAACGGGCCTCCGTACTTTGTGAAAAAAACGTTTGCCCCTAACTGCTGGGACCCACCAGCTACATCTTCGCACGCAAGGAAGTGCGTCCGGGCAAAAAAAACGATTCGCCCCCCTGACTGCTGGGACCCACCAGCTACATCTTCGCAGGCAAGGAAGTGCCTGACAGTCGGGACCCACCTGGTCGAAGGGTACGTAGCGTTGTCATTCTGGTCGCGAACGTGTATGTACATATATACTGGTGGATGTAGAGGCGCGCACGTGTCGTAGTAGAGGCGCGTACGTGTCGTAGTAGAGGCGCGCACGTAGCATGTACACGTACGTACGGCGGCCAGGGTGCAAGAAAGAAAATACGGCCACGTATGTGTACATACAGGCGGGGTCTCGAACGCCTACTCGCGCATACGTACGACCAGGGCTCGTCTACATGGCTGGGTCGGAACGGAGAAACAGTGTCGTCGTCGTGTTCATGGGGAGGCAACGGAATGCGCCGTGTTCATGGGGAAGCAACGGAATGCGTCGTGTTCATCGGGAGGCAACGGAATGCGTGGGAGCCAACCGGCTGGGTCGGAACGGAATGCTTCGTCGTGTTCATCGGGAGGGCTTGGACGGAACAGCCGATGGAAACGAGGCCTGGCGTACCGCAGAACGGAGGAAACGGCCTTGTGTTCGACCGGCCATGTTTGAAACAGGATCCTGTTCATCGGGAGGGGTCTGGCGTACCGCAAAACGGAGGAAACGGACCTCCTACGGTCGAAACGGGGGTCCTGTTGATCGGGAGGGGTGTGGCGTACCGCAAAACGGAGGAAACGGACTTGTGTTGGAGCACTACGGTCGAAACGGGGGTCCTGTTCATCGGGAGGGGTGTGGCGTACCGCAAAACGGGACTCCACGGGATACTGTTCATCTCCACCGTCGACCCCCTCCAGCCTCCACGGGCTACTGTTCATCCACCGTCGACCTCCTCTAGCCTCCACCTGCGACTGTTCATCCACGGACTCCTGTTCATCCAGCCTCCACCACGCGCTACTCCACCGACTACTGTTCAACCAGCCCTCTCCACGGGCTCCTGTTCAACCACCCCTCCACGGGCTACTGTTCATCCAGCCCTCCACCGTCTACTATTCATTCTGCCCTCCACGGGGTGGTCCTGTTCATCCTGCCCTCCACGGGGTCCTGTTCATCCAGCCCCAACCGGCTCGATCGATCGGGGTCCTGTTCATCCAGAGGCAACACCACGGGGTCCTGTTCATCCACCCCCACCGGGAACTGTTCATCCACCCCCCCCCAGCAACGCTCACTGTTCATCCAGAGGCAGCATCGACCGGCTTCAGTAAGCAGCAGTAGCGAAGGAATCGCTCGGTCGGGTTCAGTTAACAGCCATCGATCGCTCGGTTCAGTAACGCGTAGCCTGCGGTGCAATCGCTCGGGTTCAGTTAGAGCCCAACGCCTCGCTCGGGTTCAGTTAGAGCCAACGCCTCGCACACATGCGCGTACGTGTACGAGAGAAACGCGCATCGCTCGGCCCCCGACCTCCCACCGTAACCGGGAACTCCCCGAAATTTTCCTCGCCCTCGCTTCTACCACGGTTTTTTCCGTCATGGACGGCCCAAAGAATGTCATGCAGCTGCGTCTCCGGCCTGCCCAGGACGAAAAGCCCATTTTCTGTCATGATTTTTTGTCATAGAAGTAGGAGCCCACCACATCTATGATGATACCGGGTTTGTCACAATTATCGTCATAGAAGTGTCATATGTATGACAGAAAAAAAAATTGTTCGGCCCAAAATGTCACGGATGTGTCTTTTTTTGTAGTGAACGTCTGGGAACTTGTTAAAAGTCCAGATCCTCGCAAGCACAATATCATTGGCACAAAGTGGATCTACCGCAACAAGCAAGATGAAAATGGCCTTGTGGTGAGGAATAAGGCATGGCTTGTAGCTCAAGGCTACACATAGGTTGAAGGAATTGATTTCGATGAAACTTTTGCACCTGTTGCTAGACTTGAAGCTATTCGCATATTACTTGCTTATGCTAACCATCATGATATCACTTTATATCAAATGGATGTGAAAAGTGCATTCCTCAATGGTAAGCTTGAGGAAGAAGTATATGTTGCTCAACCCCCAGGTTTTGAAGATCCAAAGCATCCTGACAAAGTCTTCAGACTCAATAAGGCCCTCTATGGCCTCAAGCAGGCCCCTCGGGCATGGTATGATACTTTGAAGGAATTTCTCATGAAGAAAGGCTTCAAACCCGGTTCACTCGACCCTATTCTTTTAACTAAATCTTATGATGGTGAATTGTTTGTGTGCCAAATATATGTTGATGATATTATCTTTGGCTGTACTGACCAACGTTATAGTGATGAATTTGCCTATATGATGAGTGAAGAATATCAAATGTCTATGATGGGAGAATTGAAATTCTTCTTAGGTCTTCAAATTCGTCAACAGCGCAATGGCATGTTCATATCTCAGGAGAAATACCTCAAGGATGTACTGAGGAAATTCGGCATGCAAGATTGCAAAGGCGTCAAAATTCTGATGCCCACAAATGGCCATCTGTGCACTGATGAAAATGGTATTGACTTCGATCAAAAGGTATACCGCTCCATGATTGGTTCTTTATTGTATTTATGTGCATCTAGGCCAGATATTATGCTTAGTGTTTGCATGTGTGCCCGATTTCAAGCTACACCGAATGAATCACACCATAAGGCTGTGAAACATATTCTTCGATAGCTATCTCACACACCAACACTTGGATTATGGTACCCCAAGGGCTCGGCTTTTGATCTCATTGGATATTCTAACTCTGACTATGCTGGTGATCGTGTGGACCGCAAGTCAACATCTGGTACATGTCATTTCCTCGGACGATCTTTGGTCTGTTGGTCCTCGAAGAAACAGAACTGCGTATCACTGTCTACTACTAAAGCTGAGTACATTGCTGTTGGTTCTTGTTGTGCTCAATTGCTGTGGATGAAGCAAACTCTCAAGGACTACGGCGTCAACGTGAAGAATGTGCCTCTCTTCTGTGACAATGAGAGTGCCATCAAGATTTCTCACAACCCAGTTCAGCACTCGAAGACAAAGCACATTCAGATTCATCATCATTTTCTTCGCGATCATGTGTTGAAGGGCGACATTTCTATTGAGCATGTGAAGACTGAAGAACAGCTAGCCGATATCTTCACAAAGCCCTTGGATGAGAAGAGATTTAGCAAGTTGCGGTGTGAGCTAAATATCATAGAATCTTCGAATGTTCTTTGAAAAGGACACTCATCCTAACACTTATGCAAAGTTGATGACTTAGATGTGCAACACATGAAGAAACGTTTCTCTTCAATCAATGAAGAATAACACTCTTAAGTGTGAAGAAATTAACGAAGAATTTGATTCTCAGAACCCTACGACAATTGTACGCGGTGTCTAAAATCACCATTCTTATACGGTGGGTCACGCCACCACAAAAGTTGAAAATCCTCAATTTGAGTTTTTCCTCAGTTTTTGAAATTCCTCAGTTGTTCATGTTCTTCAACTTTGCAAAGTTGATTTTTCAAGTTGGCAAAGTATGTATAATGAAGAAAAACGACGGCGAAGGTGAAGACAATGCAAAGTTGAAGAACATGAACAACTGGTAAATTCTTCAAGTTGATTTTTCTACTAAGTAAATGTCCTCTACAGCATTCACTTATGGCTAATTCTTCAAGTTGATTTTTCTACTAAGTAAATGTGATCGGACTCTTCCCCCTCTATGCTATATTCAACCCAATCTATTCACAAATTCTTCATGTGCATTCTATTCGAAACTCGTTCAAAATCTTCACTGTGTCCTTGTCAGCTGAAGAATTTGCGAACGGAACTTTTAACTTATCTTATCCAAATTTTCGGCTTTGCCGCTCAAACCGTTCCGCATCCCACGAAATACTTATCTATTCACCCACGATCTAACACGATCTCCACTTCTCAGTACGTGGGTGACACATGTCAAGCGAATGAGAAGGGTCAGGGGCACGTTCGTCCAATTTCTTCGGGCGAACAGTTTTTCACCGTGGCTATAAATACCCCCTCTCCCCTTCCTCACTTCCTTTACTCCGCTCGACCTCTCTCCAGCTCGAGCTTCTCAAACCCTAGCGCCGCCGCTACTTCATCATCGCCGGTGAGGAAGAGCTTCACTGCCTCGACCTCGTCGCCGCCGTACTCGCGCCGGCCGCGGAAATCTTCACTCCGCCGCCGCCGTAGCCATCTTCCTCCGCCGAGTTAGGGCATGGAAGATCTGCACAGATGATCTTCTCATCTCTACCTCACAGTTCGTCATGTTCTTCGTTCAGGGTAATTAAAAGTTACTTTTACTGCCCTCCTTGATTCAAATGATTTCTACAAAATCTTCAAAGGTGTTTATTCTTCAAATTCTTCACACACTAAACACCTCACATGTCATCTGTTCTTGATTCGTTTCTCTAAGCAATAATTTTTCTTCAAGATTCCTCAATTGTGTGGATCTTTGATCTATACAACTCTGGAACCTAAGACAAAGAACGCTTAGTGAAATTCTTCAAGACTCATCTGGTCAAATTCCTCAAACTTGTTCTTTTTGAAAAATCTTCTGAGAACGCATATGACCTCTTCAAATTCCTCGCAACTATACTCTGTTCATAGGTACTCATGTCCGCTGCTGCACTAGGTTCTCATCAACTTAACTCATTTGCAGCGTTCCTCGAAGAAAGGTTGCATACTTCTTCAGAGAATTCAATTGTTCAAATTCCTCATCTGAAGAAAATGGTTGATGGAAAGAAGCCACAGAAAGGAGGAAAGAGGCCTGAGATCAACACTGCATTTGAAATCCCTGAGGACATCTATGCTGGGTACTGCACACCCCCTGAGGAAGATAAAAATCAGCGCAAGGTGCGCATTCAGAAGATAGAGAGGAGATGGGCAAGAGAGTGGGGGAGTACATATATGTGACTCCCAAGTACATGAAGAAATTCGCACTCAATCCTCCATGTGCAACACCTCCGTTGGCACCTGGCCAAGAAGCTGATCTCACTAGCCTCAAGCATGGTGAAGATTATCCTGATGAATGGGCCAAGCGCCAGGCCAAGCTGGCTAAACAAGCTAGAGAAGCAGTGAGGAAATTCAATGAAGACTCTGCTGCCGCTGCTGCCGCTGAGGTCTCTGTCAAGCCAAAGAAATCCATGGCAAAGAAGCCTGCGCGTAAGCCAAGTGCTTCACCATCAATGTCCTCACGGCCAATTCCTCACGCTGCTCCTGCTCCTCCAAAGTCCTCAGCTGCTCCGACCAAATCCTCAGCACCTGTGCATCTTGCCACGTGCCAAAGGACTACAGGCATCTCTATTGCCTCAGGAGCTTCAGCTAGTTCCTCAGTTGCACCAAATTCTTCAACAGGACCCTCTCTGCTGAAGACAAAGACCACTGCTGGACGAGGCTCTCGCCCAAGTCCTCACGAGAAGTAGGTCGTCTTCCAAGTGCCGTCTGAAGAAGACGAAGCTGATGATGAAGAACTTGCTGAAATCATCAGAGATAGGCAAGTCAGGGCCGCTAGAGCCAAGGGCACAAATGTGCCTCTGCTTTTGGATCCAAAGTTGATCCTCGATTACATTGATCTCTGGCACAAGGACCCAAACACTCCTATGCCTGACTTCAAGCTGACTCCTGGCCAAAGGCATATGCTGACTGCCTTCATCCAAGAAGAGAAATGGAAATTTGAGAAGCCCGGGCAGCTCAAGAAAGCGCAGTACAGGAAGGAGAAATTCCTGAAGAACAACGTTGTCTCTATGACAACTGATAAACTTGTGAAGATCCAGTCTGAAATCAAAGTCCTCAGCGATGATTTCAATGCTTACTATGCTGATTGGAAAGGAGCCAAGGTCATGTTTGTTAAACTGACTGAGAAGTTCACCTCCAATGTTGCAGCCCCATTGCAACAAGAAATTCCTCAGGCTGAAGCACCTGCTCAGCCAACTGAAGAACATGCCAGCATCGCTGATGACATTCAGGCTGCTGAAGAAAATGTGAGTTCCAGGGCTGATGACTGCATTCCAGCCGCTCATGAAATTGCCAGGGCATCCACTAGTGGTGCGCCTGAAGAAAATGAAGAGGTCAGGGCAACTGCATCAGTTGTGCCTGAAGAAAATCAACCACATTCCTCTGCTCCTTCTGCGCCTACCCCAACTCCAATTCTTCCATCTGCATCAGATGTGAAGAAGACCAAGGCTGCAGAGCATGCAGCAGTGAAGAAAAGGAAAGCATCAGCTCCTTCAGATTCTTCAGCACCTAAGAAGATGAAGAAATTGACAAGCTCATTTGCTAATCCAATTGATGATGTTCCTGTTTCCTCCATGCCATCAAAGGAAATCGTCCCTTTTGATGAAGAATATGTGATCCCTAGCGGATCTGATGAAGAAAATCCTTCTGCTGCTTCGTCAGAGCAGATGGATGAAGAAATTGAAGTGGATAAAATCCCTTCAACCCCCACAGTTTCCTCGCCTATGCCTCAGTTTACTGCTGAAGAGGCCGGCGTTGAACAAATAGAAGATGAAGACATGGACATTGGCTGTACCACACCAGTGATGAATGATGACTTTTGGGAAAGTCGGCACCCCAACTCTCCACTCTTCACACAATTGCAACAAATTCCTCAGTCCCCAGCAACTACAGTTCAAATGGGATCTGATCAAGCTCATGAAGAAATTCCAGCCACTAGTGCTGAAGAAAATGAAAATGAAGAATTGAAGACCCAGGCTGCCACTGAAGAGGAACCAGAAATTCCTCAGCCTGAAGAACCTGAGATTGCGATTCCTGAGGTTGTAATGCAACTGACTCACACTCCTCTGCCCAAGCCAAAGGATCCATTCTCAAGGAAGCAAAAATTCAAGGCTAATGATTTCTTCGGCGAGCACGTATTCTTCCCTGATTACAACCCCTATGACTCTGCTCGCATTAGGAAGAGGCGTTTCTGGACTGCCAGCCAGGCAAATTTTTATTCCTCAGTGCTGTTCAACAAAGACAAAGTCTTCGATCATGAGCACATTCTCACGTGGATATGGAATCTCTGCCGTGCTTCGTGCCAGTCCTCAGTGTTCTTTACGACGTTGGGCTGTTAAATTTCTGCACTGATATATGTGATTGGAATGAAGAGCTCATTCTTCAATTTTATGCAACTCTACACATCACCGAAGACTCTGAAGATGTGAATTCATGGGTGCTGGACTGGATGTCTGAAAATACTCACTACAAGGCACCAGCTACTGAATTTCTTCGTGCTTTGCCTCTTAGTCCTCCCCTTGAAGCTGCTCGTTGCGTCTACAGTGAACCTGAGCTTACAGATCACTATATGCAAGTGCTGATGAAGCCCTTGAAGCCAGGTCAGGCCCCAAGAACTAAATTCCTTGTGAAGGAATTGTTATATATGCCTCGGACTGTCTATCGCATTCTGATGAAGACATTGAGTCCTATCAAGGGCCACGACTCGAATGAAGAAGAAGTCGTTGGCATCATGTAGAATGGACACTCCTCTGTCCACTAAATGCGGGACGAGCCCAGCTACCTGGCCATTGTCTTTAGCTCTTCCTATTAGAATTGTTAACATGTCCACTACTATGTTGAATAAGATAGGTGACATCGGGTCTCCCTGCCTCAGACCCTTGTGTGTCTGGAAATAATGACCTATGTCATCATTCACTTTGATTCCGACACTGCCTTTTTGCGTGAAAGAATCTACCTGCTTTCTCCAGGACTGATCGAATCCTTTTATCCGCAAGGCCTGCTGTAGAAATGGCCATTTGACCTTATCGTACGCTTTCTCAAAATCCACCTTAAAAACCACCCCATCTAGTTTTTTCGTGTGGATTTCGTGGAGCGTTTCATGTAGGACCACAATCCCTTCTAGGATGTTTCTGTCCTGCATGAAGGCTTTTGAGATGGCTGCACCACACTATGTGCAATTTGCGTTAGCATGTTAGTCCCCACCTTGGTGAAGATCTTAAAGCTGACATTAAGAAGACATATCGCTCTAAACTGCTCAATCCGCACCGTCTCTGTTTTCTTAGGGAGTAAAGTTATCGTTCCAAAAATTTAAGCGAAATAACTGCAAATGCCCAGAAAACAAATAATGGAACATTGGAAGCAAATCACCCTTAATAATATGCCAGCACCTTTTATAAAACTCAGCAGGAAAAGCATCCGGCCCAGGAGCTTTATTATTCTTCATCTGTGAAATTGCCTCAAACACCTCTTTCTCGGATAATGGGGCGGTCAATATTTCGTTCTCGTCCGTCGCAAGTTGAGGGATATCCTCAACCCTAGACTCGTCTAAGGACACAAAACTATCCTCAGGTGCCCCAAACAGCTGCTTGTAATAATTGGTGATGTATAGTTTTAGGTTCTCCTGTCCTAAAATCGTCCCATCATCTTGCTCGAGCTGAAAGATTTTCTTCTTTCAATGCTTGCCATTCGCAATCATATGAAAGAATTGTGTGTTAACGTCCCCTTGGACGACTTTTTGTACTTTAGCTCTTAGCGCCCACTTCAATTCTTCCTCTCGAAGCAATTCTTTCAGTCTCAGTTCCGCCTCCACTTTAGTTTCCATCTCTCTGGTATCTAGAATGGAGGACTCGATTTTAAATCGAAGGAATTAATAAGGTTAAGGAGCCTTTCATTTCAACCTTATAAACACCACTCAAATGTTTGGCCCAACCGCGTAAGAACTGTCTTAAGTGCCTAATCTTATTCTGCCATCTTTCTACGCTCGTTCTCCCTCCTGAATCTTTTGCCCACTCTCGTGCCATCAGATCCAAGAAACCTTCTCTTTCAAACCATGCTAATTCAAAAGAGAAGATATTTTTATTTCCCACATGAGACATGATTAGGCTAAGAAAGTATAATCGCATATAATCTACCTGGAGTCCTAGACATAAAACAAGGGTGAGGAAACATAAGAAATGAAGCATATATTCTCCCCATGCCTCAGTACAATGATCACGTGATCTGGCTAACATGATTGTGATTCATATGATGTAAATTTTATGGTGATCTACTGTTATGTGATGAACTATTACTTTACTATCAGATTATACACGTTGCATTTACATGATTTTTAGAGATATATATTGCCCGTAATTCACTAACCTAATCATTGGTTAGTTTAAATGAAAAAAACTGTACATGGAATGGTGTGCTTTAGATGAAGAAAATCTATGCAAGTGATTATTTTGGTGATAGTAATTAAGTGAAAAGACTAATCTTGTATTTACACAATTACAGATTTAAAAATATAGTTGTCCCATTGTCTCGGTGATGAAGCGAGACGAGAGGAATACTATTGTCAATTGTATGTCATCTTACTCAATGCAATGCTTTTTTTATTGAGATGCATGATGGATTTCGGTCTTTGCCTAGAATGTTATTTATAGATGTTTTGCAGACAGACATTGGTTTATAGATACATAGATGTATTGCCTATATAATATCATTGGAACATATATTATTATTTTTCATGAATATTTTGAGTGTTCATTACACATATGTATGCTTATGTTTCTGCACCACTGTTATTCAGAGAGATCGATGCTGCTAGTGACCCCATAAACCTTGGTCCAATTTCTTCATAAGAAATAACCACTAATTGACTTTTACGTGAACTCCTATTTTATGCGGTTGTTTTTCCGTGGATACAAAAATAGCTCCAACCATACGCCAGCCCAGTCGCTATACTTAGGTTTCAGTTATGGAAAATAGCCGTTCGAAAAAAGGCAAACAAAATAAAAGTACTTCAAATAAATACCAGATTGTCTCAGGCAAACAAGTTAAAATAACTTCAAAATATTTTTTTATTTCCTGCCCATTGTCTTGGAGATTAGGCATGAGCACGTATCTTCACGCCACGGCTCACGGTAGCAGTACCAGCCATTTCTTCCCCGCAAAAAAAAAAGGCACCAGCCACTGCTGAGGGTACACCTGTCCATGACCCACCTGTCGGTGCCCATACATCCAGCACTTCCCGCAAAAGAAAAAGAAGAGCATAGACCCGCATCACTGGAGGCAATCAAAGCCGTCGATTTGAAATAAAGCAGTGGTCCTGGGTTGATCGCTGCCGTCCGCTCCGTGGCCGCTACGCTATTTATACACCCCCAACCCCTCCCTTCCAGAGCACACCACCACAAGTAACTTCCTTCTTCCCACCCCAAACCAACCCAACCGTCGGCTTCTCCCACTTTCTTTTTCGCTTTTGGTACAGGCGACGCGAGTAGCAGCAATTCCATCTGCTGTTTCGTTTCGTTTGGATTCCTAGCTAGTAGTAGTTTTGACTCCATCTGCTATTTGTTCTGCTGTTTTGATGTTTCTCTTGCTTTTCTTGAACCGAATCCTCTCCTTCGTGTTTCTTGGTTGATGCGCCGGTGAAGGCAAGACCTCGGAGCGTTGCACGCATGCGTACCGGATCGTAGCTCGAGTGCCCGAGGGCATGGCAGGTTTTTCGTTCTTCTTTGGTGCAACATCTTGTGGTTTTTCAGTCGCACCTATTCTTCTTCTTCTTTCCCTGTTCTTGTGGTGCTCTTGCGTTTCACCTTTCTTTTTACCGGCAAGAGGGCGTACGGGCGCGGAGACGAGGTCCAAGAACCACACGTCCGCGCCGCTCATGTTCCAGATCTGTGTGCTGTTCAAAGCCCTGTGCGCTCCATGGTTTGCTCTGTGTTTTTCTCCGTCCGGAGTGCTGCGCGCACATCCGCGGCTCTTTTTTGTTCCGTTTCTTGTCGTTCGGACTGGTCTCCCCGATGAAGCGACCGTACATACGCCGATGATGATGCATAGATTTGCAGATGTACTACGCACAAGTGATCGCAATCAATTTCCCAATCTGAGGCGCCGTCGTACGTTGCTCAACCTGTTCATGGCCGCGCGGCTCACGCCTGAGATCTGGGTGCTGCTCAAGAACCTTCACGTTCCATCGTTTGCTTTGCTTGAGGTTTTTCGTCAGTGCTGCGCTGACCCGAGGCTCTTTTGTTCCGTTTCTTTAAGAATGGTCTTTAGCATCCGCCCATGACGATCCATATATTTGCAGATGTGCTACGCACAAGTGATAGCAATTAATTAATTTCTTCATCTGAGGCGCAGTCGTTTCGCAACCTGTTGGTTTCTTTCTTGCTCCAACGAGATGCCAAGTTCTTCCACCTCTTGACAGTTGGTATTTGTTTTCTGCTCCGTGCTCCATGATGCTCTGATCGCCCGGTCCGGTCGCACAACAGCTGAGAGCGAGGCAGACTTCTTTTAAAAAATTTGTCTGGACCTTCTCATCGGGATCAGAGAAGATCAACCTGTGCTGAGAGAGAGGCAGGCTTTATTCTCTTTTTTCTGCCTTTTTCCCTTGCCATTGGAAGTTGTTTGTCTTGGGGTTTCTTTTCTTTTACACGCACGGGTGCCAAGATCAATGCAAGGATTCAGTTGTACGTGACACCATGCATGCAGTCTTCCCTGCCCTGGCATGCTTTTGCTTTGGTCCTCCTTCTCCTTTTCGTTGGCTTTTTTCTTGGACGATCTCTTCTTACCTCAGTGATGCTCTGACCGCTGATTGATTCGCGGCGAGATTAATTTCACAACAGCTGAGAGGCTTTTACTGCTCAAGATTCTTAGTCTACCTTTGCTAAAGATGTGAGGATGGCAGCTATGATGCCTGCATTCCGCCTTCCGCGGCAAGAAATGGCTTGACTTCAGTCTTATACTTCTCTGTGGTTTTCAGAATTCTCTTCTCTCATGAACGATTATTTGTTTTTTCATCTGTTGCCAATGATGCATAAATACATGAATAAGTAAAATATCCGACTCACCCCATGCGGACAACTTTTAACATCGCTGAGGCATTCACTAATTTAATTTTATTTCTTCAATTCGCTGTGTATGTACTTTTCTATCCAGTTTTCTTCAATTGCTTTACGGAAAACAGCTGCTTCCTGACTGGATAAGCAAATTTTTTACTGATGTCTATGATGAGGTGTCCTTAGCGGGTTGATGCCACGTGAAAACGCAATGACATTTCTGAGACATGTTTTTTTTGGCCGTTGATGTATATTTTGTTTATGAACGCACTGATGTGCCACGTGCAAGATAGCAGTACACTGAGGCCATTTAAGCATCTGACATTCAACTACTAGTAGTAGCATCAATTTGAAAAGAAATTCCAGGGGCTGATGATGCGAAACACAGTTCAATTTGATCCGAGGGCCTGATTTCTTGGCCTATTTTCGACATGTAAACTTCATATTTCCCCTGAGGCCTCCCTGATGATGCTTGTTTCTTGCCACCATATTCTCCGTTGAGGATGCATATATTTGCAGATGTGCCACGCACAAGTGACAGCAATCAATTTCCCAATCTGAGGCGAATGGTTTCGTTCCGATTTTTCGTTGGGATTATTACTTTTTCTACCTGATGATGCTCTGACCGCTGGTCCGTGAATTTTGTCTGTGAAGACGTTCTCATTGGGATCAGGGAAGATCAACATGTGCTGTGCTGCCGCTCTGTCCATGGCCATGCTTTATTCTCTCTTTCTGTCCCTCCTGTAGGGACGGCTCCCTGCCTTTTCCATTGCCCTCCGTGCTTGTGTTTCTTTACATGCATGGGTGCCATGATCAATGCAAGCATGGTGGTCTCTCGTTCTTCCTTCTTTTTTTCTTCTTGTATTGCTCTGCACCCTGACATCGACCTTGTCAGAAGGAGCGAGGACGGCATTTGGATTTGGAGTAGTGTACCATTCTTTTTTGTTAGTAGCATTTGGTCTCTAGAGTGGTGATCTTTTTCTTGGACTGTTTCTTCTTACTTCAATGATGCAAATTAACAGTGATAGACCTGATGCTCTGTTTGGCTGTTTGGCTGTTCCTCTGCTAAACATTTCAGGGTGGCAGCCTTGAGTGACGTCTGCCTGCTGCCTTACACGCCGAAGAAATAATCTCGCCAAGCATTGGGCACTTTCTTTTACTTGTGTGTGACGTGTATCACCCGAGCCGTTTCTAGAATTATCGTCTCTCCGGTGCGACTTTTTTTAACTTTGGCCAATGATGCTTTACATACATGAATAAGTAAAATACTATAAACCGCTCATGCAGAAAGCTTTTAACATCGCTTAGACGTTCGGTAAATTAATTTGCTCCCTTGAGCTTTCATGCAGAAAGCTTTACGAAGTTAATTAATGTCTGTCATGCTTGCTAGTACTATGTGAAAACGCCATTACTTCTTCGATTGCTTCCATGAATTATTTTTTGTTATGTTGGACCTGCACAACTAATTCTGGGTTTCTCTTCTGCATGGTAGTACTGAACAGGTGAAATATCCTGACTTCAAATTCTCTCTTTGGCCGATGATGTGCTGAAATATCGTGCTGAACAGGTGAAAATATCTGTTACATGACGTGCAAAATTGAACGCTAGTGCGTGCCTGAGGTCTTCTACTTCTCTCAATGATCTCTGTTCTTGACTCGCCTGTGCTGTAAGCTCTTCTTGACAACCTCTTCTTCTTTTGCTGCTTTGTACGCCCGAGCCGACTGTGAGTTTTACTGACACTGTAATGAAGTGACATTTCTGCTGTGGATACAACAATTTCTTGCTCTTGTACTGATGTCTGTCTTGGTGCTAGTATGTGATAAATGCAATGACACTTCTGAAGTTCTGAGACATCCAGAATTCTTTTGTTGGTTCCATGAATTAGTTTTGGTTTTGTTGGCCGTTGATGTCGTAGAATCTCACTATCGTTCTGATGTGTGTGCCACGTGGAAGATAGAAATACACTGAGGCCATTCAAGCACCTGACATTCAACTTGTTGCAGTAGCATTTTCCTCTTTCGCTTCTTCTTAATTAGGGAATAATTAATAGGCTTGTGATGGAAAGCATACCGGGATTCACTTACTGCACTCACCTGTGAGTTGGTACATGAAGTGAAAATTTATAATGCTGATGCATCTCCCATTTCTCTCTTCTTTACCCCATTTCTCTCTTCTCTACCCCATTAGTGTCTCTCTGCTGCCAGCTGTCACTTGTTTCTTTTGGTTGGTTAATTATTTTCCTTCCTGCTACTGACTGGTTGTGGTTTGAGTTACATATAAACTTGAGCTACTCCTCTTTGTGTCCAAAGTTCCAAACTACGTTTCTCTCTTAGTTGATTTTTCTGAAGCCTCTTGTGCTGTAAGCTGTACATTGCAGAGGCCGTGGGTAACCTTGACAAGTTACACACATTGCGTCTCTGAGGCCTTCTGTTTGGATCTAGTTCAGCTGAGTTTGGTCAGGTCTGTGGCCAAAACTTATCAGTCCAGTTTCTTTAATCTGAATGAACGCAATTTGCTGTTTTATTTCTGCTATGATTTCCTTCGGTTTTGTTACTCAATTGAGCATTTTTGCTGTATTTCCAGTATTTTTAGTGCTCTGGTGATACGATTGAGCATTTTAGCCACTTGCAGTGTGGGTAACTTTCATCTTCTTGGCCCATTTTCAGCCGAAGCTTCAGTTGCACTGAGTGCATTGATAAGAATAGCCTCTTTGCCGGTTAGTTCATGTGTTGTTTGAATGCTGACTAAGATGATTAATTTTTGTTTTCTTATGACAATAGTTTCTTTCAGCTACTGTGATCTATTAGTATTAACTTAAGTACATACTTCTTTCCCTGGTAGTAGACACGTCTCCTGTACCTATTTTCTATTGTAATGCCTAGCTAAAAAGTATGTCAATTGGGTTTTGCTTAGAAGTAATAACTTCCATTAGTGTGATGGATCAGGACAAATTTCACATCTTGGATTTGGTTTAGCCATGCAGATTACTTTTGTTGCTACTTCTGTTTGTTCAGTGTTCATTTAAAATTTACTCTTGTAGTATTTTTAGGCCAGGCCAATGATTAGAGATACAATCCAACCTTGAATCAATGTGTTGTTCATTGGTATGAGAACTCTTATCCATGACTAAATGAGGCCTCAAATACATATGTTGCATAATCTTGAGTATGCATAGCTGTGATGGGAAGTATTGTTCGAATGCATTTTGCTGCTGAAATTCTGTACAAAATTGGCCAAACTCTGTCTTACAAAATTGGCCAAACACTTACTCTACTTTGTATCCAATTTTGTACAAAAATTGGGTTTCGACTCTAGGTAGTCATCTCTTCTTTAACAAGATCACATATTTTGTGAACAGAAATGAAAATGCATATATAGGAAAAAAGTTTCTATAGTTGTCTTTTTGGTGCCATAAGAAGAAGTTTTGTTTGTTTCATTGGATTTTTAAACTTATAATTGTTGACTTCCCCTCGATATTTTCCTAAGGTTTTTTTTATGCAAAATTTTTTATTAAGTAATCAGTGATTGTTGCCAGCTTTAAAACTTGTATACTTGAACATGTATATCAAAGACGGATAATGTAAGTCACCACCAAGTACTTGAAAGAGAGACGATTGGTGTTAGTTTAATCCATGATCAATTCTGAAGCTTATTGGAGATGATGAGCCGGCGAAACAAGATGGCCTGAGATTGGGCAAGGCAATTTATATTCTTGTAGCTGCTGAACTCCTGTACAAATCGGATGGGTTATTAGTAGGTGATGGTCCGTCCTTTGTGAAATACTACCTCTGTATATAGAGGAAGTATTTTGTATCTAGGTTTATATTATTAACGAGGATGCCTGTGTGTTGCATCGGGAGAGAAAATTTGTGTGTATTCAAATTTAATGAGATATGTTAGACAAAATCTCCTACGTGTGTCACTCTGCACCACTTCTTCTATGCAGCTTTAAATTATTATTAACACAGATGATCCAAGTCCACGTTGACGATGCATTAGCTACTGCAGTTGTCCATGATTCTGCCCTCCATCTCGTTGTTGCAACACGATGAACTCAAAATTGCGACCTGAGATGAAACAGGGTTGGACTCCAGCTATGGCAGCATGGCCTCCTTGACTTCTATCTTGTGTCGTGGGACCGGATCAGAGCAACTCCACGCCCCACCTGCAAGCATCGCCCCACATGTTGGTCGAGGAAGCGCATCATCATGGAAAACAAAAGCTTATAAGAACCTCATTGCAAGGGCAGGCAGTTCCTGCAATTCATTAAGAAGAGGAGAAATATACCGGTTTATAAGAAAAATTGGACCCAAAAGCTTAACATTTCTCGGTCAATTAGGAAAACCGAGTGAAAACAAAAAACCAGAAAAGGAAAACCTAAAAAGACACTAGAGCTTCGGGATAGGGACAAGACACGCCCGAAATAAGGGACATCGTCCAGACACAAGAGCGCCAAAGTCCAGAACCATCATCCACGTTCTTGTTGTCAAACATGATGATTCGGTTGCGTGTGTGTAGGCGTGTACAAGGCGTATACATGAAGGAAGATCAACACAGCCGGAGTAGTTAGTTAGCTAAAAATCTTTTGTATCTTTATCTCCTCTTATCTCTAGTTTTCTTCCTTTGCAAGATGTATCTATCTCAACAACCTGTACGTGTATTTGGGCTCGCAACCCTTCTATTTAACACGCAACACGTCGGCCAGGAAGGCTAAGACGTTTACCGCAAGTCGCACATGGTATACAGAGCCTTCTTCTTCCACAAACCCTAGCTAATCCATCTCCATCAAGTGCGCAGCCATGTCTTCCTCCTCCGCCTCCTTCCAGTCGCCGCTCAGCGGTGGAGTTCCGGAGAAGCTCTCCCGCACCAACTACGTTCTGTGGCGAACCCAGATCACGCCGCAGCTGCGGGGCGCCGGCGTCTTCCACTACGTCGACGGCACGGCGACTGAGCCGGCCAAGGTCCTCACCAGCAAGGACGCCGCCGGCAAGGAGACCACCGGGCCGAATCCCCTTCATCCACTTTGGGTGAGGGAGGACCAGCAGGTCCTCGGATACCTGCTCCAAAACCTCTCCAAGGAGGTGCTCGTCACGGTGACCACGATCACCACGGCGCGCGAACTCTGGGTGGCATTGGCGAGCATGTTCTCGTCACAGTCACTCAGCCGCGTCAACAACATCCGTACAGCGCTGATCAAAGCGCAGAAGGGAAATCAATCGGTGGCCTCCTTCTTCGCCGCCATGAGAGGTCTCGCCGATGAACTCGTCGCGGCGGGCAAACCAATCCAAGATGACGAGCTCATGTCCTACATCATCCACGGGCTGGACCAAGACTATCAGCCCCTTGTCTCTGCATTGGATGCACGCGTCACCCCGGTAACTCTTGATGAACTTTTTGCCATGCTCAGTAACTTTGATCAACGCATGGCGCAGTACCAAGGCTTCGGTGGTGGCTTCAAGTCATCGGCCAACTCTGCGTTCAGAGGCCGCGGTGGTGGCTCTCGCTCACGCCCATCTCCCTGTGGCAAGGGGAGGTTCGGCTTCGGCGGTGGCGGCTACTCCAACAACTGGCGTGGCGGTGGCCGCTCGGGAAACTCCAAAGGGCGTCCCGGTGGTGGCAGTGGTGGCTCCAACAGATCCCGCCCGGACTTGCCCCGCTGCCAAATCTGTGGCAAGCTAGGACATACGGCAAAGAATTGTTGGTACCGCTACGAAGAAGATGATGGTGACTCCTCGCAAGATGAAGAGAAAATTTCCGCGGCGGCCGATGGCTCCTATGGAGTTGACACAAACTGGTACGTTGACAGCGGCGCCACCAACCACATCACCAACGAGCTCGAGAAAGTCACCATGAAGGAGAAATATCGTGGCAAGGATCAAATTCATACGGCCAGTGGTGAAGGTATGGGTATACGTCACATTGGCCATTCAATTTTTAATACCCCTAGTCGTAAAATTCATCTCAAAAGAATCTTGCATGTTCCTAGTGCCCACAAAAATCTTCTCTCCGTTCATAGAATTGCCATTGACAATCATGTTTTTCTCGAGTTTCATCCTTTTTTCTTTTTGATCAAGGATCAGGCAACGAGGAAAGTTCTCTATCGAGGTAGATGTGTTCGAGGGCTCTACCCGTTGATTTCGGAGTTTAGAAGATTCAATAAACAAGCTTGTGGTGCTATCAAGCTTTCGTCCACACGATGGCACGATCGTTTAGGACATGCCTCTTTCTCTTTGGTTGAAAAATTACTTAGGAAAAAGAAGCTCCCCTTTGTTGGTGAGCGAAACATTGAAACTATTTGTAATTCATGTCAGTGTGCTAAAAGTCATCAATTACCGTACCCTATATCTACTAGTGTCTCCACCAAACCTTTGCAATTGATCTTTTCTGATGTGTGGGGACCTGCCCCCTCCTCTGTTGGTAGACACACGTATTATGTGAGTTTCATCGATGACTATAGCAAATTTTCATGGATCTATCTCCTCAAGAGAAGGTCGGATGTGTTCCAAGTTTTTCACAACTTTCAAGCACTTGTTGAAAGAAAGTTTGACAGTAAGATTCTTGCTGTCCAGTCTGATTGGGGAGGGGAATACGAGAAACTAAATTCCTTCTTCCAAAGCATAGGCATATCTCACCATGTATCATGCCCGCATGCTCAGCAACAAAATGGGTCGGCCAAACGCAAGCATAGGCACATTGTCGAGGTTGGCTTGGCCCTCCTAGCCGGAGCATCCATGCCCCTCAAGTTCTGGGATGAGGCTTTTCTGACAGCCGTTCATATTATCAACATGTTACCTAGTCGTGTTATCAACAATGAAACACCCATGGAACGTCTCCTCCACACAAAACCAGATTACACCTCTCTCCGTGTTTTTGGCTGTGCTTGTTGGCAAAATCTTCGGCCTTACAACAAACGCAAGCTCATGTTTAGATCAAAACAGTGTGCCTTCCTTGGTTATAGTGCCCAACACAAAGGTGTCAAGTGTCTTGACATCTCCACTGGTAGGGTTTACATCTCTCGCGATGTTGTTTTTGATGAGACCAAGTTCCCCTTTGCGGATCTCCACCCTAACGCCGGCGCACTCCTCCGCAAAGAAATTTTGCTCCTACCTTCTCATCTTTCTGGCTATGATCAAGGGGGTATTACAAATTGTGATGATCATATGACTAACCCTACTAATAGTCTCCATGAGCTTTGTGTTGATGCAGAAAACAGCGGTGCAAAAATCGCAGAAAATGGTGAAGAAAATGGACCAACAGGTCCTTATTTCATGTGTCCTAGTCCAGGGGACAGATCCTCCTCGGGATCGGAGCAAGCGCTGCAGACGCGCAGCCGATCTTCCCCGGGACCGCGCCTGGCAGTGAATCTGCTGCGCCAGTCCCGACAGACGCAGGCGGGCGCACGGACGCCTCAGGCGGGCGTGCAGACGAGTCCGCGTCAGCCACGTGGCAGAGCCTGGCGGGCCGCAACGCCTCCTCTCGCGCGCGCGAACCATCGCCCGACAGGTGGCATGTCGGCTCTGGTCTGGGCCGGGTCCAGCAAGACGGCCAACTGCGCATTTACAAGCGGCACGCCACGACTAGTTCGGCGGATGCGAGGGCAGGCCCTGTCAGCCCGGGGTCCAGGCGGCAATCATTGGGCCATGATGATGCGCCTCGGCCTAGATCCTCTGTGGCCAAATCATCGCTTGCACCGCGGACCACGGCCGTAGAAAATCCGACCCCGGCATCGCCTGCTCACGCTGCGGATTCTGGAGCCCTGCACGGATCTTCCTCGGGATCAGGTCAGGATCGGCCCGATCCAGACCCTGGACCCTCTGTGCCGGAGTGTTCTGCAGAGGCTCCTGTTGCTACTCCGCGCCGAACACGACTTCAACAAGGGGTAATTAAACCTATTGGTTATAGGCATGTTACAAAATATGGGCTAGTATGTTCAACAGGTGAACCAGGAGAACCCAATACTCCTGAAGATGCTTTGGGTGATGCACGTTGGAGAAAAGCAATGAATGATGAAATCATGGCACTTAGGAAAAACAGAACATGGCATTTGGTTCCTCCACAACGAGGTAAAAATCTTATTGACTGTAAGTGGGTCTTTAGGATAAAAAGGAAAGCTGATGGAACCATTGACCGTTATAAAGCCAGACTCGTTGTAAAGGGCTTTAAACAACGGTATGGTATTGACTATGAGGACACGTTTAGTCCAGTTGTGAAAGCTGCTACTATTCGTCTTGTTTTGTCTATTGCTGTGTCCAGGGGATGGAGTTTACGTCAGCTAGATGTTCAGAACGCGTTCCTCCATGGTGTTCTAGAAGAAGAGGTTTACATTAAACAACCACCTGGGTTTGCAAATGCACATGCACCACTTCATGTGTGCAAGCTTGACAAGGCATTGCATGGACTGAAACAGGCCCCAAGAGCATGGTATTCTCGTCTCAGTAAAAAGATGCAAGCACTTGGCTTTGTTCCTTCAAAGTCTGACACCTCGTTATTTATCTATAACAAGTCATGTACATCCATATTTGTTCTCATATATGTTGATGATATAATTGTGACAAGTTCATCTAATGAAGCAATAACAACACTATTGAAGGATTTGAGTGCAGAATTTGCCCTCAAAGATCTAGGAGATCTACATTATTTTCTTGGTATTGAGGTCAAGCAACACAAGGATGGTCTTCACCTCTCTCAAGAAAAGTATGCAACAGACTTAGTAAAAAAGGCTGGTTTGCAAAGTTGTAAGCCTGCACCCACTCCTTTATCTAGTACAGAAAAATTGTCTCTTACTGAAGAAGAGCTCATGAGTTCAGAAAATGGTACAAAATACAGAAGTCTGGTAGGTGCACTTCAGTACTTAACACTGACCAGACCAGACATTTCTTTTGCTGTTAACAAAGTATGTCAGTTTCTCCATGCACCTACCACTGTTCACATGACTGGTGCAAAACGTATAGTAAGATAAAATACATTGAGCATTGGTCTAAATTTTAGCAAGTCATCCTCTACACTTATCAGTGCCTTCTCTGACTCAGATTGGGCTGGGTGTCTAGATGACAGACGCTCAACTGATGGCTTTGCAGTATTCTTTGGACCTAACTTGATATCTTGGAGTGCAAGGAAGCAAGCTACAGTTTCAAGATCCAGTACAGAAGCAGAATACAAAGCGTTGGCCAATGCAACAGCAGAGATCATATGGGTGCAGTCAATTTTAAAGGAACTAGGTATGAAAAGCACTAGAGCTCCATGTTTGTGGTGTGACAATCTAGGTGCTACCTATTTGTCAGCAAATCCAGTCTTTCATGCTAGAACGAAACACATTGAGATAGACTTTCATTTTGTTCGAGAAAGAGTTGCAAATAAACTCTTGGACATTCGGTTTATTCACTCTCAAGACCAGGTTGCGGATGGTTTCACCAAGGCTCTACCCACAAGAAGCTTTGAAGACTTCAAACATAATCTCAACTTGATGAAGTTGTGATTAAGGGAGGGTGTCAAACATGATGATTCGGTTGCGTGTGTGTAGGCGTGTACAAGGCGTATACATGAAGGAAGATCAACACAGCCGGAGGAGTAGTTAGTTAGCTAAAAATCTTTTGTATCTTTAACTCCTCTTATCTCTAGTTTTCTTCCTTTGCAAGATGTATCTATCTCAACAACCTGTACGCGTATTTGGGCTCGCAACCCTTCTATTTAACACGCACCATGTCGGCCAGGAAGGCTAAGACGTTTACCGCAAGTCGCACACTTGTGACAATAGTTTCTTTCAGCTACTGGTTAGTATTAACTATTAAGTACGTACTTCTTTCCGTGGTAGTAGACACGTCTCCTGAACCTGTTTTCTATTGCAATGCTTAGCAAAAAAGTATGTCAATTGGGTTTTGTTTAGAAGTAATAACTTCCATTGGTGTGATGGACGGGGACAAACTTCACATCTTGGATTTGGCTAAGGCATGCAGATTACTTTGGTACTTCTGTTTGGTCAGTGCTCATTTAAAATTTACTCTTTGAGAATTTTTAGTCCATGCCAATGATTAGGGATACAATCCAACCTTGAATCAATGTGTTGTTCATTGGTATGAGAACTCTTATCCATGACTAAATGAGGCCTTAGATACATATGTTGCATAACCTTGAGTATTGTTCGACTGCATTTTGCTGCTGAAATTCTATACAAAAGTGGCCAAACACTTGCTCTGATTTTTATAATGTTTTGTACAAAAATTTAGTCATCTCTTCTTTAACAAGGACACATATTTTGTGAACAGGAATGAAACTTCGGAACAAAGTTTCTCTAGTTGTCTTTTTGGTGCCATAAGAACAAGTTTTCTTTGTTTCATTGGATTTTTAAACTTATAGTTGTTGACTTTCCATCGATATTTTCCTAAGGTTTATGATGTTGCAAAAAAATAACTTGGTTTTCAACTCTTGTGTCAAAAAAAAAAAGTTAAGTAGTCACTGATTGTTGCCAGCTTTAATCTTCTTTACTTGATCGATGAGCTTGTATATCAAAGAAGGATAACGTAAGGTCACCACCAAGTACTTGAAAGAGAGATGATTGGTGTTAGTTTGGTCCGTGATCAATTTCCGAAGCTTATTGGAGACGATGTGCCGGCGAAACTAGATGGCCTGAGGGCAAGGCAACTGTTGCACCAGCGTAATGGTTGAAATTCTAATGCAGGAAGCAGGAAGACCAATTTCCTATTAGGAGGCCGCCATGGGCGAAACAAGATGGCCTGAGAGGGGGCAAGGCAATTTATAATCTTGTAGATGTTCATTTGTTTTCGTTTTGTAGCTGCTGAACTCCTGTACAAATTGGATTGGTTATTAGTAGGTGGTGTTCCGTTCTAGGATGCCTGTGTTGCATCGGGAGAGAAAATATATAAGTATTCAAATTTAGTGACATCTGTTAGGCAAAATCTGCTACATGTGTCATTCTGCACCACTGCTTCTATGCAACTTTAAATTATTATTAACACAGACTATCCAAGTCTACGTTTGCATGCCCTATGTTGCAACACGGATGAACTCGAAATTGCGACCCGAGTTGAAACAGGGCCAGTCTCCAGCTATGAAAGCATGGCCTCCTTGACTTATAGTGTGGTGGAACCGGATCAGAGCAAGTCCACGCTCACCTGTAGGCATCACGCCACACGATGGTCGAGGATGCGCATCATCATGGAAAGTTGGTGCCCAACTTTATGTTTTTTAAGACCCTCATCGTAAGGGTAGGGGTTCCTATTGTTCATTAAGAAGAAGAAGAGAGATGGAGCAGTTTATAAGAAAAATCTTACCTAAAAGGCTAACATTTCTCAGTCAACTAGAAAAAACCAAGTGAAAACAAAAAACCAGAAAAGGAAAACATAAAAAAGACACTAGAGCTTGGGGCCAAGAGACACGAAAAATAAGGGACATCCTACATACACAAGAGCACCAAGGTCCAGAGCCACCGTTTTTGCCTCTGCATGAAAGCATCATGGGCTAACATAACCCTGCGGGAAACATCATGGAAGGTCCAGCTTCGACTTCCCGACAATGCCCGCCAAAGTGTTGCGTCACGATCACTTGCGGCGAAAGCGACTTTTGTACGCGTTCAGCTAGTCTTTCATCTTTTGTTCAGGGCCCTTCACTTTACTCACCTTGGGCAGCTCACCAGAAACCTCAAACAACCCATACTCCGCACGATTGGTAGTCGAGATGTTGTACGGACGCGTACGCCCAGTCACGGCATCCTTCAGCAAGCGATAAGTGTTATCGTGGAGCTCGGCAACTCTCATTAGCGGCAACTCGGTCCGCACAGGGCTCGAGTCCAGATGGCTTGCTTTGAGCAACGTAGCCACGCCAACGACCTACGGTCACAACATTGATGTCCCACACAGGGTGTTAAGGAATCTCCAACATGGATCCTTAAACTGTCCGCATCAGTGTGGACCGCGTGGTTCGAACGTGTTTTGCCATCTAGCGCGGGCCTATATTCATCGGCGGGCTGGTCCAGACATCATTTTCCTACAAACCGGAAGCAAACCGGGGGCTTTGCGGGATTGCTGTCCACCCAAAACCCTCTTACTCACCCGCGCCCTTTCCCCCAGAGCGTAAGTGCCGCATTCATGCCAACCCAGAGCGGACGTGACCACTTATTGGAGCCGGCATTGAAGCTGCGGTGCACCGCCCGCTGCACGCCCACTATACACGCCTTCTCTCCACATTGAAACGGCATCCGTCTGCACGCCTACCTCAGTTAAACCAGCGTGTGTGCCGAGGAACCTACTCCAACTCCCCGAGTGCCACACGTCTGTCCCCGTGCCGGCTGGCATTAAATACCTCTCCGGTTTATTAGGCATAATCTTTGACAGAGAGTGAAGCGGCCGGCCGGGTCGTAAATGGAGTTAGTTAGCTACCAGGTCATGTGGCCGGTTGTTGAGGAATTGATGCGTGCATGGATATGAACGCCGTGCATGTAGCTAGCTTAGTGGTAGTTAGTGCGTGCGTGATTTGCGTGTGTGTATGGGTTGGTGGCCGAGTGCAGCTGCAAGCCAAGTCAGTGCGTGTGTGCGTAGCCTGGTCTGTGTGCATGGGTATAAAGACCCGTCCCATATGTAATGATCGAAGTGCGAAGTAATGAGCCGAGCCTAGGAGAGCCAGAAGATGAGTATGGTCTTCGCCGGGACCGTGGTGTGCGCCCGGTTGGCAGGAGAGAGAGCTCCTCTGGATAGGCTGCGGTGAGTTGCCGAGCCATGTGTGTAGGTGCCAAACTCAGTGAATAAAGGTTCCAAAGATACAGGCCGGTTCGCCGGCCGCGGCGTTCGTCGCCATTGCTCTGAGTTCGTGCTAGAGTTGAGTCTTTTTGTGCATATGGTTTCCGGGTTTGCGCCAACACGGTTGGCGCCTCACATCCGTCCGCTATTTAAACATTCTTCACCAACTCTTCTTCCACTGCTATTCCAAGTTAGTAACGATCTAATCTAACCCATATTCATCTTCGTAGTGATCTTGGGAACTTGATTCGTAGGGCGATTTGTTTTTTGTTTTCTACTCCGTTTCTCAATAAGTGGCACCGCCTACAGGTCCCCGTCGAACATAGCCTAGTCGAGTTCCTCCACCCCTCCAGTCCTTTGCGACCCCTCATCATGGACCGGGCGCGTCATCCCCACCCTCCTTGTCAGGGAGCACCCAGAAGCGTCTTCTCACTCTGGAGATAAGAGCATCTCCAGCCGCGCCGCCAACAAGGCCCCCCAGGCGACTTTTTGGCCGCCGGCGCCGAAAAATCGGCCCAGTCGCGCCCCCAACACTAGTGCAGAACCGGGCTTTAGCGCTGGTTTGTAAGGGCCTTTAGTGCCGGTTCTGCAACCGGCACTAAAGAGTGGAGACTAAAGGCCCCCCCCTTTACTACCGGTTCGGCACGAACCGGCGCTAAAGTGCCACCACGTGGCACGAGCCAGGCCCGGGTGCTGGTAGACCATTAGTACCGGTTGGTAGCACCAACCGGTACTAAATGTTTGGGGGGGTTTTTGTTTTAATTTTTATTTTTCCATTAATTTTGTGTTTTCCATTTAATTCTTTTTTGTTTGCTGGTATTTTACGATACTACATATTGTACACGTTATGCATATATATATAAATAGATTTTCTCGTAGAACCGATCATATATATATATATATAATCGAATGTCTCACAACCACCATTAATTATTCACACATACACATGTATATATATACAATTTCTCCTACATGTTGCCTTGGTGCCTTCGGAGCACGATGACAAGTGGTTCATGGGGGCGGTAGCGGGTAATAGTATTCTCCTTTGGGATCTATGACCTGGTCGAGCAAAAATCCCGCTATTTCCTCTTGAAGTGCTCGTATGCGCTCCTCTGGTAGGAGCTGGTCCCGCACCTCTTTGAACTATTAAGAAGGAGATCAATATGCATGTGTATTAGTTGTGTGACTAGATATCGACAATCATGTAAGATTTGTGAATAGTGTTCTGGCAAACGTACCCAGTCCTGTCTATCAGATCTGCTCCTTTCGGACGCCATCATGCGAATGTTCTCGCAAACGTAGTATGCACACACTTCAGTCCCCGGCGCCTGCTTCAGGGCCTTTACGAGAATAGAATTTAATCAGATAATAATTAATCAAGCATGTTAATTAATTAATGGTATTGAAACAAGAATTAAAGAGATGGTAGCTAGCTAGCTAGTACTACTTAATTACTTACCTTGGGTCGATACCAACATAGCTTTTGTCGCCATTTTCCTGGAGTCACCTTGATGTACTTTGCCCAAGCCCTGCCCGCCGGCAAAGAAAATTAATAAAGGGGTTATTAAAAATAGTTCATATCAGGAAATGACGAACTAAATAGGCCGAGATATAGTTAATAATGATTGAAATAACCTGTCGACTATCCCCTTCACGATGCTGTAGTCACTATCTTTTTTAAGTAGTGAGTCCAGTACTTCAACTTTTCCTTCGTCAACTTTAATGTCTAACAAGATCCAGTGGAAGCTGCATGCGCATACGTTTGCATGTATAAATTAAGCGGGCATGTGCATAACACTAATCAACTATAACCCTAAACCCTATACACTTATTAACATCTAGCTAGTAAGCAAAAACAGAATTTGTAGTACAAGACAGTGTGACTCACTCGAAGTTGTAAGGAAGTAGTATATCTTCATTGCTATTGAGGCGCTTCAAGAACTCTACCATGCATTTCTCTACATCTTGTCTACACCATTCCAATTTCCATGTGTATTCATTAACGGTATTTGGGTCAATGAACCCAATGCCATAGCGTCCAGCTTTTTTCATTTCATACATCTTCATCCTGCATAATACCACAGAAAAGAATATATAGTGAGGATATATAATTACAGGTAATTAATGATCAATCAATGAGCACTAGAGCTAGCTTGAGACTTAAATTACAGAAAGAAATCACTTACAGACAATAGCAACTGACGATAGATTTGTCGAGTGCATCTTGATTGAATAACTGAAATAGTTCTGAATACTCAACGGACAGAGCTTTCTTATTGAAGTAATGATCTTCCTCGACTTGCACCATGAGGGACTCTCGATTGGAAATCTTGGTAATTTTCATGTACCAATCATGCAATTCATACATTCTCGTTGGGAGGTTCTTGACCTCCTCGGGCTCGACCAAAGGTTGGCCCCGGACATATTTCCGTTTTATTTCCTCCTCTCTAAGCGGAGACATGGGCTCGATATCGAGGAGTTGTCCAACAGTGATCTTGAGCATTTCAGCCTGCATTATATGCTCCTCGGTTATTACCACATCGCCCAGCTCGGGAACGTAAACGGTTTGCCCACAATAATATTGGGCGCGCGTACTCTCATGTGTTGTTGGCACAACAAGCGGGGGGGGTCGATTGCGCCGCCTGTTCTCCCAGCTGGGGAACGGTTTTCCCGCATTTTTTGACAGCTGCTTGTTGGCTCGAGCTCGAGCTCGCTTCTTTCTGTAGTCGTGCTCGATGTGCCTTCCTGATTTGGCGCTCATAGTCTGAGTCAACAGGCTTGGGAGCTGGTGGTCTAGCCATACGAATGAAGTGGTCAATCTTTTCCTCAGGCACTTTCTCCCTCGGCGGCGTTGCCGGTTTCGGTCCAAAATGAGCGTCCACTTCGGCCCGCACTATTGCATCGTTTTGCTCCTCGGTCATGTCGTAAGGCCTCTGAGGAAGAGGAGCGAGGCTGCTTGGACCATATTTATATCGCTTGTCTCCGCCTGTACTTCCTGTACTACCTCGACTCGTACCGCTACGCACCATAGCTGCGGCGTGTCTCTTCTGCGATTGCTTAGGCGGCGGAGACGGCTGACGTGGCTTAGTTGGAGCAGGAGGAGTGGCCTGACGCTGTGCCGGACTTGAAGCAGGAGGTGTGGCCTGACACGGTGTCGGACTTGAAGCAGGAGGTGTGGCCTGACGCTGTGCCGGACTTGAAGCAGGAGGTGTGGCCTGACACGGTGTCAGACTTGAAACAGGAGGAGTGGCCTGACGCTGTGCCGGACTTGAAGCAGGAGTCTGCTCACGCGTTCGTGGACTTGGAGGAGCGGGAGTCTGCTGACACGGTGGCGGACTTCGAGGAGGAGTCGGCAGACGCGGTGTCGGTGGACTTCGAAAGATGATGCAATCCTTTCTCCATAGGATGATACGATGTATGGCCTCTCCCAGTGTGTGCTCGTCGTCACCTCCAGGAATGTCAAGCTCTAGCCCCGAATATGGGTCCACCACCTCATCAACCAAGACACGAGCATAGCCCGCTGGAATCGGGGCGCAATGGAAGGTTGCTTCGGGGGTAATTGTAAAAGCAACGGCGTCCGCCACCTTCATGGATATGTTCTTCATTTTGAAGTGTAGCTCACAGTTAGTGTTCTCTATGATGTCATCCACAGGGTATGTATCCAGCAGTGCGTCGCCCGGGGCGGAACCAACGCTGCTTCTCGGCATGGATGGGACGGTGCTATCCAATGCTGGATGATCATCCGCTTGCTGCTGCCGCTGCTGAGACCCCCTTTCCTGGCTAAGTGAGTCGATCTGCTGCTGCTGCTGCTGGAATTTGAGTGCCAAGTCCGCGTGCCTTGCTTCTAGGCCTTGAAGGCGTTCCGCGTCCTGCTTCCTCTGCTCCTCCTCCAGCTTCCTCTTCTTCTCCTCCTCCATCTTCTTTCTTGCACGGGTCCTGTAGTCGTCGTTCCATTCCGAAAAGCCCTCATACCAGGGAATAACGCCCTTGCCTCGTGTTCTTCCCGGGTGTTCAGGATTTCCCAGGGCGCGCGTAAGCTCGTCGTTCTCTCTGTTGGGCGTGAACACCCCCTTTCGAGCATCTTCTATTGCGTCAAGTAACTTTTGTTCTGCTCCTTTTAGACTTGCCTTCTTCGAAACCAGGCCTGTCTTCGGGTCCAACGCCCCCCATGCGCATAGAACCAAGTTCTGCACCTGGGGGGCCAGCTCCTAGTAACCGGAGTGACCCCTGCATCCTCCATCTCTTGCTCAGACTTATCCCACTTAGGCATTGCCACCGCGTAGCCACCTGGACCCAGCCTATGGAACTGCGTCTTTTTTGCGGCATTGGCCTTGTTTTTTCTCGACCGTTCCTTAGATAATTCTGATTCCTTGAATTTCACGAAAGCGGGCCAGTGTTCTCTTTGCTTCTCCAGTGTTCCCTTGAATTCTGGAGTCTTCCTTTCTGCAGCGAGGTAGTTGGCCCATACAGTTTTCTTGTGGGTGTTGAATGCAATTGCCATCTTCTTAAGAGCAGCGTCCTTGACTTTCTGCACATCTGCATCAGTGAAATAATCTGGTAGGGTGAAATGTTCCATCAGAGATTCCCAAAGCTTTTGTTTTGCTCTGTCGTCGACCCAAGTAACATTTGGGCGTTTAGTTTTTGGCTCTTTCCATTCTTGAATGGAGATCGGGAGTTGGTCCTTCACAAGAACTCCGCACTGACGAACGAACTTGTTCGCAATGTTCTTAGGCGTGAGGGGTTCGCCACTAGCTTTGATGGAATCGATGTTGTACTTTACACTCTCCTTCAACTTTTTGCCCGGGCCGCGCTTTGTCCTGCTGTCTGTAGAAGCAGATTTGCTCGATCCGGAGGGCTGAAAGAAGAAAGATCGATTCGTTAATACATCTTCAAATAAAAAAACATGTGATGATCACTAGATGCCTGCTTATATAAATATACCTCACCGGTAGTCTTTGTTATTTCAAGATCAACATTGTATTCGTCATCATAATCATTGTCTGTGTTATCATAATCATAATCATAGTTCATGACTTCATCAGCTCGGTCGTCGAGATCGAATATCTTATCATCACCCTCCCCGGTGTTGTTCAGATATTGGGAGCCGTCATTTGCTTCATTCAGATCATCTGGCCTGTTAGGGCTGCGTATGATCTCGAACAGGGCCTCTTCTCCCTCTCTGCCGGTATTGTCCGCCATATTTTTTATTTAACTAATACAGAAGAAATATAAAACAATTTAGTATTCAAATTACAATGCATGGATGCAATCAATAAGAAAAACTGAATCATATAGTACATAATATGCATCGTCTCGAAAATATATAATCTCGAATACATCGTCTCGAATAATATATAATCTCGAATACATCACTGGCTAGGTAGCTAATAAAGATTGAATACTATAGAAGAATCTAGGCCACTCACGGTTCCTGGGGCGCAGGCGGTGGACACCCAAAGACAAGGAACCATCACAGGAAAAAGAACCTGCCAGGTATTGGAGAACCTGACGTCCATAGCAGCCATGTAGCGATGCACGTGCTCGTCCTCCTCCCTGACACACGACGACGCACCACCTCTGGCGGGGCCGGCTCCCTCTGCACCGAATGTGGCCCACGCGAACGCCACCAAAGGAGATCAGGGTCGACGACGGGACCCGAGGCCGGGTTCCTCACCAAGCGGCGCCCCCCTCCAGGTAGCACCTCCCGGTGCCAGCCCGGCGGAGCCCAATCCCGGACATGGGTCAGCCGGACGTCGTCGCGAACGGGTCGACGGCGAGGATGCGGGCCGGGCATCGTCGAGAACAAATACTATATGCGCGCAAAAAGTAACATTTTTTAAATGATTGGATTGTGATAACTAAAATTCTATATGCAAATTCTAACAATTTGACATTAATCAAATTCATCTAACTAAAACTAATTCTAAAATTTCTAACATTTCTATATATATAACTAACATTTCTATAACATTTCTAATATTTCTATAACTAAAAAATAGAAAAATTGCTAACATTTCTATAAATATTTCTATAACTTAAAAATAGAAAAATTTATAACATTACTATATAACTAACATTTCTATAACATTTCTAATATTTCTATAACTAAAAAACAGAAAAATTTCTAACATTTCTATAAATATTTCTATAACTAAGAAACATAAAAATTTCTAACATTTCTATTATATTTCTATAACTAAAAAACAGAAAAATTTCTAACATTTATATAACTAAAAACATAAAAATTACTAACAATTTTACAACTAATTAACAATGTGTGTGTGTGGACATGGCGGCCGGGGCAGGCGCTCACCGGCGAGGCGAGGCGATGGGGGGCGGCGACGGGGACGGCGAACGGCGGCGATGACGCGGATGGCGACGATGGGGACGGGGACGGGGCGGCAACGACGGGGACGGGGACGGCCGGAGCGGCGACGACGGGGACGGGGCGGCGACGGGGGCGTCGACGAGGGTGGCGACGGGGGCGTCGACGGGGGCAGGGACGGGGGGCGACGGGCGACGGGGCAGAGGAGAAGAAGCAGATGAAAACTGACGAAATTTGTAAGTGCTGCTAATATAGGATGGGCCTTTAGTACCGGTTGGACCCACCAACCGGTACTAAAGGTCAAATTTGGCCAGCCCAAGCGGCGGGAAGCGCACACCTTTAGTACCGGGTGGTGGCACCAACCGGTACTAAAGACCCCCCCCCCTTTAGTACCGGTTGGAGCCACGACCCGGTACTAAAGGGGTGCGGTGGCGCAGGTGCGGTGCGGGCAAGTTTAGTCCCACCTCGCTAGCCGAAGGGCGCCCGCACCTGCTTATAAGCCCCGCCGCGGCAGCTATCTCGAGCTCCTCTCTATTGCAGGCCTTCTGGGCCTACCTGTTCTGTGCTGCCCTGTGGGCCTATTGGGCCTTTGCGGGCCTGCATCCTGGCCCAACAACAGGTTGGGTTTCTAGTCGTATGCAGGCCGCTTTGTTCTAGTAGGCGGGCTTTTTTATTTTCTTATTTTTTTTGCTTTATTTATTTTTGTTTTATTTATTTTTGAGTTGTTTTTTGCTGTATTTAGAGTTTCTTTGTGAATATTTTTGCTTTAGGTACAAAAAATTACAAACTTTCTATTAGTGCCGGTAGTTTACAAATTTGAATAGTTTACATTTTGAATTATTTGAAATTTGTGTGAATCACTAGTTTGTGAATAACTTAACTTTGAAAATAGATTTTTCAGTGATTCTTTTTTCTTATGTTTAATATTAGTGTGTTTTATCATTATATTCAATTTGGTAATGCTTAGGTTATTTAAAAAATGAAATGTCTTTGTAACGGATGAGTTTTCGTCCGAAACCCTGATACTTCGAAAGAGATTGTCCATTTTGTACACGAAGTGCATCCTGTTTTCGCGGTAACCCTCTCTACTTTTTTGCACATGCTATGTGGGTGAAATTATGATACCATGCCACCTTTCAACCTTTTCTGAGTTCATTTGAAATGCTTTTCAATTTCAGGGTCATTTAGCTGAAAAAATCAGTAAATGCATGAAAGAATTTGTTTGCACATAAAATTTCTTCGCGTTTCAAATGCCAAAACACATAACTACCCTAACTATTACAGAGATTCCCTCCTGGGTGTGAAACACAGAAGAAAGTGATGATAGTGAAGCCGGTCACATCCTAGATCTTTGGGTGTGAAACTTTTTCTTCGCGTGTGTCCCTTTGCACCGTAGCCATGGAAAATCTTCATCATTTAACTGGATGCTCAGGTCAATATTCACTGTGAATGGAGCAATTTCATCAAACTTTTCATAATCTTCTGACATGTCTGTCTTGTCATCCACTCCCACGATGTTTCTCTTCCCAGAAAGAACTATGTGGTGCTTTGGCTCATCGTATGATGCATTCGCTTCCTTATCTTTTCTTTTTCTCGGCTTGGTAGACATATCCTTCACATAGAAAACCTGTGCCACATCATTAGCTAGGACGAATGGTTCGTGTGCATACGCAAGATTGTTGAGATCCACTGTTGTCATTCCATACTGCGGGTCTTCCGTTACCCCGCCTCGTGTCATATTGAACCATTTGCACCGAAACAAAGGGACCTTCAAACCACGTCCATAGTCAAGTTCCCATATCTCCTCTATGTAACCATAATATGTTTCCTTTCCCGTCTTGGTTGTTGCATCAAAGTAGACACCACTGTTTTGGTTGGTGCTCTTCTTATCTTGGGCGATCGTGTAAAATGCATTACCATTTATCTCGTACCCTTTGAAAATCATTATATTCGAAGATGGTAACTGGGACAGCGAGTACATGTCATCTTCAATAGAGGCGTCATGCATGGTACGTGTCTGCAACCAGCCGGCAAAACTCCTGATTTGTTCACGTGTAATCTAGTCATCAGACCGCTCCGGGTGTTTGGAGCGTAGAAAGTTCTTGTGTTCGTCCATATACGGAGCCACCAAGGCGGAATTCTGTAGAACTGTGTAGTGTGCTTCAGTGAGAGAATGTTCGTCCATACATATTATTTGATTCCCTCCTAGCATGCCTTTTCCATCCAGTCTGCCCTTATGCCGCGATTCAGGAACACCAATCGGCTTAAGGTCAGGAATAAAGTCAATACAAACTCAATGACCTCCTCATTTTCATGGCCCTTGGAGATGCTTCCTTCTGGCCTAGCACGGTTATGAACATATTTCTTTAAGACTCCCATGAACCTCTCAAAGGGGAACATATTGTGTAGAAATACAGGACCCAAAACGTTAATCTCTTCGCATAGGTGAACTAGGACGTGCGTCATGATGTTGAAGAAGGATGGTGGGAACACCAACTCGAAACTGACAAGACATTGCACCAAATCATTCTCTAACCTTGGTATGATTTCTGGATCGATTACCTTCTGAGAGATTGCATTGAGGAATGCACATAGCTTCACAATGGCTAATCGAACGTTATCCGGTAGAAGCCCCCTAAATGCAACCGGAAGCAATTGCGTCATAATCACGTGGCAGTCATGAGACTTTAGGTTCTGGAACTTTTTCTCTGCCTTGTTTATTATTCCCTTTATATTCTACGAGAAGCCAGACGGTACCTTAATACTGAGCAGGCATTCAAAGAAGATTTCCTTCTCTTCTTTGGTAAGAGCGTAGCTAGCATGACCCTGATGTATGCCATCTTTTCCATGCATACGTTGCTGGTCCTCCCGTGCCTCAGGTGTATCTTTTGTCTTCCCATACACGCCCAAGAAGTCAAGCAGGGTCACGCAAAGATTCTTCGTCACGTGCATCACGTCGATTGCAGAGCAGACCTCTAGGTCTTTCCAATAGGACAGGTCCCAAAATATATATTTCTTCTTCCACATGGGTGCGCGTCCGTCAGCGTCATTCGAAACAGGTTGTCCGCCAGGACCCTTTCCAAAGACTACCTTCAAATCCTTGACTATATCATGTACATCAGCACCAGTACGGTGGCGAGGCTTCGTCCGGTGATCCGCCTCACCTTTGAAATGCTTGCCTTTCTTTCTTACGGGATGCCTGCTCGGAAGAAATCGACGTCCTTTGAAATGCTTGCCTTTCTTTCTTCGGCTGTCGTCGTCCTCTTCTTCTTCATTGTCTTCCATCATAACCCCTCTTTCTCCGTGCTTGGTCCAAACATTATAGTGGGGCATGAAACCGGACTTAAACAGGTGGACGTGAATGGTTCTTGACGTAGAGTAATTGTGATCATTCTTACAGACTAAACATGGACAAGGCATAAAACCATCCGCCCGCTTGTTTGCCTCAGCCGCAAGCAGAAAAGTTTGCACTCCATTAATGAACTCGGGAGAGCATCGGTCATCGTACATCTATTGTCGGCTCATCTTCATTACACAACACCGAAAAGACCAAATTAATACAAGTTCATACGTAAAGTTCATACAAGACTTAAATGCAACAAACAAATAACTCTCTAACTAAAGAATTTAAATGCAACAACAAATGCGATCAAGATCGCAACTAAGGTAACAATTGATCCAACAGCATAATGATACCAAGCCTCACTATCAATGGCATATTTTCTAATCTTTCTAATCTTCAAGCGCATTTTCTCCATCTTGATCTTGTGATCATTGACGACATCGGCAACATGCAACTCCAATTCCATCTTCTCCCCCTCAATTCTTTTCAATTTTTCTTTCAAATACTCATTTTCTCTTTCAACTAAATTTAACCTATCGACAATAGGGTCGGTTGGAATTTCCGGTTCACAAACCTCCTAGACAAAAATATCTATGTCAACTTGATGGGCATAATTTGTCATAAACACGAAATGCAACAACCAGTTTTAAAAGAGAATATACCACATCCGAATCATAACAAGGACGAGGGCCGACGGGGACGGATATCAAAACCATGGCACTATGTATAACAAACAACGTACGGGTAAGATAATTATACGAGTACTATATATCCAAATCACACAAACATCAATTTGGTAATGTAAAACATTCATGAACAAGAGGCTCACCACAACGTGGTGCCGGCGACGGAACGGTGCGGGCGATCGACTGTGGTTACGATGGAGATTTAGAAAGCACTAAGTAAACCACACCTACATATGCAAACTAAGTGTTATTTTTGACCTCAAATTGCATATAAATCAAATACTAGCACATATATTTCCTCCCAAATTACTAAATTCATAAATTAATCACTATACAAAGCATTGCAAGAGCTAATCTAGCAATGAGAGATGAAAGGACAAAGTTGCTAACCTTTGTGATCATTTGAATGGAGGGGGGCCTTCAAATCTTGACAAATTTTGGGGAAAATGTGTGATGAGATCGAGAGGAAGAAGGGAAGAACAAAAAGGAGAGGGGAAAGGGGAAGAACAAAGCGAGCTCGAGTGGACGAAGGGTTTATGTAGGACGATCTTTAGCACCGGTTCGTGCCACGAACCGGTACTAAAGGTGCTGGAGGGGCCCCGGACTGACAACATCCTGCCACCACTCACTTTAGTACCGGTCCGTGGCACGAACCGGTGCTAAAGGTCGGCCATGAACCGGTACTAATGAAAGCGGCCGACTAGCCGTTGGAACCGGCACTAATGCACACATTAGTGCCGGCTCAAAAGAAAACCGGCACTAATGTGCTTGACATTTGACCCTTTTTCTACTAGTGCAAGGGCCCATTTTTTGCCGGCTCGGGCCGAAATTGGCGCCGGCGGACCCAACCCGAACCCGGCGCGCTGGGGGGCGCTCGGGGGCGCCGGGTGAATCGTTTTTGGCGCGAAAGAGCCGCGGGCCCTCCTTGCCAGCGACTCGTCTCTCTTCTCGCCGCTTCGTTGTCTTCATCGCCTCGTTTCCCATGGCGAATCAATGCCAAAGCTGCCGCGCGCTGCCGCGCCGGTCAGCCTCCTCCATTGATGACTCATGGGCGGCGCAGTGAAGACCGGACGACGCGCGTCCCCTCGCCCGCCACGCGTACGCGCGGCGCCTCCGCCTATATAAGCCGACCCCCAGCGCGCCGGTGACACGCACAGAGTCTCCACCGCCGACGCGCCATTTCTCCCCCTTCCTCCCTCTCCTCTCGCCGTCTCCAGTTCAAAGCATGGCCGAGCGCTTCCCAGGCGACGGCGCGGCAGCGAACAGCTTCGGCCGCCGCCACCTTCACAAGGACGAAGCTCGGCTCCTCTTCGAGGCCGAGTACCCGGTCCCGCCGGACATGCGGGTGCCCGGGGCGTGGAGAATCAGCGCCGGCGGGGTCCCGGTGCCACCACCGCCCACCGGGGTGGCGCGGCATGTGGAGATCGCGCGTATCCGCGCCTCCCTGCCGCGGGCGGCGAGGGAAGGGCCACGGTACGTCCCTGACAACCCGCTCTGTGAGCCATACTTCCGCCGCCGCCACGCCGAGCAGCTCGAGGCCACCAATGGCGTCGTGCCCTCCGGAAGGCTCAACTCCGAGGGGCGGCGCCGATGGTGGGACGTGCCCGGCCGCACGCTGGAGGCCGTCCTCGAGTACATCGAGGGCGGCAACACGCCGAGGCTGGAGTACCCCGCTCCCCCGTCCTTCTCTCGCCGACGTGGGAGCTCGTGGACGCCGAGGCGCATGGAGCCCGGGGCGTCCTCCTCCTTGTCCGACCGCTCGTCCGGCTCTCCCTGTCTCCGCCCCGTCAAGCCGGAGCCCCAGGACACGCCTGTCAGCCGGCGCACCCGCAGCTCCGGCGTCCGCATCAGCGACTCCACCCCCGCCTCTGGCCACCTCGTCCTCGTCGCGCCCAAGCCGAAGCCCGGCCTCCCTGCGGAGTACAAGGAGATAGCCCGGCGCGGCTTCTCCGACGAGGACGCCATACAGTGGGCGCGGGACGACTACCTCCGCGACGAGATGGTCCGGCAGCGCCGGGCCCTGGAGGAGATAGCCGCCCGCAAACGTGGGCGCGAGGACGAGCACGGCGTCGTGATCCTCGACAGCGACGACGACGAGGACGCCCCCGGACCGTCCAACCCGCCGCGCCAACCGGGGAAGGGTTGCAGCAGGGACGGCGGCCGCGGCGAAGGCTACGACGACGATGGCGGCGGCGGCGACTACACGCGGTTCTACAGCCTCCTCGGCATGTAGAACTGCAAGGGCGGCGGGCGGCGAGGAGCGGCAAGGGAGACGGCGAGGAGCAGCCTAGTAGCGTTTTTTTTCTTCCTTTTTTGTAAAATATTTTAAATATGAATGAACTCGCCGAAGTTTGATTGAATTTGCGCCGTGTTTGTGCCGGAATTTAAATTTTCAAAAAAAACGTGGGCGCCGCGACTGGGGGGCATCACGCCCCCGGCACGCGGGTTTTAGCGCCTTCTGGGGGGCCAACGGCTGGAGATGCTCTAAGGGAGGATTGGAGGAACACCGGAGAGGGAGGGTGAGGCCATGGGAAAGGACCGCGTCAGGGTTACCTGTTGCCAGCCACCGAATGAGGGTGGCGATGAACGCGTGCATGCTCGGCGGAAGATGGGAGGGGAGCCGTTGGGAGCCAGCTGAGTGGTAACTAGGTTTCCTTATTCAAAGTAGCGTGGTATCTTGGTTATGGTTTTAAAAAAATCTGTTGGAAACAGAATGTTCGTGGCCATTGTCACGCACTCCTCGCCATCTAGCTAGCCTGACGAGGAGGCGGACAGCGAGGCACCAGTGCAACAACGGGAGGAACAAGAGAGCCAGGAAGAAGAAGAAGAGTAGAGGCAAGCATGGGGCCACATGCAGAGAAAGAGTGGACTAGTCATAGGATGTGTGTGTCATGACATATAGGACCCAAGGCCCAAGGAGAGGTTATTTGTAGCCAAGCGTGCGTTGTAACAGATGACTATTGAGAAATATCAGAGACTCTCTTTCGAAAATGCCAAACAAAGACCGAGCTCCATGGAGGTCTTTATTTGAAAACTTCAAACTTCAAACTTTTCAGTTTCAAAAAATTCTGAAAATAAATACACATATACCTAGATACATAATGTACATCTATGCAAATTTTTAGGTCGAAATACAATAAAATGTTAGCTACACAAAAAAAGACAAATCTGAAGCTTTTTAGCATATGTACTGTTCATCTTTAAAGTCCATGATTTTGTTTTTTTGTGCAGCTCGTAATTCAAGGTATTTCATCCTAAAAAAATTCACACATACACTTTACATCCTTGCATACATATGTAATTTTTTTAGAACTTTTTTAAACTAAAATTTATGAATTTTGAATCTTTCAAAATAAAGAGCTCCATGGAGCTCGGTCTCCAAAATGCCCTACTCAAACTCTTTCCCCTTCTCCAACTCTGCTTCTCACCTACCTCTCTTTCTTCTCGATCTCACCTTCTTCTTGCTCGGTCCCTCATCCCCTGCTGTCAATCCTGATGGGGCCATTACAGCCATGCACATGCATTTTGCTAGGGGATTAAGCAAGTTTTTTTTAACTCTGCAAGCCTCCTTATTTAGTCCGTGGTAAATAACAATGTATCTTTTACAATAAAAGGGCTAAGGCACTAGGGGCCTCATCAAACCAAGTACTAGGGGGAGAGAACCTAGCTCATGAGCAACCGAGTTTTCTTCGCGGTGACAATGATCGAACTGGGCTTGAACTAGATCACGCGACATATGATAACAATCATCTATAACTGTTGTAGCCGGTCCAGCAAAAAGGCCACCATCTTGCATTGCTTGGATCACATCACTATTATCAGAATTTATCACCAGTCTTGAACACCCATAGCTTTGCACCAAGTTAAGGCCAAACTGAAGCGCAAGGGCTTCAGCCATGAAAACATCCATACATTCACCAGCGACATTATTTCCTGCTGCCAAAAAATTCCACGGGCTATCCCAGTATTGCACCAACTGTACCTTGTAAAGTGTCGGAGTCAAATGCCGCATCAGTATTGAGTTTCACTGTCCCAGCAGGCGGTTGCACCCATGGATTGTTCTGGATTTTTGCCTTCGGCAAAGAGGCAGCCAAGAAGTTTGCTGCAAGGCCCCGAACCGATGCAACAATTTCAAAAGGTTGGGTTGTCCGCTCTTTGTGGACAAGCTTTCTACGTTCCCACCACAGATACCACGATGCAATTGACACAATAAGATCTGATCTTTCTTGTCCCAATACAACTGTTTCATTTGAGGTAGGTTCGATAGATGTTCAAGCACAACTTCTCCTGAATGGTCTATCTCACATGCTCGTGAAATAACCTTATCAAGTCTCAATTCTGTCCAGGATTGTTTCGCCTTTGGGTACTGGAATAACATGTGTTTAATACTTTCACGCCAATCGCATGCTGGGCATTTTGTATCAATCTTCATGTGTCTATCAGCCAGTGTAGTTCTACATGGTAGAGTTCCATGTAATATTCGCCAGAAAATATTTTTACTTTGGCAGGGCAAGGTAGTTTCCACATTACATCCCAGGTACGGTTCAGTGATGCGGAACTAGGTCCATGTGTGGTTCCTCTCGCCTCATACTTGAACTTCCACGTGACATAATAAGTTGATTTCACCGAGAACGTCCTTGTTTTTGTTAGATGCCATGAGATGAAGTGTCCTCCATCTCGAAAGCTGGTAGAGGTATCGACAGAATGCGTGGTACATCAATGGGCCAGAACGTCTGCTCAATCAATTGCACGTCTCATTGTCCTGTTGTTGGGTCTATAAGATCAGCCACCATGGATAAAACGTTAGCTCCGCGAGGTGTAGTCGGTCTTCTGTTGTTGGATTGTGGTATCCATGCATCTGACCAAATCTTTATTTTGTGTCCATCTCCTATCCTCCAAATATATCCCAACTTGAAGGTCTCCACACCCTCCATGATACTTTGGCAGGTATATGAGGCTTTCTTCTTTAGTGTTGCATTAAGTAAGTCCCCTTCCGGATAGTATTTTACCCTGAGAATCCTTGCGCAAAGAGAGTCAGGGTTATCAATCAGTCGCCAAGCTTGTTTGGCCAACAAAGCAAGGGTAAAGCAGTGTATATCTCGAAACCCCATTCCTCCCTCTTTTTTGGGACACACATCTTCCACCGGATGAACCCGTGCATCCTCTTATGAGTAGCGTCGTCACCCCACCAGTATTGTGCTATCGCATCTGTAATTCCTTTGCAAACTTTTTTAGGAATTTTGAAGACCGACATAGCATATGATGGTATTGCCTGAGCCACCGATTTAAGTAACACCTCCTTCCCACCTGATGATAATACCTTTTCCTTCCACCCACTGATTTTCTGAATAATTCTGGCTATTAAGTAATGGAAACAATCTGTTCTATCCAACCCAACTCTAGCAGGCAGCCCCAAATACTTATCATTTAATGATTCAGTCATAATGTCAAGAGTGGTGCAGACTTGTGCTTTTTGCTCCACTGATGTGTTTGGGCTGAAAAAGACACTGTATTTCTCAACGCTCACTTTCTGCCCCTAGGCCAGATAATACATATCAAGGACAGATTTCAAACATGAAGCATTCTGATCATTGGCCTTCATCAGAATGAGTGAGTCATCCGCAAATAATAAATTAGTCACGGCAGGAGCTTCTGTACAAACCCTTACTCCTTCCAAGTCAACTGATGTTTCAGCATGAGACAGTAGCGCTGTTAAACCTTCGGTTTAGAGAAGAAAAAGATACCGGGATAGGGGGTTAAGCAAGCTAATTAACCGCTGTGTTAGCTTCATCTAGAAAAGGTGAATCAAACTCCGTTCCTTTTGTAGAAACGTATACTATACTAACACAGACTTTGTGTGTTCCGATCTCCAGGGAGAAAATATTATTTTAAGGGAAGTCAAGGACTACTGCTTGCACATACCGGTCATGTGTTTCCTTTTTTCGTGGAGAAACGCACGGAACTAAGCACAGACTTTGCATGGTCCGAGAAAAGTGTGAACACAAACTTTGTGGCTTAATGGAGTAACTCTTATCTCCAAGCGTTTGCGTAGCAGTGCTATAAAAGGATATGAGCAATAATGCATCACGCATCAATCACTCTTAACCCAAATCGCTGAAAGCAGTACAGTATGACGATCATGCGGATGTTCCTAGCTCTCTGCGCCCTTGGGTTCGTCGCAGGAGTAGTAGAAGGTAATCTAGGGAAATGTGTACTCATGGGTAATGATGAAATGTCAGCTGCTAATCAATACTGATTGCTTGTTTTGCAGATGGATCGTCGTTTGACGTCAGCGCTTACCCGGTCAAGTGGGATGAGGACCCATCTGGTAACTTGCTTAACCTCTGTTGCTTCATTGGTTCGACCACTAACTAAGTGAGCATCCCTTCACATCGTGTATCATTCTTTTTGCAGTGGGATCAGGGGACGTGGCCGCTCCACCGTGTAAGGGTTCATCTTTGGTGGCTACTGTAGTTGATATCTAAGCGGATTTTTCTTTGAACCGGATCTTGCTTTAATAAACTGACTAAATGCTGTTACTGTTTGCAGCTCCCGGTACTGAGGCGCCGGCGCCGCCTCCGAAGCATCACATGATGGTGAAGAAGGGCATGCTGTTTCTGGAGCGCGACCTCTTTGCCGGGGCGCTCCTGCCGGCAAACACCCGGCTGGGCTACGTCAGACGCACGAGTTCACCAGGCCCAGTCATTTCAAGTACTACAAGCCCAGTACCACCCTTCAGGTACAGCAGTTTCGAGAAAATCTTGAAGTTTTACAATGTAACGCACGGCTCCAAGCAAGCAGGGAGGATCTCGGAGACTCTCCAGTTCTGCGAGGAGGCGGGAGACAAGGAACCACACGCGTGCGCAACGTCTGTGGCCGCCGCGAGAGACTTCGCGGCCACCGTTTTGGGGACCAAGGAGCCGCGCGCGGTCACTTCAATCCTTCACGGACGCACACAACCCCTCCGCTACGTGGTGGCGCCCAACGGAATCGCCAGCGTCGGCGGCGACGCGGTGGTGCCATGCCACCCCCTGGCGTACCCTGTGGAGGTCTTTTACTGCCACAACCCCAGCAACGTGCAAGCGCTCCGTGTCCAACTTGTTGGACAGGAGGACCCTTCCGTCGGCGCCACGGCCATCGCAGTATGCCACAAGGATACCAGCTACTGGGATGAGGCATACTTCATGATGCTCAACGGATCCCGTGGCGAGCCGATATGTCACTTCATGCCGGCCAATTACCTTCTGTGGCTCTAGGAGGTGAGGACACGAGCAGCAAGTACGAGAGTTGAGAGACAGCCGGCCGGTGACGTGTAATTTCGGACTTAGTAGCCGATCTAGCTTAAATAAACGTCACTGTATCTGTATGCCCTTACCAGTTATTGTAAGCGCATGTAGCGCAAAGATATATGTACCCCGAAAAATGATACGTATGATACAGATATATATTGTGATGATGCGTGTCATGTTTTTCTTTTTTTAGAAATGATGCGTGTCGGTGCTAGTTTTACCGGGTGGCAAACCCGGTTAGCAATCTCAAACTTTGAATATGCAAAAAAAAAAAAAGATTTTTTCCCATGAAATCAGATTCCTTGCTAGCCAGCACCGAAATCATGTCTGACAAACCAATCATAACAAATCAATGGTATATATATTGCAGCTTACACCCCATCTTCACATATATAAGATGTTCTAACATTTTTATGAGTTGGATGTATATAGATACGCTTTTTTTTGTGTGTGTTTGTTCGTTCATTTTAGTTTGTATGTAGTCCATATTAAAAGATCCAAACCATTTTACATTTGTGAACGGAGGGAGTACATTTGAAGGAAAGATTAGAGCACCCCACTCTCTCGGCTGACTCAATCTCTATCAAAAATAAATATCACTCTCTGAAATCTCAATCTATCTCTCACCTGAAGCCTCTCGAGCCTGAGCTCTCGGTGTCTCTCTCCATCTCAATCCCAGTCAACAGTGTTTCTCTCCCAACAGCCTTCCTGCCCACGTCAACATCGGCCGCCCTTCAACTCCAGAACGCCATGACCCCCAGCCGCCGCCTGGCTGCTATCTGTCAAGTGGTTTCAGTTGGGTGCAGCAGTTATGGCAAAACAGTTCAACTTGATCCAACGGCTCCGATCACTCCTCGTTCTCACATGGACAACCACTATCGAATCAGTTTTAACCTAAACCTGGGCATCGGCAGCCCGAGCCCGGAAATCTCGGGCCAGGCCGGGTCAGGCTTGTCATTCGGGCCGGGCTCAACTTAGCAGGCTGGCATACATTTCAGGCTGGGCTAGGGCTTTGATTTTCAACCCGAAGTAAGCTTGGCTCGGCCCGAACATACCACCTCTTCTCACATCTGATGGGAGGTTGTCTTAAAAAAAAACATCTGATGCATCCCCTCCGCAAATCCCACTAGCTCACCACCCAGCCGGCATATAAAACGTCCCACCAGGGGAGAGGCGTTGCAGCAACCGAGCTCCACGGCTCTCTATATTTGACATTTTAAAATTCAGACTTTTGAAGTTTTGAAAAAATGTGAAATTTTTCCCGGGATGCATATACACATTCCGGTTACACGTGTCAAGGTAGAAAATTTGTTTTGTTTTGGGCTATAAGAAAATAAATAAATTTCTGACAGTATATAGGATAAAAAGGGTACCATTTCTGTCAAAAATTTCTCTTTTTTGTATTTCCTAAAATACAAAGTATTTCTTTTCCAGATTTTACCATGCCTTAGGAATATGTGTATGTATCGACGTATTTGTTTTAAGATTTTTTTAGTACCAAAAATGTGCTTTTCAAAAATTTCAAATACCAAGAGCAGTGGAGCTTGGGAGCTGCAAGCGCTTTTCGATCCCACCACCCAGTTCACAAACCTAAGGACATCTCCGACAACAACACGTAAATTGAACACCGCATCCGCCTGTGGACCAGTCCGCGGATATTGATGCGGGAGCGAGCCATCCAAAGTGAAAGTGCAACTATGAAAAGTCCGCATTTCAATCCCATACTAACTTAACGGTTTAAAATTCAACCCTGAACTGCAAAACCGGTCGACATACACCTTGAACTAACCATGTGGTTCAAAAATCAACCCTCGTCTCGGTTTTGACCACATTAAACATTGACTGGGCACCCAGGAAATAAAAAAGAAAAGAAAAAGGCCCTCACTTTCTTTCCTCCCCTCCTCTCTCTCTCTATTGAAAAAAACGAGACCAACCCGGGCTAGACTAGCCTGTTGGCATTTTTTATAAAAGAAAACTCCGTGAGCACCAAACGCTCAAGCCGAGACTTAAACCTTGGTGGGCTGGCTGCAAACTCCCGCGCCTTGCCAACTGAGCTACGCCCAGTTCTCCTCTCTCTCTATTGAGAGATGTTCTGGACGCCGATGCCTGACTAGAGCCAGTCTTGCTACCGCTGCCGTCCCAAGCTTGCCAGGCGCCCTTCGCACGACCACTCCCTGCCGACCATCATCCAGCACTCCTCCCTCGGCCACGCAGCAACACCACCCCAGCACCGCCAGCGTGAAGCAGCTAGGTGGCGAAGTCAACGGCGAGCATGGGGTGAAGTACGAGCGCCTCGGCGCCCTTCAGCAAGAACCGGACGACGGGCTTGTATGTAAGCTCGTCGAGGTCGGTACCACCGGCGGAGATCCCGTCCACGAGGGTTCGCCGGAGTCGACGAAGACGTGGGGCAGTGCGGTTGTCGTTGGGATCGGCGTTCCCGTGCTTGCCTTCTTTGTCAGGGTCTAGCCCTAGCTCTTCCTCTGGTTGCTCTCTCTCTCAGTGGCTCGAACCGAGGAAGAAGAAAGGAGGGAGACACATGACACGGTGGTTCCGGCGCACGAACGCCCGCCGCACGAACGGCTTCCTTCTCGAACACGAATTCGAATCCACACTTACAACAGTACACGGGTGGAGCTTTATACACAAGCGCGCCCACATGACGTCACGCTCCCCAATCCTCCACACCCGCACGCTCGGCATGCCCTGGCTCGCGCCCCCCTCGCGCACAAACAAGATCAACGCGCCCGGGCTCCAACAGAACGCAGCGGTCACCCCCCGCTACTATCGCTAACTAACACACGCACACCCCGCGTCACACACACGCACGCACACATGCCATACACAAGTCGGACTATGCATGTACAATGGTTAGACATAGGCTCGACGCGGCCACGGACCGGACCTGGCGCGCCCGACGACGGTCACCACCACGGGGACAATGGCTTACTGCGCCAATAATCACCCCGTGAGCCATGACGTCGCCACACGCCTCCGGCACGAGCCACATCTCGCTGCTGCTGCGGCAGCCCGCAGTCTCGTGCCCTGCCGTGCCGCACCACTGTTCCTCCATGATCGTCCCGGCGAGCCGCCGCGACCTCTGCGCCACCATGCAAGTCCTCTGTGACCGCCGTGCTCGTCGCGCGCATGACATCAGACCGCACGCGATGGACTCACCGCGCATCGCCGTCGCCATGCGCTTGCCGTGCACCACCGCATCCATGTCCGGCGCGCTTGTCGGTGTCAAAACCGGCGGATCTCAGGTAGGGGTCCCGAAGTGTGCGTCTAAGGCGGATGGTAACATGAGGCGGGGGACACAATGTTTACCCAGGTTCGGGCCCTCTCTATGGAGGTAATACCCTACTTCCTGCTTGATTGATCTTGATGATATGAGTATTACAAGAGTTGATCTACCACGAGATCGTAGAGGCTAAACCCTAAAAGCTAGCCTATGATTATGATTCTTGTTGTCCTACGGACTAAACCCTCCGGTTTATATAGACACCGGAGGGGGCTAGGGTTACACAGAGTCGGTTACAAGGGAGGAGATCTACATATCCGAATTGCCAAGCTTGCCTTTCACGCAAAGGAGAGTCCCACCCGGACACGGGACGAAGTCTTCAATCTTGTATCTTCATAGTCCAACAGTCCGGCCAAAGTATATAGTCCGGCAGTCCGAGGACCCCCTAATCCAAGACTCCCTCAGTAGCCCCTGAACTAGGCTTCAATGACGATGAGTCCGGCGCGCAGATTGTCTTCGGCATTGCAGGGCGGGTTCTTCCTCCGAATACTCCATAAAAGATTTTGAATACAAGGATCGTGTCTGGCTCGGCAAAACAAATTCCACATACCACCATAGAGAGTATAATATTTCCACAAATCTAATCTACTGACAACTTTTCATAGCATGACGTCCTGCCGTGGTCCGGTCATTATGAACCGTTTTTCCCAGCCTGCCACTGCACGTGTTGCGAGGCAGTTTTATTGGCACGTCTTGTCGAAGCAGAGATCGTGTTCCCCTTATCACGGGATTCTCATCAATACGGGTGTGGGTAACCCAATCGTGTCCGCTGGTATGACTCCTCGATTTTAGGCAAGTTCCAAACGGCCACGCGGAGGACGCTTGATATTCATCCTCTTTATAAAGGGGCCAAGGCCTGTCCTTTTCTTCTCGCGCTCGATCCTTCCCTCCCCCCACCTCGAATTCCAACACCCAAGGCTCAGGCTAAGCGCTTCGGACCTTCAATCATGTCCGGATCCAACCTTCAAGGCCGGTGGATGGCCTCCTCTGTCACAGAGGAGGACATCAAGAAGCTAAGAGAAGCCAGGTATCTGACCGCCGAAATCTCGCACAGGCTGCCTGCTCAAGGGCAGGTCATCCCCACTCCCGAACCCAACGAGAGTGTCGTATTTGTTTCCCACTTCCTCCGAGGGCTAGGCTTTAGTCTTGATCCCTTTGTTAGAGGGCTTATGTTCTATTACAGGCTCGATTTCCATGACTTGGCTCCGGATTCCATCCTTCACATCTCGTCGTTCATCGTCGTGTGTGAGGCCTTCCTCCGCATCACCCCACACTTCGGCTTATGGCTCAAGACCTTCAATGTGAAGCCGAAGATGATCGATGGGCGACACGCAGAATGCGGAGGTGCCATAATAAGCAAAGGCGCCGATGCTCCATGGCCAAAGGGTTCCTTCCCGGAGATGTCCAACTTATGGCAGCGGGAGTGGTTTTACATCACGGCTCCCCGAAGTACTAAGTGGGCAGCTGCCCCCGCCTTCCGTTCGGGCCCCCCGCCACAACTGGCGTCATGGGTCAACAAGGGGCTGGACTGGGGGCCGGTTAATGACGTGCCGACATTGCAGAGTCGCATCCGAGATCTCCTCAAGAGAGATGTCAGCCTTGTCAAGGTAATGCAAGTCATGCTAGTTCGTCGGGTCCTGCCATGCCAACGTCGACCTCTCCGTATGTGGGAGTTCAACCCGGAAGGACCGCGAACTATTCAGCAATTCTTCGGCGTGACGCTCGAAGAGATGTATGGATTGTTCCGCGGATCACAAATAAAGTGTCCGGACACCACCGAGGATGCGGGTCTGAACTGCAATCGTCCAGATACCCACGTAAGTAATTCTGCGGCCGAACCATGCTGTCTTTTCATTTGTCACAACATCATTCTGAAAAAATCGCTCTTTGAACAGGACTGGATAAAAAAGGCGAAGATGATCAGGTGTTCGGCCCCACTTCCCGAAGGCTCACTGGATCCTGTGCTAGCCAGGATGCTTGAGCATGCACCTTATCAAGTGCCATCAGGGGAAGATAAAGGGAGGAATAAAGAAGCCGAAAGCGGGCCTCACGCATTACACATCCAAACCGGGGGAATTAGTGTCTCCGCGAAGGAGGATAACCGGGGAGAAGAATCTAAAATTCCTCTTCCTTCCCCATGGAAGGAAGAGGACCGCCTCTGAAGACTTGGAAACAAGGGTTTCCAAATGAGGGAAAAAACCTTTGCCAGGGGGCCGTGCCCCGGAGGGCATCCTCACCGCACAGTTCCCGCAAGGGGATCAGCCCTCCACCGAGCTGTAAGTGAACAAAGTACTTTTGGTAAATATACCCTGCTTCATCTCCGAGGACAATAAACGAAACGTATGTCTTGCAGTTCGGATCGTAGCCCTTCTCGACAGAGTTCGTCTTCGGGGGATCTTCTTCCGGAGATGATGGAGAGCGAAACGCCTCCCCCTGTCTCCCCGCCTCATGAGGCGGACGACCCTGAGGTGTCGTCATAGAGGATTTCTCCTGATCCGCCAAGGCCAGTAGGTAACCCTTCGGCCACCCGAAGTCCGGAGTATTCGGCTCCTAAGGAGAGGAACAGAAAGAGTCCGGGATTGTCCGGTGCACGACCCGACGCACTGATGGGTCTTCTGGAGCAAGCGGCTATCTCAGAGGCGCATCGTACTTTAATGGGTGCGGTGGTTGAGAGGATTTCGTCCGCCAAAAGTGGGTTGCATGAAGCTTTTATAAGCCTGCTAAGAGGCTTTGAGGTACGCAAAGTAATATATATTTTTTTTGACGGTACCGCACACGCTAGGTGTGCCCTATGCAGATAGTAGCCCCTGAGACTCTGGTTGCTGTCCAAAGGCGGCAAACAGAGGATCATAGTCCCAGGTAATGATCATGTTGCTTTCACGTGCAGGCGGCTGAGGGTCCGGTGGCTAGCCGGACTGGCGAGTTTGCCGAACTGAGGCGGCAACTTGATGCGGCAGATGCCGACATCGTGCTTGTAAACAAGCGGCTTGACGAGGCACATGGTATGTATTCTCCGGTGGTCAACAGATATTAAGAGGAGCATGATGCTAGTATTTGTAATATGCTGTGACTGCAGATGGAGCTGCCACCGTGGAGACCCTTCGGGCGGAGCTTGCCCGAGCCAAGGAACAAGCCAGGAGAAGCGATGCGGCCGCCCTAAAGGCGGCCGAAGAGTTAAGAGCCGAACAGGCTGATCATCGCCAGAGCGAAGATAAAATAGTCAAGATGGCTGTTGAGCTGAAGGATGCCGCCGACCGGTATGAGATTCTTGAAAAGGAAAGCCAAGCGAAAGCGGCGGACCTGAAGAAAGCCATGGTAGCAGCCAAGGAAACCTGCTCTAAAATGAGAGCGGCGAAGGAGGAGCTTCGTCAAGCCGGAGATATCACGGCTGGGAAGCCCTTTTTGTTGCGGACGAAGTTCGGAGATCCGAAGTATGCCCCTCTAGATCAATTATGGAGTGCTGCAGACGCGTACTTGGACTTGGCAACGAGTGCTGCTGATGCGACTGAGTTTTTCAAAGGTCAAAAACATCACGAAGTGGAAAAGTTGTTCTGGTCGCAGTTCAGTGCTCCAACGCGTCCGCTGCTGTTAAATGAGCAAATGGCGGAGTGGGCTGAGCTCCATAGGTTGTCCGGGCTTGCCATGAGGTCTGTCGTGGATCATCTTTGGCCGGAAGGACCAAGGCCGAATAGTTATTTTGGTTTAGTGCAACGATTCCTTGGTGCTGTGCCGCATATCGACGCTGTAAAGAGGTCGGCGTGCATAGAGGGTGCGCGGATGGCTCTTGCTCGTGTTAAGACATACTGGGCAGAGATGGAGGCCACCGCTATTGCAACCCGGGGTTCGGCCGTAGGCCAGGTCCCGGTCGAGCACTATTTTGAAGAAGTCCTAGAAGGCGCTCGTTTAATAGAGGCTCGGTGCTCGAAGAGTATCATGTTCGAGTGACATGTATCCTAATTGTAAAAACAATGATTATTTGGATTATAAAGGCTGTGTTTATACTTTTGCCTGAAAGTATTATGATGCCTCCTGTGCGGCCGTTTATGTATGTATATAACCTGAAAGTTTGCAGTCGTCGGCTTCAGCCCCCACGCATATAATGCGGGGGTGTTCGGAAAAGCGCGTATTCACACTTGATCCAACGTCTTGGTCCATTAAGGAGGTGATGGCGCGGCGAACAAGGGAATCGGGCTATATAGCTTTAACACTTTCACTTAGCCATAGGAGTTTGATGGTGGGGCTACTATATAGCCCCTGGTACGTCCGCGCTCATCCGAATATGGGGCGCGTACATACATGAACGGGAAGCCGGCCCTTCGTTAATGCGGAGGAATCGTGAAGATTCCTTTGAGTCATCGAGTGGTTAACCAGTCTCGCGCTTTATCATGACAGTCAGTTTTCGGCTTTCTCTACTGAGGTGCTCGTCCAGATGAACCAGGGCACAATCGCAGTAGTTCTCCCGGTGCCACCTTAGCCGATAGAGCAGAACGTAAGGTAGAAAAACACGGGAGCCGGGCAAACCCAACTATTGATCAAAGACATAATTCGGAGCTGATGCATATAGGGCCAAACTCGCGACGCCGAACACTCCCTAAGGTATTCGGTCTTTACAACGCATACTGGGCTGAGTAACGCTCTCGATAATAAGCCCTGAATTTCCAGGTACGTGCATTAGTCTGACGTGACGAAATGCCAATAACGCCAGCATCCCTCTTGGTTATGTTGAGTATCCAGAGGGTGTGAAGCAACAAGAGACAGTAAAAAAGGTTTATACAGGGTCTTAATCTAAAAAGAAACCTTTGAACAGGGCCCTGCTGCACGTCTGCGCCTGTGTCTCCGTTGTGCCGTATCCTGGAAGGGTGTAGCACGATGATCATCTGCAAGAGAGAAAAGCCTAGGTGAAAGTTTTCGTGCGAAAAAATTGGTTATTCTTAATAAATCATTAAAATTCAATCTAAATAAGGTCGAGCCGAACTGTAGTCCTTTTTACATGCGGGAAGCCCCTAGCGCCACCTATGGGGGTATATCCATCGACCCAATCTCAGGTTTATCCGGGCTGTTTTAGCTAGTGGTGTGCCGGACTCGTCTAGCCGTGTCTGCGGTCTTGACGACCGATCATTTATTCTGGTTGGAGAGGCCATTCAGTGTTCGGCTGCTAGAGCCGCCACACATTCTTCTGCATGTAAGGAACACTTTGTGTTTCCGCTAACTATAATGATGCCACGTGGACCGGGCATCTTAAGCTTAAGATAAGCGTAATGCGGTACTGCATTAAAACAAGCGAACGCCGTTCTTCGGAATGGAGTGATGTCGAAGGTTAACCTTTCACTTCGGAAGTTGTCGGGAGAACCGAATACAACCTCTAGTACTAGAGAGCCCGTGTAGCGGGCCTCTGGGCCTGGTATTACTCCTTTAAAGGTAGTATTGCTTTGGCTGATTCTTGTCGGGTCTATCCCCATTTTGCAGACTGTGTCCTGATATATCAGATTAAGACTACTGCCGCCGTCCATAAGGACTCGGGTGAGATGGTATCCGTCAATTATTGGGTCTACTACCAAGGTAGCCGATCCTCCGTGTCGGATACTAGTCGGGTGATCCCTGCGATCGAAAGTGATCGGGCAGGCCAACCAAGGGTTGAACTTGGGGGTGACGGCCTCCACGGCGCATACGCCTCGGAGTGCGCGTTTGCTCCTCCTGTTCATTACATGAATCATGTTCACTGTTTTGACCTTTGTGGGAATTTTTTCTGTCCCCCAGTGTTTTGCTGGCGAGGCTCATCCTCGTCTTCACTTGGTTTCTTCCTCCCCTTGTGTTCAGCGTTTAGCTTGCCGGCCTGCTTGAAGACCCAACATTCTCTGTTGGTGTGATTTGCAGGTTTGTCGGAGGTGCCATGAATTTGACATAATCTGTCTAGAATCTTGTTTAGGCTGGACGGTCCATCTCTGCTGCCTTTGAATGGCTTTTTCCGTTGAGCGGGTCGAGAGCCCCTGAATCCGGCGTTTACCGCCGTGTTGTCTGGGTTGTCTTCATTGTTCGATGCTTGCTTTTATTGCATCGTGGTTTTCCATTGCCATCCCTGACTTCGGATGTGCCTGGGTCGCTGGTGCCGCTACGGGCCAGCCAACTATCTTCGCCCGCGCAAAAGCGGGTCATAAGGCTTGTTAAGGCTGCCATTGTCCTCGGTTTTTCCTGGCCGAGGTGTCTGGTGAGCCATTCGTCCCGGACACTGTGTTTGAAAGCCGCTAAGGCTTTAGCGTCCGGGCAGTCGACAATTTGATTCTTCTTAGTGAGGAACCTGTTCCAAAACTTTCGGTCTGACTCTCCGGGCTGTTGAATTATATGACTTAAATCGTCTGCATCCGGAGGTCGGACATAGGTCCCTTGAAAATTAGCCCTAAAAGCATCCTCAAGCTCTTCCCAACTTCCAATTGAGTTTTCGGGGAGGCTCTTCAGCCAGTGCCGAGTTGGTCCTTTCAACTTGAGGGGCAAGTATTTGATGGCGTGGAGATCATCTCCGCGAGCCATATGGATATGAAGGATAAAGTCCTTAATCCAGACCCCAGGGTCTGTCGTTCCGTCGTACGCCTCTATGTTCACGGGTTTGAATCCCTCTGGAAATTCGTGATCCAGCACCTCATCGGTGAAGCATAGGGGGTGCGCGGCACCCCTGTATTTGGATGTGTCATGGCATTCTGACAGTTGTAGTGCTCGGTTTTGCTTCTGTGCCGGAGCGCGCTTCCTAGATCCGTAAATGGACCTGGTCATACCGGCTTTTGGTGCAAGTCCTCACGTAAATCGTTTGCTGACTTATGTGCGTCATCGTTAGCCGCCCTATCGCGGCCACGGGGTGGTCGATCCGACTGATCGGCCATTTTATTTTTCGGCTGTATAGGCTCTAAAGCCTCGTCATCGAATTCAGACAGCAGCTTGCGCTTTGGATAGCTCTTTGTGTGGCGACTGCCACCGTACTTTTCTTCAGTGTCGAGCACTTTGTTCCATCTGCTGTTGAGTGTATTTTGCGCGGCCTTAAGCCTTTGCTTCTGCTTCTTTAGACTCCCCGCGGTGGCAATAAGCCTTCTATGGAGATTCTCTTGCTCCAAATGCCTTTCTGGGATGATGTGTGCATCGTCGTCCGGACTGTTCTCCTCTCCAGAGACAGGTTGATTAGCTTTACCCTCGACGTCGCCGTGATCGGACAGCGGCTCCGTACTATGTTCGGCATCCGCTGGTTCATCCTGCTCTGTCGCTGGGTCAATGTGGTCGTCGTTTCCTCTGGAGTCGACCGAGGTGTTATTCTTTCTTGCGCTGTTATTGCTGTTTTTGCCGAGGCGGGATTTGGAGCGGCGCCTACGTCGTCGCTTTGGTTGCTTTTCTGCATCCTTCCGTTCCTCATCATTGTTTTCTTTGGGTGTATCCACCATGTATATATCGTGTGATGAAGTGGCTGTCCAGCGCCCTGTGGGCGGGTGGTTCCTGTTCCTCTCCTGCATCGTCGTCCATACCGTCGATGTCTTCGGAGTCGAAATCAAGCATGTCGGTTAATTCGCCGACAGTGGCTATTAAGTGGGTGGTGGGTGGGGACCGAATTTCTTCGTCGTCCGCCTCCCACTCGAGCCGAACATAGTTCGGTCGAGGGTCTCCTGACAAGGAGAGAGACCTTAATGAATTTAGCACGTCGCCCAAGGGCGAGTGCTGGAAAATATCCGCGGAGGTAAACTCCATGATCGGTGCCCAATCAGATTCGATAGGCACGGACGCAAGCGGTTCGGAGCCCGTGACTGGGGACGAATCCAAGGGTTCGGCAACACAGGTCTCATAAGAGGTGAAGTCAGTATTCGGCTCTAACGCCGCTGAGTGTGCGACCTCCATGGCGGGGTCCATCCACCCGTCCTTGGGCGGTGCAATCTGCTCCAGATTGAGGGCCGGAGTAGCCACAGGTGTGATCTCCCGAACACCGTCTGACGACAGAGCTAAGTCATGCTCGTCGTGACTGTGTGGCGCACCCGACATGGGCTCGAATCCGTCAAAGATCAAGTCTCCGCGGATGTTGGCAGTATAGTTTAAGCTTCCAAACCTGACCTGGCAGCCAAGGGCGTAGCTCTCGATCTGCTCCAGATGGCCAAGCGAGTTGGCCCGCAGTGCGAAGCCGCCGAATACGAAGATCTATCCCGGGAGAAAAACCTCACCCTGGATCGCATCATTGCCGATGATCGAAGGAGCCATCAAGCCTTATGGTGACGGCACAGTGGAACTCTCAATGAAAGCATCAATATCGGTGTCAAAACCGGCGGATCTCGGGTAGGGGGTCCCGAACTGTGCGTCTAAGGCGGATGGTAACAGGAGGCGGGGGACACAATGTTTACCCAGGTTCGGGCCCTCTCGATGGAGGTAATACCCTACTTCCTGCTTGATTGATCTTGATGATATGAGTATTACAAGAGTTGATCTACCACGAGATCGTAGAGGCTAAACCCTAGAAGCTAGCCTATGATTATGATTGTTGTTGTCCTACGGACTAAACCCTCCGGTTTATATAGACACCGGAAGGGGCTAGGGTTACACAGAGTCGGTTACAAGGGAGGAGATCTACATATCCGAATTGCCAAGCTTGCCTTCCACGCAAAGGAGAGTCCCACCCGGACACGGGACGAAGTCTTCAATCTTGTATCTTCATAGCCCAGCAGTCCGGCCAAAGTATATATTCCGGCAGTCCGAGGACCCCCTAATCCAGGACTACCTCAGCGCTCGCCGTGCGCGCCGCAAACGCCATCGCGCACCACAGCCCCGAACCTGGTACTAATGCCAAATGTTGGTGTCAAGCCCTAGCTCTCCCTCTGGTTGCTCTCTCTCCACATGCTCAAACTGAGGAACAAGAAAGAAGGACGGAGACACAGGACAAGGTGGTTCCGGCGCACGAACCCGCCGCACGAACGGCTTATTCCTCGAGAACGAACTCGAATCCACACTTACAACAGTACACGGGTGGAGCTTTATACGCAGGCGCGCCCACATGACGACGCGCTCCCCACTCCTCCACGCCCGCGTGCTCCGCACGCCCTTGCTCGCGACCCTGTCGCGCACAGACGCGATCAATGCGGCCGGGCTCCAACAGAACGCCGCGGTTACCCCCGCTACTATCGCTAACTAACCCACGCATCAAGTGTGCGCACACACGCACAACCCGCGCCACACACACACACATGCCATACACAAGTCGGACTATGCATGTACAATGGTCAGATCATACCCAGACAAAGGCTCGACGCGGCCACAGACCGGACCTGGCGCGCCCAACGCTAGTCACCATCGCGGGGACATGGCTTATTGCGCCAATATTCTTCTGTGGGGTGACCAAGGAGGTTTGCAGCAGCGAGGCGACCACGACATGGTGGTCGGAGGCACCGATTGTTGTCTCTTCCGCCGGCAATTGCTCGCCGGGGTCGGACACAGCGAGCGGCAGATAGAGTACCGAGCGATGCGAGGTGAGCGACTCGCGATGAGCTTGCCGCCTGCTACCAACATCATGCTCGTGGCTCATGGCGAGCTCACTGCTTCCTCTGGTTCGGTGACCCCACCCTTTTCCAACTCTGCCCCCGCCTGAGCCTCAATGCTGCAGCGGCATCCGCTGCTTCCGCGCGTTGTCGTTGCGCTCACCGCCTACTTCTCCCGCACCAACAAAGGGTAGCACCATCTTGATGCCATTGCGGTCCTGGCTCTCCCGTGTCCAGGTTGCCGTCCGGAGGTGTGCATGTCTCTTTTACGTGGGTTTCTGTGTGTTGCTACTTGTGAGTTGCGTTGGGATTTCCTCGAAGAGGAGAGGATGACGCGGTAAAGTAGAGATAAATATTTCCCTCAATTAAGAACTGCTATTTGTGAGCTGCGTTGAGATTTCCTCGAAGTGGAGAGGATGATGCAGGTATAGTAGAGATAAGTATTTCTCTCAGTTAAGAAACAAGGTTATCAATACAGTAGAAAAAAAATAAGGCCGTTAATGGCCGTTAGTCCCTCACCATCACCGCTGTCGGCCCGCGAGTGATCGGCCACGTCAAAACGCTCTTAGAAATCGAATCAATGTTTTTTGCCACTATCAATTCTTGTTATAGTGCAAAGTGTCATGTTTTGTAAAGTAATGATTTTTCAAAAGTTATGACGCTAAAGTGGTGGTTTTGTGCATTTTACTCATCTATAACAATATAAAAAGACCCAAAGGGGCAGATCCAACAGATCTCGGCCATCCGTTGACATTAATCCAACAGTCCTTATTATTATCCTAATGTTGAGCGACTAAACACATTTAGCGCTAATCAATCCTTTCTCTTCCCTGATCCACTTCCTTCCGTACCCATTCACGCAAAAGGAAACTCACACAATGGAACAGCCGCACCGTCGCATTGAGCGCCACACCTTCAGGAAGCCGCCCCCTCGCCTCGACCCGCTACAGCTTCAGTGACGCCGCCACCATCGCCTCTACACGCCGCACCTTCAGCGATGGCGCCCCTCACACCTCGGTGCCGCCCCCACCCATCGCCTCGCCTCATGTGGCCTCGGTCCTCGGGGACGCCGCCCGGGGATTGCTGGCTACCGATTGTCGGCGCCCCCGTCGTGGTCTCTCCCCGTCCTCAACTTGTCTACCGACGCGGCACCACAGATCTGCCGTCTCCCGGCCGTCCTGACGCGGCGGCCCATGGGGCGCGAGCGACGAAGGGGGCTCGCCATGGCCTTCGTTTTCCTCTTGTTTATCCTCTCCCATGGCAGCTAGATCTTCTTGTCCTCAAGCTCCACCACCTACAGGATCCAGGCGAGCGAGGAGCAGCCACGGCTGATCCCGCAGCATCCCGTCACGCGTGTAGCCGCCGTCCACCGGCACCACCATCTGATGTGCAGGTACGGCGAACAACCCCAATACCCCATCTCCCTCCTAATCCTTTTTTTCTTCCCTCACATGGATGCGCAAAGGTAGAGATTAGAGAGCATGCACTTGCAAGCCTTTCGTCAAGAAAACATGTCTCAGAATCAACTCATTCGTGGTGTTACTGTTTGTTTAGACATCTACGTACATATTACTGTTCTCACTGAAACTCACACTCCTTGATTCAATGCGGCACGCGGGAGCTGCCGCCCCCGCTGGGGACATGGATGCACATAGCGCGCCCGCTGGCGAACGATGCCGTACGTGCCGTCGCGCCTCCGCACCGCGGGCGCACAGGGGACCGGCCATATCAGTTGTACGATCGCTTCGAACTATGAGTTGTACTGAATTTTTCTATATTCAAACTGAATTGGTCATTTAGCAGCTTTGCATGAGCGGCCGTTCTCTGTACTGATGTGTGTTTGCTTAATTTAGTGAGGCTCATTAATCGGTAGACACAAAATTCAGCAAAGTATACTTTCTGTAGGACTTACCGAGGTAGGGTGACTTAGGTAGGCCCCATTATTTCATAGACTTATTTGAGGACACGATTTAGACTCTGTTTGTGTCACCCCCTCGGCTCTCACTACGGTGACGCCGGACATCGAGTCGCAGGTCCACACGTCACCGACAAATGGACCCTTGAAAGAAGCTGGGCCTACCGGTCAGGATGACAACGTACGGCAGGAATTGATAGTGTGACGTGGTGGGGTCCCACCCGTAAGGGCGTGAGCTTGTGTTTACAGTTTTCTGCAGTATATTGTGAAAATCACAATGTGTTTTACAATCACACAGTATTTGCCATGGTACTTGGTGATCCGGTCATCAATATGTTAGTTCATGTTCTACAACATGCCCTCTCGACTGGCACTGTCAGCGACAGCGGGCAAATAGTCACACACGTCATCAACTCATCATAGACGAGGACTGCTCGTGGCTATATGCAAATGTGGTCGCCGACACCCGGGCAGGCTCAATGTATACCATGTACACACAGGCTCTTTTCTTTATATCTGCATCTTGAATTCTGTGAGATATACACAGAAATTGCTCCCAAGTCGTATAGAGGTTAATGCCCAATTCTTTATTTTGTTTTTAGAAAACTGTATTATTTTATGGAGATTTGATATTGCCTGACCATGAATTTGGCTTCAAATGCTCATGATGAGGCTTGAAAGTTCTTGAAGTGGTGGTAAGACCCATTTTCACATTCAGATTTATTCACCATTAAATTTCTATAAAGGGGCTTGCCAATAATCCACCTTACACATTGTACTAAAAATAGTGTTTCAAGAGAGCATGACACGTGAAATGCATTTCCCCCCTAATTTTAACCTTTGGGCAGGGGAACTTTGTCAAACACGGCATAGTGATGAAAATGTCTTCTTATAAAATGAATTTATAATGAGAAGATATGTTCTAATTTTCTCTAGCTTCAGAAATATTGAAGACGGATTAAGAGTTGTGTCTTTCTAATTAGCATAAATTATATAGCAGGCTGGCTACGAACTGAAATTATGCCCTCTTGTTCACTGATTATCTATGAAAACTGCAGATACCCTCTTGTGCTACATTGGTCTTTCATATGCTGGTTGTGCACACATGGCATTAGCATCTCCTTTATTACTTAATTTCTTTAGTTTACTGGAAGTAGAAATATCAAACTTCTATGTCTGTGGCACCTTCAATCTTCAGTTCATTGGTCTTTCATTTGCTTGTGATAGAGGCGAATCGTCTTGAGGTGAAAGTCATAAATTATTCATTCATCTGGAAGGAAGTTTCACCAGTTGCAATTCATTCATTCTCCATGAGAGGAGTGGCAAAGCATATTATTATTAGCAATATGTATTCTCCCATTCAAGTGGCACTACATAAATTCATTCTTGTCTTCATAGTATTTATTTTGTCTGCCTTGCTACTTTGAACTGGAGTGATGTTTGTTTATCGGTTTCTATGCAAACAAATAGATGATTGTACATCAAATGTCTTAATATGAATAATGCAACTAATATTTGAACTTTTGCTTTTCCCGAAACTCTCAGAGGTGTCACATGCAAGATTTATAAAATGGTTTGGGATTTCAGTGTTGGTCTATGCATTGGAGTGTAATTGCAGCTGGAGTGACCATACGCAGATGCCTTTAAGACATCGAAACAATGGCGTAGCAAGTTCTTCTCCTCGTATCAGCTTATGTACAACTTCTTTTGTGCTAAAGACACTACAAGTTCTTGTAGGCTCTTTTGTTCAGTGTTGCACACCTCAAGCGTACATTCTTGAAGATCCTTTAGTTTCTAGAAGATCCTTTTAGTTTCTAAAAGAAACAATTTTTGTTCAGTATTGTACATTCTTGAAGCAGCTTTAGTTTCTAGAAGTTCTAGAAGATAAGTGTACATTCTTTATTATTTTGGCAAGTTTAGGTTATTTTTTGCAAGTTGTGATCTTATTTTACTTTTTGCAATTTGTGATCTTATTTTACATGAAGCTGTGATTATTTTCACAATTGTTAAACAACTTTATTGCCTTGCTTATACTTTTGTTCATTTTATTGATATATTTTCTTTCTAGGACGAATGATAAAACAAACTACATGGTAATACGTGCACGTTTACTAGTTTCAACTAAGCACTGCATGTTAATGAACACAGTGGCGTTGGAAGCGGAGCCAGAGCCAAATCGCAGCATTCAGATCAATGGTTGATGATTGTGGGTTAGTGGACCTGGGCTACTCAGGTTCACCTTGGATCGTTTGAGCGAAAAGTGGCCGAAGGCTCGTACACGTGTGTACAGCTCGATCGTGCTCTTGCATGCTGTGCATGGGCTGCATGCTTTCCGTTAGCACAAGTGGAACACTTGGCGGCGGCACCCTCTGACCATCAGCCAATTATGGCGCTTTTGCATGGTGGGGCTTGTGGGAAACAACGGCATCGTGTATTCCGATATGAATCAATGTGGGAGACTCACATTGCATGCAACAGACAGCGATGATTGGGCGAGCAGGCCCGCATGAGTCCGTGTCCGCAGTTAAAGAAAAGAGATAAATATATTAGGCTACTCATAATGGGGAGTAACATATACTCGTATCATGCATATGATACTACCTCTATAGTGCGTAGTATTATAAAGTACCCGCTCCGTCCCATAATATAAGAGCGTTTTTACATTAGTGTAGTGTAAAAAACGCTCTTCTATTATGGAACACGGAGGGAGTAGTATCATAAATGACCATATTTATTGCCATGCATGACACAAAATAGCATAGCATTTAACATGATACGGTATCTACCTATGTTACTCTAACCCTCTCTCTTATTTAATTGTGTGCCACATAAACATGTTTGCTAGTCCCAAGTGCATGTTACCGGTTATGTTACCCCACTATGGTCAGTCTTAGACTACCCACAATTAAAGTAACATAGGTGATAACATCACACATCCAAAACAATAAGGTACGCACAAGGGGCATTCTCTCGCGATGGACACGGCGATTTTACTGTGCCGAAGGGAAAAGTTAAAAACGCGTACATCCATCGATCCCTGCTCTTTTCATATCCCACACGCAAGCCTCCTCTCTGGCGAGCTCTTTCCCCCGTGGCTCCTCGCCGCCGCCGCCACCACCCATGCCCGCCGATTCCGGCGAGTCCCGGCGGCGGGTGGCACATCAACGACCTCCCCTGGCCCCGCTCCTTCCTCCCATCCTTTCAGATCAGTCGCTGGAGGCCTCCCGCGCTCTCTCCCGATCCTCAGCCGTGGCTAGGGTTTCGGGTGCGGCGTCCCCTTCGTCGCCGGCGAGGCTCTGGCGCCTCGAGGCCTCCGGCGGCTCGTCTCCGTCGTGTTCCCAGCCCACCGCGTAATGGACGGTCCTCCCGTGCCCGATGGCCATGAGGTGCACGCGGTACGCCGGGCCGTGCCTCCTCTGCAGCGTTGAGTTCATCTCCCCCTCCTCCTCCTCTCTACTACGCTCACATCTACTTCCGTCTCTCTCAGATTTGGTGTAGCAGCCGCCTGTCAACATCGACGAGGAGGGCGTTCGGGACCCAAGCGCAAGCCGACGAGCCTGGATGCTACCAACAAGCAGCCGACCATGCCGATGCGATACATCCGGTGCTGCCTGGCAGCCAGCCCCACATCTCCACCCAGGTATAGCTCGCCACTCCCTTATCCTCACTGGTAAGGATCGATGGCGAGGATAAATAGTTGGGATGTAGGTAATGTTCAGATTTGTGAGTATTGATGCTTGTGCTTTCTTGTTCATGTTCTCGTGAGGGAGAAGGGAAAATGCTGCAGCTAATGGATGTTTAGTGAGGCTATGTTCTGATTTGACAAAGCTGAAGGAAGCACATGCCACAAATTTCTCGCAGTCATTATTCTATCTCTGCGATTGCTTCTTTGGATGGTGAGAAATTACCCTGCCTTGATTTAATCAATTGAGATTAGCTTCTTCTGATACTTTTCTCAATGCAAAAATTAGGCAGTTGTAAAGCAGTTTATATTTTCTTATATGTGATGTTTCTATGATAGTATGATACTATAGGTCTTCCTCTGATCAACTATCAAACAATGTCAATTTCATGGTTAAAAAATCATAAGGAAATTTATTAAATGGAATTAGAAATGAAAAGGGTGTCGAATGCAAGTGATGTCACGAAATGCATGTTTTCTCCTGTTGTGATACACATATTGATCTTCTACTTCTTGTCTAATAAAACGGGGAATCATAATATTCTCTTTTGTCAGTAAGCCCCGCTAATTAGAAGACTAGAAGGTTTGCTACAATTCCTTAGTTTAATACTTTAGTGTTTGATTACAGATACAGAAGAGAGTATTCCCTTGAACAAAATGATATTGAAGTTCCAATAGATACAATATTTACACTACTGGACTTGTATGGAAGTTTCTTGTTCTATATGATCTTTGTTATTATCATGGTTTATATCATTCTATCTTTTAGCCTAACGTCCTCTGCATGGTCATGTTTATCTCTTTTGCTACAATTATTACAATTTTGTTGTCATTAGTTATTGCCTGCCAAATTGATGAGTTCTCAATTTTCTATTTCGAATGCAGAGGAACAGGCGGATACTTTGTGCAGAAAGGGAACTGCCTTCTTGGTTTAATCAATTGAGATTAGCTTCTTCTAATGTTAACTACTTAATGGTAATTTTGGTTGTCTGGTCTGTAGGTTTCCATTATATGAGGTGGTGTTCTTGTTGTTTCTAAACAGATATAAACTTCCAATTGTGGTGATCGATTGCGCCTCCAAATAAGTTGTAGCAACGATATGAGGTGGATGATGAAGTGACTAGCAGGAGCAACGATAATATAAATGTCAACATATGAGTTGTCTGTACTTGTGTTCTTGCGGGTGTCACCCTTCTTGTTACATTTAGTTTAGTTTTGCAGCCTGATATTGTGGAGAGGTGAAGTTAGCAGGGCCGATGCTTGCTTCTCTTTCCCTGTTGATATCTCTTTTCAATAGATGTGAATATCAGTCATTTATAGAGTTCACAGATGTCTGCAGTTTTTTGCAACTATGGAATTGTGATTGAATATTCTTGAGTCTTCAGTTCTTATTGACCTTCCATTGATTAGTGTTTATGTGTTAGTGCTTGTTGGCAACTCCTATCTTACTGATGACTCACCCTTAGGTAAATCTGATCAAGACTACTAGATGATTCATATGGCGAACTATTTCACTTTTAGCCCCACTTTGTAATTGTATATCATATTTTCGTTGTCTTTCCATGGAAATTTAGGTGGCCATAGCATCCAGGATACCAACTTTGAAACTCGTCTCTCACAAAAAGGCATAAGGGGATTGGTAACTGGAGTTCAGAGCATAAAATAGTTCTCATTGGCATGTGTAATGTATTGACTACACGACCTTGAGAGAGGAATATGTACCACTTTTTCCTCAGCATTTTGTTAGCCATAACAATCTATTTACAAGCAGTTGTGCCTATGCTAAGTTGTTCTTATTTTATCATAGATAGATAGATGAGCAAGGGGCCATTAAAGTTGCCTTGCATGGTTCTCTTAGGGACCCTGCATTATTGCTAATAGTGATTTTGTTTGGATAAATCAATCCGCTACTTCTGGCTTTCTCGACTAATTAATGCAATTTCGTATCAATGTGATACAATTTTTTTCCAGGAGCTTTTGTTGCTGAGTGTTATTTACGGGACAAGTACGTGTCATGAACTAACTTCAGATTTTTGGTTTATAAGTGTCGAGCATAACTATCCATGGTGGTATATATACAATTGACAGACTTGTATTAGGCTTCAGAATTGAATGCAATGAAACTGATTAAGGTCATCTTTTTTTCCTGTTAACAGACTGTACTAACCTCATAATTTTTGTGCGCTCTATCCTGATTACTCAATTAGATTTTCCTGGTAGATGGCATAAATAGATAATCACGTTACTGGCACTAAATCACAATTACTTCTTCCAAATGACACTCGCAACCATCCCTATCTAAAACATTTGGTCGTCCATTTGTGGAGAAGCTGCTCCTGCTACATTGTATAGGATTCTCCAGTCTTTGTTTTCAAGACGTGGCATCGAGCAAAATTTTAAGCTCTTTCTAAAGTTAGGTGCTTGTTTTCTCTGTGATGATAGCCTACCTTGCACAATGAAGGTGGAGTAAGACCCCTTGAGTATGTATGATGTTAGGGCCCTAAATAGATTTGTACCTAGGTTCAGTTCTCCTCTCCATTCATGATATCAGTGATTTGTTCCTGGTTCTAGAGAACATCACTAGGAATTTTAGCTAGGTATAAAGCACAAGAAACATGACATTTAGATATGTGAGCAATTATCCGTAAAATTCTGCGTGTACTGAACTATCGAAGTAATTATCATTTTTCCTTAATACAAAGTACTTCCTATGATGTGCAGTTGGCCTGTGAATTTGTGGACATGAAGCGATGGCTTTGTTTTCTCAACATTCTCATTGCACATTTTCCTATTTAACTTCTTAGACGGTCTAATTATAATTTAACTCATTTGCCTTGCATCGTTCAGGCTGCAGGCAGGATATGGAACACCATGACTTCAATTTACAGGATCTGAAATAGCTTGGTCAGCTTTCTTCCCACATCATATCAGATTCTGTATGGAGTCATCTTGGCACAGTTATGTTCATCATAGTAGTAAACGGCAAAAGAGAAATGCTCATGTCTCGGTCCATCTAAATTTCAGGTACCACTACTATGTTGCAAATGATAGATTAGATTCTTATAAGCTTAGTTTTCTGAAATCTTCGTGCTTTAATAATGGATGCTGCCTTCTTCAAAGTATAATAAACATTTGGAATTATTATTTGCGGTTCTTACACAAGGACATTACTAAAGGAAGTTTTCCTTATTTAAAGATTTCTTCAGCTCAAAATGTTACTGTACTACTACTATGTCTGTCTTTTTTAATTGAAAAGTTTCAGATCGCAAGTCTTCCTTATTTAAAGATTTCTTCAACTCAAAATGTTATTGTACTACTATGTCTTTTTGAACTCAAAAGTTTCCAGATCGCTAAGGATTGTCCCCTTCTTTGTTTAGAGAACTCACTGTTCGACCTCGCTGGCACCGCCTTAGATGGGCTTGCTGCTATTTTAGTCTGGTCATATGCAGATTTGTTATCTTCAAGCAAAGCTAAATGTGAGCCACACCTTGAGAACTTTGTTGTTGTCCTGTGGATTAACAATCTGCCACGATGCTAACACTAAATTATAATCATACGACGAACAGAGTGAAGAGGATGAGCATCCAGAGTATATCATCCGCGGTAAGCACATACCTTACTTTTAATATTTTATATATGAAACAGCAGACTAGTAGCATCATAATCCAGCATGCATCTGCGTATTTCTTTGTCTACTACCTTCAGCTATTCACTACGTGTGCTACATCGTTTTTTATTTCCTTTCATACAGATTGTTCTAAGCATCCCTGTCTCACAAACTTTGCAATCACACTGCTCTGTTCTACTCTTCCTTAGTCAATCTTTGTATCCTTTTGTACTGATTACTTTCAGCATGCCTGTCTGATGGCTTCCAATGACAGTGCTGATCTCAATCTTTTAAAAATTGTTTCTGCTTTCTCAATTTTACGAACCAATTTGACCATCTGCTATGTTTTAGAACTTCAACTTGTCTGGTTTTCAAAAATAATCTTTAGCTCACTTATATGACTTCATGCCTAAGCCCCAGCCTACGGTGTTATATAACTGAAATTTCTTTTCCCAAACAAACAATGATATTTACAGCTGTTGCAAATGCTACCTAACTTCCTTCTCACCTTCATTCAACTCAATCCAGGAACACCTGGCAGGATCCAGCACTGTGGAGAGCTTGATGATCACTGTTACTGGGGTAATGAGGTTAAGTTATATCAATGGCACGTAGGCGCTCTCTTTGCTATGTTCTTGCGCAAAAAGCCAGGCATCAACTACTATGTGTGCACAATCAATAAAACATTTGCCAAGCTAGGCCAGCGCATGGTAACCTCAAAAACACACTCTATCTTCCATATCACACAAGACTCTATATGAAATTCACTGGCTTTCTCCTAATAGTATTTTCATGTACACTATACTGAACAGAACCTGCTGGACTACATTGATCCACATAATGATACACTCATGGTCAAGCTTGCAAATGGGTGTCTGCTTGCCAGATGTCGCATCATGCTAGAAACTGACAAGAGGACAACCATAACCACCGTCTGGTCCGAGTTTCGTCGCCGCGCCAACATTCGCGAAGGAGATGTTTGCGTTGCTATTTGATCCTTTTGAGGGTATGATGTCTACTACGCAACCTTCTTTTTGTAGATGTTGTTGGGCTTCCAAGTGCAGAGGTTTGTAGGACAGTAGCAAATTTTCCTCAAGTGGATGACCTAAGGTTTATAAATCCGTCGGAGGCGTAGGATGAAGATGGTCTCTGAAGCAACCCTGCAACCAAATAACAAAGAGTCTCTTGTGTCCCCAACACACCCGATACAATGGTAATTGTATAGGTGCACTAGTTCGATGAAGAGATGGTGATACAAGTGCAATATGGATAGTAGATATAGGTTTCTGTAATCTGAAAATATAAAAACAGCAAGGTAACTAATGATAAAAGTGAGCGTAAACGGTAATGCAATGCTAGGAAACAAGGCCTAGGGTTTATAATTTCACTAGTGCAAGTTCTCTCAACAATAATAACATAATTGGATCATATAACTATCCCTCAACATGCAACATAGAGTCACTCCAAAGTCACTAATAGCGGAGAATAAACGAAGAGATTATGATAGGGTACGAAACCACCTCAAAGTTATTCTTTTCAATCAATCCGTTGGGCTGTTCCTATAAGTGTCACAAACAACCCTAGAGTTCGTACTAGAATAACACCTTAAGACACAAATCAATGAAAACCCTAATGTCACCTGAAGTATTCGTGAGTATGATTATATGATATGCATCACACAATCTCAGATTCATCTATTCAACCAACACATAGAACCTCAAAGAGGGCCCCAAAGTTTCTACCGGAGAATCACGACGAAAACGTGTGCCAACCCCTATGCATAGGTTCATGGGCGGAACCCGCAAGTTGATCATCAAAACATACATCAAGTGAGTCACGTGATATCCCATTGTCACCACAGATACGCACGGCAAGACATACATCAAGTGTTCTCAAATCTTTAAAGACTCAATCTGATAAGATTACTTCAAAGGGAAAACTCAATCCATTACAAGAGAGTAGAGGGGAGAAGCACCATAAAATTCAACTATAATAGCAAAGCTCGCGATACATCAAGATCGTGCCAAATCAAGAACACGAGAGAGAGAGTTCAAACACATAGCTACTGGTACATACCCTCAGCCCCGAGGGTGACCTGCTTCCTCCTTGTCATGGAGAATGCCGGGATGATGAAGATGGCCACCGGTGAGGGATTCCCCCTCCGGCAGGGTGCCGGAACAGGGTCCCGATTAACTTTTGGTGGCTACAGAGGCTTGCGGCAGCGGAACTCCCGATCTATTCTGTTCCCTGAAGTTTTTAGGGTATATGGAGATATATAGGCGGAAGAAGTACGTCAGGGGAGCCACGAGGGGCCCACGAAGGTGGAGGGCGCGCCCTAGGGGGGTGGGCGCACCCCTACCTCGTGGCTCCCTTGTTGCTTTCCTGACGTGCACTCCAAGTCTATCGGGTAGCTTTCCTTCAAAAAATAACTTCTCTAGAAGGTTTCATTCCGTTTCGACTTCGTTTGGTACTCCTTTTCTTCGAAACACTGAAATTACCACAAATAGTATTCATCGAACACAGAGAAAGATAGGGGCTTAATGTTTCGCCTCCCAACCTTTTACCTCAAGGGTAATGTCAATAGTAATAATTCATGCTCAAATATATTTAAATGACCATATATGCTTAGATCTTTCCATCATATGATGCTTGTCAACTAAAGAGTAGGTTGGAATGAGAAGAAATACTACTGACTCTTGCATAAAAGTGAAAGATAGGCCCTTCGCAGAGGGAAGCAGGGATTTGCGGAGGTGCTAGAGCTCGTAGCAAAAACAGTGATGAAAATAATTTTGAGAGGTATGCTTTCATTGTCAACATAACGACCAAGAGTTCCCAATATCTTTCATACTACATACATTATAGGCGGTTCCCATGCAGAAAGGTAAAGTTTTTACTCCCCCTCCATCAACATTCACACTCCACGGCTTGTCCGAAACAACGGGTGCCGTTCAACTATCAACATTTCTGGGGGAGTTTTGTTTAAATTATTTGCGAATTTATTTTTGATCTTTTGATCATAGGACTGGGCATCCCAGTTACCAGCCATTTTCTCGTGATTGATGAGCGGAGTCCACTCATCGTGAGAATAACCCACCTAGCATGGAAGATACTGACAGCTCCTAGTCGCTACATGAGCGATTCGGGCATACAAAACAGATTATTATTTGAAGGTTTAGAGTTTGGCACATGCAAATTTACTTGGACCGGGAGGTAAATACCGGATATAGGTAGATATGGTGGACACTCATGGAAGAAACTTGGTTCAAGGATTTTGGATGCACAAGCAGTATTCCCGCTTAGTACAGATATTTTGGCTAGCAAAGGATTCTAAATAGCAAGCACCACATGTTAGAGGATCCATAACAATATAACTTCTATATAAATATACCCAAGCATAACTCATTATGTTGTCTTCCTTGTCCAACTTCAACTAATTTGCTCAGGTTTGAAAATAATTAATGGGGCTCACAATCATAAAAGATGTCCAAGATAGTATATTTATATGTGAAATCTCTCTTTCGTTAATATTCTTTCATGAATTGTTCAAGTGACCAATACAGTGTTTGCTAACCTTCAATAAATTTATCACCTCTACTTCTTATATGTGAAGGCATTACTCCCCATGGGAAAGGCATATGAAACATATATAATTTCAGATTTATGACATTCAAATCATTAACCATTTACTCATAGGGTATAAGTGAAGCACACGAGTAAATGACAAACTACTCCAAAAAGATATAAGTGAAGATCAATGAGTAGTTAAATAATTATGTAGCTATATGAAGACTCTCTCATTTAATAATTTCAGATCTTGCGATATTATTCAAACAGCAAGCAAAACAAAATAAAATGACATTTGGAGGATAGCACTCGTCATGTGAAGAAGCAAAAACTTAGGCTCAGCCAATACTAAACGATAATTGTTGAAGAAGAAAGGTGGGATGCCTATCGGGGCATCCCAAGCTTAGATGCTTGAGACTTCTTGAAATATTATCTTGGGGTGCCTTGGGCATCCCCAAGCTTGAGCTTTTGTGTCTCCTTAATTCCTCTCATATCACGGTTTCCTAAATCTCGAAAGCTTCATCCACACAAAACTCAACAAAGGACTCGTGAGATAAGTTAGTATAAACCAATGCAAAAACCTTATCATACTCCTATCCTCAAAAACCTTATCATACTGTAGCAAATCACTAAAATTATTATTCAACATTGCATACTAAATGCCTCTGCATATTTAATACTCCTATTCTCAAATAGAATCATTAAACAAGCAAACATATGCAAACAATGCAAACATAACAGCAATCTGCCAAAACAGTACAGTCTGTAAAAAATGCAAGATTCATCATACCTCCCGAGCTTCAAAAATTATGAAATAAAATTTCCACTCTAGTAAATTTATCAGAGCTTATTATGCAAAAGGTTTCAACATTTTATCACATTCTGACTTTTCTAGGGAATTTTTTGCAACAGCGGTAAACTTTCTGTTTTAAAACAGCAACATGTATACTTGCAAAATAAGCATGGTAAAAGCTACCCTTGACATTTTTATTGAAAATAAAGAAGCAAAACATTATTCTAAATAACAGCAAGCAAATACTAACGAAAGGAAATGATGCTCGAAGCAAAACACATATCATGTGGTGAATAAAAATATAGCTCCAAGTAAAGCTCCAAGCTTAGGCTCTTGGTTATCCTTGAATATTACCTTGGGGTGCCTTGAACATACCCAAGCTTAGGCTCTTGCCACTCCTTATTCCATAGTCCATCGAATCTTTACCCAAAAACTTGAAAACTTCACAACACAAAATTTAACAGGAAATCTCGTGAGCTCCGTTAGCGAAAGAAAAGAAAACACCACTTCAAGATATTGTAATGAACTCATTCTTTATTTATATTGGTGTTAAACCTACTGTATTCCAACTTCTCTATGGTTTATAAACATTTTTACTAGCCATAGATTCATTAAAATAAGTAAACAGCACACGAAAAACAGAATCTGTCAAAAAGAGAACAGTCTATAGTAATCTGTAACTAACGAAAACTTCTGGAACTCCAAAAATTCTAAAATAAATTGGTGGACCTGAGGAATTTGTCTAGAAATCATCTGCAAAAAGAATCAACTAAATATCACTCTCCAGTAAAAAGTTGAAGCTAATCTCGTGAGCGCTAAAGTTTCTGTTTTTTACAGCATGATCATAAAGACTTCACCTAAGTCTTCCCAAAGGTTCTACTTGGCACAAACACTAACTAAAACACAAAACCACATCTAAACAGAAGATAGATGGATTATTTATTCCTAAACAGAACCAAAAAGCAAGAAACTAAAATAAAATTGGGTTGCCTCCCAACAAGCGCTATCGTTTAACGCCCCTAGCTAGGCATGATGATTTCAATAATGCTCACATAAAAGATAAGAATTGAAACATAAAGAGAGCATCATGAAGAATATGACTAGCACATTTAAGTCTAACCCACTTCCTATGCATAGGGATTTTGTGAGCAAACAACTTATGGAAACAAGAATCAACTTGCATAGGAAGGTAAAACAAGCATAACTTCAAAACTTTAAGCTCATAGAGAGGAAACTTGATATTATTGCAATTCCTACAAGCATATGTTCCTCCCTCATAATAATTTTCAGTAGCATTATGAATGAATTTAATAATATAACCATCACATAAAGCATTCTTTTCATAATCTACAAGCATAGAATTTTTATTACTCTCCACATAAGCAAATTTCTTCTCATGAATAGTAGTGGGAGCAAACTCAACAAAATAACTATCACGTGAAGCATAATCCAATTGAAAATTAAAATCATGATGACAAGTTTCATGGTTATCTTTATTCTTTATAACATATGTGTCGTCACAATAATCATCATAAATAGGAGGCATGCTTTCATCATAATAAATTTGCTCATCAAAACTTGGGGGACTAAAAATATCATCTTCATCAAATATAGCATCCCCAAGCTTGTGACTTTGCATATCATTAGCATCATGGGTATTCAAAGAATTCATACTAACAACATTGCAATCATGCTCATCATTCACATATTTAATGCCAAGCATTCTATGTAATTCTTCTTCTAGTACTTGAGCATAATTTTCCTTCCCATCATTTTCACGAAAGACATTAAAAAGATGAAGCATATGAGGCACCCTTAATTTCATTTTTTTGTAGTTTTCTTTTATAGACTAAACTAGTGATAAAACAAGAAAGTAAAAGATTTTATTGCAAGATCTAAAGATATACCTTCAAGCACTCACCTCCCCGGCAACGGCGCCAGAAACTGCTTGATGTCTACTACGCAACCTTCTTCTTGTAGACGTTGTTGGGCCTCCAAGTGCAGAGGTTTGTAGGACAGTAGCAAATTTCCCTCAAGTGGATGACCTAAGGTTTATCAATCCGTGGGAGGCGTAGGAAAACTCAATCCATTACAAGAGAGTAGAGGGGGAGAAGCACCATAAGATCCAACTATAATAGCAAAGCTCGCGATATATCAAGATCGTGCCAAATCAAGAACACGAGAGAGAGATCAAACATATAGTTACTGGTACATACCCTCAGCCCCGAGGGTGAACTACTCCCTCCTCGTCATGGAGAACACCGGGATGATGAAGATGGCCACCGGTGAGGGATTCCCCCTCCGGCAGGGTGCCGAAACAGGATCCCGATTAACTTTTGGTGGCTACAGAGGCTTGCGGCGGCGGAACTCCCGATCTATTCTGTTCCCTGAAGTTTTTAGGGTATATGGAGATATATAGGCGGAAGAAGTACGTCAGGGGAGCCACGAGGGGCCCACGAGGGTGGAGGGCGCGCCTTAGGGGGGTGGGCGCGCCCCCCTACCTCGTGGCTCCCTTGTTTCTTTCCTGACGTGCACTCCAAGTCTATCGGGTAGCTTTCCTTCCAAAAATAACTTCTCCAGAAGGTTTCATTCCGTTTCGACTTTGTTTGATATTCCTTTTCTTTGAAACACTGAAACAAGGGAAAAACAGGAATTGGCACTGGGCTCTGGGCCAATAGGTTAGTCTAAAAAATAATATAAAAGTGCTTAGTAAAGCCCATAAAACATCCAAGATGGATAATATAATAACATGAATACTTCATAAATTATAGATACGTTGGAAACATATCAGGGTACTAAATCTATGCCGTTGCGTATGTAAACTGTACATTTCTCAGTCGGGATGGTTGACATCCACCTGTTAAGATCCATAATCGGGCTTCTTTGTGGATATCTATTTTTTCTACTGCTATCATATGCTCCAAATCTCAATTCCTTAATTAACAACAATGTCAGATACTCTAATCAAAACAAAAAAATTGTGTTCAAGTGGCGCCCACTAGCTGGCACCGCACAGCTCCCCCTCAGGAGGCGCGCCACGGGCGCGCCCCAACCCTTAGTATCTAGACAAAGTAGATGATGTGGCAAATAATAAATAAAGAAAAAGAGGCATGTGGTAACATAACATAATGAATATACGAGTACTAGTATAAATAACATTACACATACCAAGATAAGATGAGTCTACAGCATAATAAATAAAGTGTTGCATGATATCACACACCTCATTGTGGAGGTAGTAACGTAGTCTAGTAACATATAATATGATACGGTACATTCCTCAGATTCAAACTAAATTTTGAATGATTTATTTGGAAGGAAATTACGTACTTCCTTCCACACTACATTTTCTTTTACCTATATTTTTTAATTTAAAATTATTTGAATTCAAAAAAATTAATTGATTTTTCTAGATTTTTTTTACGTAAATTCATTCGGACATATATTTTCTTTTATCTAGATTTTCTGATTTAAAACTATTCGAATTCAAACATAATTTCCAGTAATTTGTTCAAAGAAATTTACGTACATTCATTATGAACTAGATTTCTTTTATATAGGTTATTCAAATTCAAAAAAAATTGTATGATTTGTCCGAAAAAATACCTACATTCATTCTGACCCATATTTCCTTTTCTCTAGATTTTTAAATTTCAAATTATTTGAATTCAACAAAATTTTGTTGATTTGTCCCCAGAAAATGTGTATATTCATTGTGCACTATATTAACTTTTATCCATATTTTTAAATTTTGAATTAATTTAATTCAAACAATTTTTTTGTAGATTTCACCTAAAAAATTATGTACATTATTTTTTACATATAAATGTTTATCTAGATTTTCGAATTTATAATAAATTCTGTTGATATGTCCGAAAGAAATTGCGTATATTCATTATGAACTATATTTTCCTTTATCTAGATTATTCAATCTCAATCAGAAAATTAGTTCAGTGTCCCAAAATAATTGCATATATTCATTCTGACCTATAATTTCTTTTACCCAGTTTTTGAATTTAAGATTATTTGAATTCAAAAAAACAATTCGTTGATTTGTCCAAAGGAATTTATGTACATTCATTCTGCACTATATTTTATTATCTACATTTTTAATTTAAAATTATTTGAATTGATACAAAAAATTTAGTTGATTTGTCTAAAAAAAGTATGTACACTTATTCTGCACTATATTTGCTTTTGTCTAGATTTTTAAATTTAAAATTACAGGAATTCAAACAAAAATCTAGTTGATTTGTTCACAATGTTTATGTAGAATATAAGTAATTTTCTTAAATAGAAAAAAAGAAAGAAGAGTACATAAGATAAATTGTGTTTATCTATTTAAATGTCATTGTGGCTGATGTTTTTTTACTCATTGTGGCCGGATGGTTGGTGCTCAGACACGCGGCGAGCTTATGTAGTCATAGGTTCGAACTAGTGCCTTCCCCTTTTAATGGCATGGCCCCGCAAAGTCATGGACCTAATGAATGAACAACTAATGAATGAACCAGTGCCATTAAAAGGGGAACACTATGTAGGTTCATTGTGGCTGATGTTTAGCTTATGTAGTCATAGGTTCGAACCAGTGCCATTAAAAGGGGAACACTATGCGCTCCCTACACGGCCGAGGAGGTGAAAGTTGCGCTTTTTCAGATGGCCCCAACAAAGGCACCGGGGCATGATGGCTTTCCGGCTCAGTTCTTCTAGAGGCATTAGGAGATTTGTGGTGAGGAAATATCAAAGGTGGTCCTTCGAATTGTTTCTGGAACTAAGAATGCTGAAGAAATAAATAGCACCATCCTGGTCCTAATTCCAAAGGTAAAAGATCCCACATTGCTCACACAATTTCGCCCCATCAGTTTATGTATAGTCCTGTACAAGGTAGCGTCAAAGGTAATAGTAAACCACTTGAAGCTTGTTCTTCATGATATTATTTCTGACGAGCAGTCTGCTTTTTCCCTGGATGGTTAATTATGGATAATATTATTGCTGCTTACGAATGTTTGCATTTCACGAAGAAGAATAAAGCCCAGATACACAAGTCTTGTGCATCGAAACTAGATATGATGAAGGCTTATGACCGTGTTGAATGAGACTACTTGAGAGGTATCATGATAGAATTGGGTTTTCTCGGAATTGGGTCAACATTGTAATGGGCATGGTTAGCTTCGTGTTCTTTTCTGTTATGTGTAATGGTCAGAAGCTAGAAGAGTTCAGACCTACTCAGGGAATTCGTAAGGAGATCCTATCTCACCCTATTTGTTTTCGTTGGCAGCAGAGGACCTTTCGTGCCTTTTAAAATCTCGTGTATAGTCATCTAACCTCGGAGGAATCAAAGTGGCTCCAATGGCTCCGCCGGTTAACCACTTGTTGTTTGCAGATGACAGCCTATTGTTTTTTGAAATCAAATTCAGAGGGGCGGAGGAATTATCCCTTTTGTTGGAATCCTATGCTAGAGCATCTGGTCAGCGAGTAAATAGAGAGAAATCATCAATATTCTTTAGTAAGGGGTGCCCAGAGATGGTCAGGAATCAGGTAAAGCACATCCTCCAGGTACCTAATGAGCAACTTAGTGAGAAATACTTGGGAATGCCTACTGATGTAGGCTCCTCCGGGAATGGTGCCTTTAAATATCTTGTTGATCCGTTATGGAACAAAGTCCGTGGATGGATGGAGAAATTCTTGTCAGTTGTTGGGAAGGACGTCCTCATAAAATCTGTGGCACGGGCTATTCCGGTTTATTCTATGTCATATTTCAAATTGCCTCGTGGATTGTGTGAGAAGTTAACCTCAACCATTAGAGCTTTCTGGTGGGAAAGTAAGCAGGGGAAGAGGAAACCCTATTGGGTATCATGGGATACAATGACACTCCCACATGCACCGGCGTACCCCTCTTGTCTCTTTTCGTGAGCGGGTGTTAAACGTTCTCGGAATGGACCGAGTCTTGACAAGTGGCCTTGGTACACCACCGGTAGACCACCTGTCAAGTTTCGTTCCATTTGAAGGTCGTTTGATGCCCCAACGGTTCACCGGGTAACCGCGAAGCCCTCTTGTGTGTTGCAGCCCAACACCCCTCCAAAACAGCCCAATAACCCATCTAAGTCACTTTCATGCTCTTCGTCGTCGGATCACGATCGTGTGGGCGAAAACCTCACCTCATTTGGACTCTCCTAGCTCCCTCTGCCTATATAAACACCCCCTCCCCCGAAATTCGCGGATGATTCCACCCTAACCCTAGCTTCCGTCTTCCTCTGCGCGCCGGACACGTCCGGTCCGCGTCGGACAAATCGGCGCCGCCGCCCCGAGCCAACCGGAGCGTGCCACGTGGGCGCCGCCGCCGTCCCCGCGCCGCGGCCCGGATAGGGCCCTCCCGGCCCGCGCGCCCGACCCCGCCGCCTGGATCCCGCGCCTCCCGGCCCGCGCCGCCGCCACCCGGCCTCCCGCGACCCGCGCCCCGCCGCCCTGCGCCCCTCCGCTCCGGTCGCCGCCCGCCTCCGACGCCGGCGCGCCGCCCGGCCCGCGCCCGAAGACCTCGCCGCCCCGTCGCCTCGGCCCCGCCGTCCGCCGCCTCTCGCCGCCCCGGATCCGGTCGGTCCCGACTCCGGCGACCCCTCCCTCGAGCTCCTCCGGCCGCCGTCTCCTCTCCTTCTCCGGCGAGCCCTGGCCATCCTCGTAAACCGCGCCGACGAACCCTAGATCGAGGTTGACTCCCCCCCCCTCGATTTTCTGCTGTCCCGGAAATTCTTGCATTATGTTGCTCACTTCATCATGCCATACCTTTGTGCTCGTTACTCCGATTTATGCATATAATATATCGAAATGTTCATCACGAGAAGCTCGTCATTTTGTTCCATTGTGACATGCTCGTTTGAGTTCATCTGGGTGCTCAAATCTCTGATGCAAGAGTGCTATATGATGTTTACTGCTGTTACTTGTCAGAAATTGTGTTTTGTTATTTTTGGTGCATTTGATGTGTGCATCTTATGAGCATAAGCTCTACATGTGTTTTGATCTATGTCATGCCATCTTTACAGGGGTGTATTTCATGTATTTTTGTGATCTATGTGTTGACTAGCGCAAACATGCAAACTAGGCTTCGTGATGTTTCTGTTTTCAAGGACTTAGGATTTTACTAAGTCTTTACCTGCTGTTATTTTTTATGCCATGTAAATTTGATCTTACAGAGTGATCCATACTTATTTTGAGATACTTCAGTAAGGATGTTTTGAACATATGGTTTTGCTATACCATCCATGCTATTGTTTGCAATTATGGAGTGCCCTAGCATGTCTAAATCTTGCTCTACTTTTGTTATAAAATGTTCCTGACAGAATGTTCACATGCTATTCAATTTTGCCAAGGTTGTTGTAGTTTATCCATGCATGCTATGAACTTGCTCTTGCCATGGTTAGCTTCATGAACATGTCTTCTTGCTGTTGGTATGCTTGTTTCGTCATGCATTGCCTTGTGATGTGTGAATCGAGCTCGCAAAGATGTCTTCATATTTCTGTCAATGCCATGCTCTGTTTTCTGCTGTCTGAAACCTGTTAACGAAACTTGCTATGTTTACGTGGGTGCAATCATATCTTCTGTGCCTTTTTGGCTCATGTTCAGTAAGGGACTTTTGTTCTATGCATTTAGTAGATTCATGACATGCCTTGTTTTGCTATGCCTTGTTCCTGTAGCATGTTGATTGCTTGCTCTGAACATTGCTACCTGATGTTGTTTATGCCATGTTCAGTATTTTCACCAAGCCTGTGAAGCTGATATCTTTTGCACTTTTGCCATGCTTGTTTAAACCTGTTATTATGTGATTTAGCCGTAGCTCAGTGTTCATGTTTTATCAAGAATCTTGAGTACATCACTGTCATATGCTTTGTTGTTATGTTGGAGTGCACTAGCATAGTTTCTCGATGCATTCTTAGTGGCATCGTGCTGTTAATCGTAGATTTGTGCCATCCTTGTTTTGCTTGTCATTTGCAAATCGTGCATTCGATTCCGGTGATCTTTATATCGAATTTAACCGAAATCATCTCATCTTTTCAGCGGCATACTTGGTTTGCCAAGTTAATGCCTTGTTCATCATTTTCCCTTTCGGAGCACGCATATGCATTGCATATCGCGTCTCGCATAGCATGCCATGTGTTGCATCATGTTGTTTGTGCATTTCCTGTGATTGATTGTGGTTTCATTGCTTGTGTTCTTGATTTGGGTAGAGTCGGGAGACGAGTTCGTGAACGAGGAACCTGTTGAGAACGCTTACGAGGATCAAGCTTTCGACAACTTTGAGAACCTTGCAGGCAAGATGACCATACCCTCGATATCACTTCTATCTTTGCTTTGCTAGTTGTTCGCTCTATTGCTATGTTGCGCTACCTACCACTTGCTATATCATGCCTCCCATGTTGCCATGTCAAGCCTCTAACCATCCTTTCCTAGCAAACCGTTGTTTGGCTAAGTTACCGCTTTTGCTCAGCCCTTCTTATAACGTTGCTAGTTGCAGGTGAAGTTGAAGTTGGTTCCATGTTGGAACATGGATAATTTGGGTTATCACAATATCTCGTATTTAATTAATGCATCTATATACTTGGTAAGGGTGGAAGGCTCGGCCTTATGCCTGGTGTTTTGTTCCACTCTTGCCGCCCTAGTTTCCGTCATACCGGTGTTATGTTTCTTGATTTTGCGTTCCTTACGCGGTTGGGTGATTTATGGGACCAACTTGACAGTTCGCTTTGGGTAAAACTCCTCCATCAAGGCCCAACCTTGGTTTTACATTTGCCTAACAACCTACTAACTTTCCCTTGGGCAGGCCAACCCAAGGGTCATCTTTATTTTAAACCCCCCCGGGTCAGTACTTCTCTAAGTGTTGGTCCGAACCGAGCCGCCTGCGGGGCCATCTCAGGGAAACTCGAAGTCTGGTTTTACTCGTAGCCTGTCTCATCCGGTGTGCCCTGAGAACGAGATATGTGCAGCTCCTATCGGGATTTGTCGGCACATCGGGCGGTCTTGCTGGTCTTGTTTTACCATTGTCGAAATGTCTTGTAAACCGGGATTCCGAGACTGATCGGGTCTTCCCGGGAGAAGGAATACCCGTCGTTGACCGTGAGAGCTTATAATAGGCTAAGTTGGGACACCCTTGCAGGGTATTATCTTTAAAAAGCCGTGCCCGCGGTTATGAGGCAGATGAGAATTTGTTAATGTCTGGTTGTAGAGAACTTGTCACTCGACTTAATTAAAATACATCAACCGCGTGTGTAGCCGTGATGGTCTTTTTTCGGCGGAGTCCGGGAAGTGAACACGGCTTGGGTTACGCATGAACGTAAGTAGTTTCAGGATCACTTCTTGATCACTTCTAGCTTCTCGACCGATGCATTGCTTCTCTTCTCGCTCTTATTTGCGTATGTTAGCCACCATATATGCTTAGTGCTTGCCGCAGCTCCACCATATTACCCCTTGCCTTCCTACAAGTTTAAATAGTCTTGATCTCACGGGTGTGAGATTGCTGAGTCCTCGTGACTCACAGATTCTACCAAAACAGTTGCAGGTGCCGAGGATACCTATGCAGATGATGCAACCGAGCTCAAGTGGGAGTTCGACGAGGACCGTGGTCGTTACTATGTTTCGTTTCCTGATGATCAGTAGTGGAGCCCAGTTGGGACGATCGGGGATCTAGCATTTGGGGTTGTCTTCTTTCATTTTGGTTCCGTAGTCGGGCCTTGATTGTACTCTGAATGATGTATGTTTAATTTATGCATTGTGTGAAGTGGCGACTGTAAGCCAATTCTTTATCCCATTCTTGTTCATTACATGGGATTGTGTGAAGATGACCCTTCTTGCGACAATACCTACAATGCGATTATGCCTCTAAGTCGTGCCTCGACACGTGGGAGATATAGTCGCATCGTGGGTGTTACAGAGGTGTTCGATGAAATGCTCGAGCCACACTAGTTAAGCTTTCTCCTCTCGAAGCTCGACCTCCGAGCTCCATTTTTTCCGAGATTTGTCTAGGTTTAGCGGTCCGTCACACCCCGTCCTCGTCTTCACCGCCATCGATCCCCCGCGCCGATCTCGTCGCCGGCACCACCATGGTGAGCCTCTTATTCTTATCTTCTTTTTGAAAAAAAAAAATCTTACTTTAGATAGATACTTGTCTAATTTTCTTACTTTTGACACACATAATTATATATAATGCACGCAGATGAACCGGCAATGGATGTACGGTGACAGACACACCTTTGAGTACATTAAGGGCGTGCATTATTTTCTCGAAGTGGCTGAGGAAAACAAGCAGAATGGTTTTATGTGTTGTCCATGCCCTAATTGTGGGAATACGAGGTCTTACTCTGACAAGAAAAACCTATCACACCCACCTGCTTTATAAGGGTTTCATGCCACACTATAATGTTTGGACGAAGCACGGAGAAATAGGGGTTATGATGGAAGACAGCGAAGAAGAAGAGGACGATGACAACTATGTGCCCCCTGAATACGGTGATGCTGCAACGGGGGAAGCTGAAGATCAAGAGGAAGCTGAAGATCCAGAGGAACCAAATGATGTGCCCGATGATGATCTCCGCCGGGTCATTGTTGATGCAAGGGAAAAGTGCGAAAGTGAAAAGGAGAAGCTGAAATTCGATCGCATGTTAGAGGATCACAAAAAAGGGTTGTACCCCAATTGCGAAGATGGCAACACAAAGCTCGGTACCGTACTGGAATTGCTGCAGTGGAAGGCAGAGAATGCTGTGCCTGACAAAGGATTTGAGAAGCTGCTGAAAATATTGAAGAAGAAGCTTCCAAAGGATAACGAATTGCCCGACAGTACGTACGCAACAAAGAAGGTCGTATGCCCTCTAGGATTGGAGGTGGAGAAGATACATGCATGCCCTAATGACTGCATCCTCTACCGCGGTGCGTACAAGGATTTGAACGCATGCCCGGTATGCGGTGCATTGCGGTATAAGATCAGACGAGACGACCCTGGTGATGTTGAGGGCGAGCCCTGCAGGAAGAGGGTTCCTGCGAAGGTGATGTGGTATGCTCCTATAATACCATGGTTGAAATGACTGTTCAGAAACAAAGAGCATGCCAAGTTGTTGCGATGGCACAGTGAGGACCGTAAGAAAGACGGGAAGTTGAGAGCACCCGCTGACGGGTCGCAGTGGAGAAAAATCGAGAGAAAGTTCTGGGCTGAGTTTGCAAGTGACCCAAGGAACGTATGGTTTGCTTTAAGCGCGGATGGCATTAATCCTTTCGGGGAGCAGAGCAGCAATCACACCACCTGGCCCGTGACTCTATGTATGTATAACCTTCCTCCTTGGATGTGCATGAAGCGGAAGTTCATTATGATGCCAATTCTCATCCAAGGCCCTAAGCAACCCGACAACGACATTGATGTGTACCTAAGGCCATTAGTTGAAGAACTCTTACAGCTGTGGAATGGAACAGGTGTACGTGCGTGGGATGAGCACATGGGGGAAGAATTTGACCTAAAGGCATTGTTGTTCGTGACCATCAATGATTGGCCCGCTCTCAGTAACCTTCCAGGACAGACAAACAAGGGATACCACGCATGCACGCACTGTTTAGCTGACACCGAAAGTATATACCTGGACAGATGTAGGAAGAATGTGTACCTGGGCCATCGTTGACTTCTCCCGACCAACCATCAATGTCGAAAGAAAGGCAAGCATTTCAAAGGCGAGGCAGATCACTGGAAGAAGCCCGCCATGCGTACCGGTGATCACGTACTTGCTATGGTCTCTAATTTACACGTAATATTTGGAAACGGTCCCGGCGGACTAGCTGTTCCGAATGACAATGAGGGACGTGCACCCGTGTGGAAGAAGAAATCTATATTTTGGGACCTACCCTACTGGAAAGAGCTAGAGGTACGCTCTTCAATCGACGTGATGCACGTGACGAAGAACCTTTGCGTGAACCTGTTAGGCTTCTTGGGCATGTATGGGAAGACAAAAGATACACCTGAGGCACGGGAGGACCTGCAACGTTTGCACGAAAAAGACGGCATGCATCCAAAGCAGTATGAAGGTCCTGCCAGCTACGCTCTTACCAAAGAAGAGAAGGAAATCTTTTTTGAATGCCTGCTCAGTATGAAGGTCCCGACTGGCTTCTCGTCGAATATAAAGGGAATAATAAATATTCCAGAGAAAAAGTTTCAGAATCTAAAGTCTCATGACTGCCACGTGATTATGACGCAACTGCTTCCGGTTGCATTGAGGGGGCTTCTACCGGAAAACGTCCGATTAGCCATTGTGAAGCTATGTGCATTCCTCAATGCAATCTCTCAGAAGGTGATCGATCCAGAAATCATACCAAGGCTAAGGTGTGATGTGGCGCAATGTCTTGTCAGTTTCGAGCTGGTGTTCCCACCATCCTTCTTCAATATCATGACGCACGTCCTAGTTCATCTAGTCGACGAGATTGTCATTCTGGGCCCCGTGTTTCTACACAATATGTTCCCCTTTGAGAGGTTCATGGGAGTCCTAAAGAAATATGTCCGTAACCGTGCTAGGCCAGAAGGAAGCATCTCCATGGGCCATCAAACAAAGGATGTCATTGGGTTTTGTGTTGACTTCATTCCTGGCCTTAAGAAGATAGGTCTCCCTAAATCGCGGTATGATGGGGGACTGACTGGAAAAGGTACGCTAGGAGCGGACTCAATAATATGCAGGGACGGGCATTCTTGGTCTCAAGCACACTACACAGTTCTACAGAACTCTACCTTGGTGACCCCGTATGTCGATGAACACAAGAACAGTCTGCGCTCCAAACACCCGGAGCAGTGTGACGACTGGATTACATGTGAACACATCAGGACTTTCAGCAGTTGGTTGGAAACACGTCTCAGAGGTGACAACACTGTTTGTGATGAGCTGTACTCGTTGTCCAGGGGACCATCTTCAACTGTATTGACTTACAAAGGATACGAGATAAATGGAAATACATTTTACATGATCGCCCAAGATCAAAAGAGCACCAACCAAAACAGCGGTGTCCGCTTTGATGCATCAACCGAGAGGGGAAATGACACATATTATGGTTACATAGTGGACATATGGAAACTTGACTACGGACATGATTTTAAGGTCCCTTTGTTTAAGTGCAAATGGGTCAATCTGTCAGGAGGCGGGGTACAGGTAGACCCACAGTACGGAATGACAACCGTGGATCTGAACAATCTTGGGTACACTGACGAACCGTTTGTCCTAGCCAATGATGTGGCACAGGTTATCTATGTGAAGGACATGTCTACCAAACCGAGAAAAATAAAAGATAAGGAAGCGAATACATCATACGATGAGCCAAAGCGCCACATAGTTCTTTCAAGAAAAAGGGACATCGTGGGAGTGGAGGGCAAGACAGACATGTCTGAAGATTATGAAAAGTTTCATGAAATTCCTCCCTTCAAAGTCAAGACTGATCCAAGCATCCTGATAAACGATGAAGACTATCCATGGTTACGGCGCAATAAGCAATTCACACAATCGAAAAAAGTGAATACTTTCTCTCCACAACTATTATGATGATATCATGCCAACTTTCAACCTTTTCGTAGTTCATTTGAAATGCCTGTTGTAACAGACGAGTTTTCGTATGAAATCCTGATACTTCGAAACAAATTGTCCGTTTTGTACACGAAGTGCATCCAGTTTTTGCCGTAACCCTCTCTACTTTCTTGCACATGCTATGTGGGTGAAATGATGATACCATGCCAACTTTCAACCTTTTCAGAGTTCATTTGTAGTGTTTTTCAATTTCATGGTCTTATAACTCAAAATAATCAGTAAATGCATGGAAAATAACAAATATCACAAAATAAAATAAATAAGTAATTAGAAACAGAATAAAATAAACTTTAATAATATATATAAATAGAAACAAAATAAAATAAACTTTAATAACATAAATGAAATTATGAAACTAAAATTATCAACGTATTTTCTGTTCAAAACATTATAAGCAACCTCTAGTATTATTGAAACTAAAATTATATAAAATTGATGCAACTAAAATTATCAAAGTTTTTCTGTTCAAAATCATGTAAAGCAAAAAGAATTTTCATAAAGAACTTTTTTTGTTAGAAACTTTAATAGCAAAAAGAATTATCATAAAATAGAATAAATAAGTAATTAGAAACAAAATAAAATAAAATAAATAAGTATTTTGTTGTAAGTAGAAACAAAATAAAATAAATAAAGAAAAAAAGAAAAGAAATAAACTGGAAAAAATAATAAAAAAGCAACCTACTGGGCCACCACGGCCTGAATACGACTAGAAACCCACCAATGGGCCAGAATTCAGGCCCATAGAAGGCCCAATATAGATACAGTGTGTTTAGGCCTGAAAGCCTGCGTTTGAGAGGAGCTCGAGAGGGCAGCGGGAGTGGGGCTTATAAACCAGTCTCGAGCTCCCTCAGCTAGTGAGGTGGGACTAAACTTTCGTGCCGCGATCCGGGCATCACAAGGCCTTTAGTCCCGGTTGGTGCCACGCCCCCATCCCTGCCCCGACGCCGTCTCCGCGCCGCCCCGCATCGTCACCGCCCCGGTCCGCGCCACCCCGCGTCGTCACCGCCCGGGTCCGCGCCGCCCCTGCCCCGACGCCGTCGCTGACGTCGCCCCCAGTGAGCCCCAGCCCCCGCGCCCCAGCCCTGCCCCCCCCTCGCCGCCGCCGTGGTGGCCGACGTAAAAAATATATGATTAGATGATTTTGTTCATAGATGTGATTTTTTTGTTCATATATCATATGATGTTTTTATATTGTTCATAGATGATCAATCATATTTGTTCATATGTATGCAAGCGAAGTCATTGTAATTAGTTGTACTGTTTAGGGTTAGGGTCGTCGAGGAAAGAAATTAAGGAAAGAAGAAAAGAGGAAGAAAAGAGGAAGAAGGAAGAAGAAGGAAAATAAGAAGAGGACGAAGAAGAAGAAAAAAAGAGGAGAAGGAGAAGGAATAGAGGAGAAGAAAAAAAGATTAAAATATCTTTTTTCTTCTTCTCCTCTATTCCTTCTTCTTCTCCTTTTTTTTTCTTCTCCCTCGGACATGTGATGAGGGGGGAGAGGAAAAGGGAAAATAAGAAGAGGAAAAGGAGAAGAAGAAGGAGAAGAAGAGGAGAGGAAGAAGTGGAGAAATAAATAAGAAGAGGAAAAAAGAAGAAGAAAAAGAGGAGAAGAAGAAAGTAATAGAGGAGAGCCTCTATTCCTTTCTTCTTCTCCTCTTTTTTCGCCTCTATTACTTTCTTCTTCTCCTCTTTTTCTTCTTCTTTTTTCTTCGATCTTCTCCTCTATTCCTTTCTTCTTCTCCTCTTTTTTTCTTCTTCTTCCTCTTCTTATTTTTTATCGGGTATGTCGTTGTCGATATACCCCCTCCCCGATAACTTCAACATGAGGGGGCTGGGGGGGGGGTCGATAAATAATAAAACTAGTTAAACAAGTTTATTTTTAGTAAGTGCTTAGTAGTTGAACAAGTTGATTTAATAAAACTACTTTATTTTACTATAGAAGTAGTTTATTTTTAGTAAGTAGTACTTTATTTTACTTATAGTAAGTGCTTAGTAGTTGAACTAGTTGATTTAATAAAACTACTTTATTTTACTATAGAAGTAGTTTAATTTTAGTAAGTACTACTTTATTTTATTTATAGTAAGTGCTTAGTAGTTGAACTAGTTGATTTAATAAAACTACTTTATTTTACTATATATAGAAGTAGTTTATTTTTAGTAAGTACTACTTTATTTTATTTATAGTAAGTGCTTAGTAGTTGAACTAGTTGATTTAATAAAACTACTTTATTTTACTATATATAGAAGTAGTTTATTTTTAGTAAGTAGTACTTTATTTTATTTATAGTAAGTGCTTAATTAGTAGTTGAACTAGTTGATTTAATAAAACTACTTTATTTTACTATAGAAGTAGTTTATTTTTAGCAAGAAAATTAATAGAACTAGTTTTTTGTTTAGTTCAAGCAATTATTCCCGCATCGACGTCGACGATGCCTATCCCGCATCCTCGTCGTCGACTCGGCGGAGGAGGCCGGCTTGATCAGAGGGGCCATGTCCGGGACTGGGCTCCGCCGGGCTGGTATTGGGAGGTGCTACCTTCCGGGGGGCGTAGGTTGGTGAGGAGCCAGCCCGTCGTTGACCCGATCCTTGTTTGGTGTCGGTTGCGTGGGCCAGTGATGGTGCCTAGGCTTCCGGACACCGCGGAGGTGGTACGTCACCGTGTCGGCGAGGAGGACGAGCATGTCCGTCGCTACATGGTTGCGTTGGAGGGCAGGTTCGACAATACCTGGCAGGTTCTTCAGGGATCTCACTGGAGCTATGATCCTGTGATGGTTCCTTCCCTTTGGGTGTCCACCGCCCGCGCCGATACCCGTCGGGCGCTACGGTTCTAGCTGTACTAGCGATGCTATATATATGTATGATAGTATTCGAGGTGTATTAGTGATAATATTCGATGATGTACGGACGGAAGAGATGATGTAGTTTTGCTTATAATTGAATGCATGCTAATTTGAATACTACTTTATTTTACGATTTGGTTTTGCTTATTGAATGCTCAAATTGGAAAACTACTCCTACTTTGAATGCTAAAATTGGAGAGCACTATGCAAGGCGTATGCATATGATTAGTTGATAGCTTATAGGGTTTTTGTTGTCACAGAAATCTAGAAGCCCCCCTCCATCATCCCCGCCGTCGTCCCCGTCACCGACCCCCTCCGACCTCGAGGTGAGACCAGCCAAATCCTTTTTTAGAAAGATAATTAAACGATATTTCGGGTTGACTTTAAGTCTGTCGAGTCTCCACCATATATGAGAGGACGAAGAATCCCGACTGTTGTCGTGGGGTAGCTTCTCCTTCGTTCCCGTGTGCTAGACAATTTGGTGTAATGCACTCGGGAACGAAAGGAGGAGCTACCATCACCGACGGTCACAAATGTCAGAGAGGAATCAGTGAGGGAGAGTTCCACCATATATATATGAGAGGACGAAGAATCCCGACCGTTGTCGTGGGGGTAGCTTCTCCTTCGGTCCCGTGTGCTAGACATTTTGGTGTAATGCACTCGGGGACAAATGGAGGAGCGACCATCACCAACGGTCGAATGTATACACCACGTGTGCTGAGAGTTTTCAAGAAAAGACTCGACAAACCGATAGTCAACCCGTGATGAATAATAATGATCTAATTTAGTTTTTGTAGTACATATATTTAATTGTACAAGTTTAATCTTTGAATTATAAACGTAGGAAATGTCGTCATCGGACGACGAAAGTCTCCCGGGGGAGTGCGGCTGGTGCCACGACGATCGAGGTTTGTGCGACAGACCTCACCTGGACGATGATCGGCGCTTCAGCATTAAGCTCGAGGAGACCTTCGATGTTGAAATGGTACGGAACGGCGACAAGTGTTTTTTTCGTAATTAAGCATGACTTCAACTATTTCAACGTGTAATTTTCATCTTTTACAATTCGAGTATAGCTTATCCCATGCCATGCAAGACGCTATGTATTGGAGAGGATGGATTTTGAAGATCATGAAAATTTTGAAACGAAGAAAATTCACCTAACGACCCATCATGATATGGATTTTGAAGTAAATCTATATAATGCTGAGAGCGTAACCCATTTTGGTTGCAAAAATTGGGAAGCATTTTACAAGATGTATGGTTTTGATGAGGGTATGCTTGTCACCATGGATCTTGGTGATCCTGACATCGACCAAGACAATATGGACATTTGGGTCCTTGTTGATACGCCTCCAGTTCTACCGTTATGTGAGTTTCTCAAACATAGTTAATTATTAACTAATTTATATTGTTTATTTCAAAATAGTGGACAACTTATTTCCATTGACAGCTTATTTTGATTGTTCAAACAATGTGCGGAACATGGTAGACAAAACTCACTACACCGATGGCTCCGAGTTAACTTATCAGGAGAAAAATCATCTGGTCGGATTTTGTACTGATCTTGAGAATTACAATATCTACAATCAAACTCCTCAACATTATGGTCAATACGTGCCACTAGTGCACGTGTTGAACTACGGTAACTACCATGGAGATACCCTGGTAAGATTTTTTACTATTACGACATGCGTGCATCTTTTGCATACTTCTAAAACTAGTACATCATTGCTAACTATGAAGTTATTACTATGTTTTTCAACAGAGAATCCCAGAGGATTGTGTGCCTCATTTGATGTATCAGAATGGCAGCCTTCGTGTTTTGAACATATATCCAGGTCACCCTACGAATCTCAACTGTCCATACCGGATTTCTAAAAGAAGTGGAGACATGCTAATCAGAGAATGGAAAAAATGTATGGACAGTCGTAAGGAGTTTCTTGGAAGCAAAAGGAAGCGCCGCGCAAGAATTGGAGACAGGATGATCTCCATTCTCCATAATGGAGAGTCAGGATCTATATTGTCTTATGCTATTTTACCTTAAATAGGGTATTTAAGTCCTGCATAATACTGATGATCATGTGCTAAGAACAATTAAGTAGGGTTGGTTCGATGACTATCAGGATGATGATCGTATGACTTGTTATTAATAACGAGTAGAAGTTGTATGATGATGATTAGTAGGACTTGTTATTATGATGATGCATGATGCGAGCATGAAGAGTTATTATATATATGTGGGTGAAATGAACATGGATTGGATTGAAGTGAAGGCAACATGCATGTGGTGCATGTCAAAAGTAGTACATTCCAAACTTGATCAAGTTAGGATTAGTATTACTTTCGACATGCACCACATGTTGCCTCACTTCAATCTAAGTCATGTTTAGGCATAGCAGTAGCAGTAGCACGGAGATAAGAGAGGACACATCTCTCTATTAGCTACCTATAACAACCTAAATTAACCCCCAAAACCCCTAAACCACCTCCTTTTAAAAAAAAACCAGCCCCTGAATTGCTGACGCGTGGAAGCTTATTGGTCCCGGTTGGTGCTACCAACCGGGACCAAAGGCCCTCCTGCCTGGACTCGCCGGAGCGTCCACGTGGAGGCCCATCTGTCCCGGTTGGTATAAAAACCGGGACTAAAGGCCTAGGGCAGTAGTAACGACCCTTTAGTCCCGGTTCCCCAACCGGGACAGATGGGCCTTATGAACCGGGACAAATGGCCCTTTTTCTACTAGTGTAGGATGATCACTGAAATAAAAAGACGTCAGGAGGACTAGCTAGAGGAGCATCCTGGACGATCAAACAGAAAGGAATAGGAGAAGGTATGGGTAAAACTGTGGAAAGTTTATGTGTCGGCAAAGTTGCGAGTTTTCTTATGGCGGTTGTCCCATCATTCCATGCTGATGGAGGACCCGAGAATGCACATAAATGTGTCAAATACGAATTGTTGCGCAGCTTGCGGGACGACAAACTCATGGCGACACAGTTTGATCGAGTGTACAATTGCTTGTTGTGTTTCAGGATGGCAATGGGGCCCCGAAACCTGCGTCCCCGCGGGTTTTTACCCTATTAGGTGACGGGGATGGGCGATGTTCTATCACCGCGGGGCTGCTGGTGGGTACATTAGAAAACCTGCCATGTTTCACGGGTTTAAACCCGTTTCAGTACTACCCGAACCCGAAACCCAACAATACCCGTCAAAATACGTTCATTACTACTTATTTTGATTCTTATAGATGCTGACAATGAACATGAACAAAGCTTTTGGAGTTGTCTTCAAGACATTCAAGACGGAATGCAAGAGAAAATGAACATGGACAAAGCTTTGATTTGGCTGCTTATGTACTTGCACAATATTGTACTTGCACATTATGTTTGGTGATTTACTTGCACTTGACTTACTACTTATTGTACTTGCACATTATGTTGATGTTTTCATTGACTGCTCATGGGGACGGGTTCCCCGTGGTTTTAGAAAATCCGATGGGTTTAGGGGACGGGCAAAAAACTAGCCCCGCTCACAGTGATGGGGATGGGGACGGGCTTGCGATTTTCTCGTGGGGATGGGTTTGGGCAAGCAAAACCCGGTGGGTTTCGTCCCCGTTGCCATCTGGAGTTGTGTTTGGTCCCTAGTGGATCAGGAGCTTATAGAGAAGTTAATCTCTAATACTGAAACCAATGCTAGGAACTGGTTGTTTACAATGCTTGAGCGGTTATTGCATGATAACTTCATAAGGTTAACGGTCACACTTTGGGCAATATGGTGGGCTTGGAGGAAATTAATTCATGAAGGAGAATAAACCAAAGCACGCTGTCAACATACTTGTTCATCACTCATTTTATTGCAGAACTGGGCGAGGTACAGGGCACCCAAGGTAACCAAAGTGAGAGGAGAGTAGCTCCAGTACAAGCTTTTTTTTACGGGAAAAGGCAGGAGCTCTGCCATTGCATTATAGGGGAAAGAATGGTTACAGAAGAAAAACGAACCGATGTTCCGAGTCAGAGAACAGAGGAAAGGAAAGAAAACAGTCAATCAGACATGGGCTGATCACCCCTCCTCCTAACGCTCATCGGCATTTGTAATTCAAGGAATGATTGACCCTTCAACACTTGAGGCTATTGCGTGCCGGGAGGGACTCTCGCTAGCAGAAGATCTGGGCCTCCATAATCTGGTGATTGCCTCCGATTGTGAGACAGTAGTAAAGCACATCAAGGAGGGAGCATGGGGCAGCTATGGAGGAGTAGTCAGAGAAATTAGAGAATGGCAAACTCTTTTTAATTCTTGCTCTTTTATTTTCGAGTCTAGAAGCTCAAATTTTGAGCCGCATAATCTGGCTAGGCATGCCACCAGGTTGGATCAAGGGCGCCACCTTTGGGTTTTTTTTTTTGAGGGGGGCGCCACCGTTGGTTGGGGCAACCATTTGATCCCGTTGTACTTCCTGTATCCATACCACGTGATGAATAAAGCCTAACAGAAAATCTCAAAAAAAAAAAAAACGCGCCAAATAGGACGGGCGCGACCAGCCAGCGACTAAACGATTGCTGGAGCCTTCCTCCCCAGCGACCCGTAAATAAAAAAAATTAAAATAAGGGCGTCCACTATAAATATGAGCTCTCGTCCAAACCCCGCCAACGAACTCCCACGGAAAGATCCTCCCTCCGTAGGCAGCGGCGCCCAATCTAGAGACGGCAAAACGTCAGATTATGATCTGATCTCGCGAGCGGATACGTGGAATCCTCCTGTTCTGCGAGGTCGAGTGGCAGAAATCGGCATCGATCGTTCAGCTAGCTGCCTCGTCCGTGTAACTCCTGCTTCCCTTGCCTACCCTAAGTACAGGTACAGCACATCTATCTACATATATTAAACGCGTGTGTCTATTTTTGTGAGGAAATAATGATTTCGATGTTGCTGCCCTTTGATCTTCTTGCTTTTGTTTTTTTCATATACGATGCCGACTCTTCTAGATAGAATTCGAACAATCCAGGTTTGCTCTAGGCTCTGCAACTCTGTGCTGTTTAGGAGTGATGTGCTTCATTGCCTGTCTGTTGTTTCTGTTATATAATTGCGTTAGCTCAACTTTCTGCATTTTTCTCTCTATATATGGTCAAACTTAAACGACGTGTTCTCTAATGTTCATACTTATACTCTGTTCTTATACTCTGTTGTTCTAGTCTAAAAGTTAAGGTGTACTCTTTTTTCCAGTTTCGCTGTTCAGAAGTTACCTGTTCATCATGAGGCAGCCGCTTTTGGACCAGGCAACTTGTTCCTCATCTGAGGCAGCAAGCACTAAATCACTTTTCACAGATGCTGGATGGTTTAGCATTATCACATTTTCTTGGATGGGCCCTTTACTTGATCTTGGCAGAAAGAAAACGCTAGATCTTGATGATGTGCCGTTCTTGGATGACAGTGACAGTGTCCATGGGATCCTCCCTAAGTTTAAGGCAAAGGTTGTGTCAAACTCTGCGACGGGGCAGTTCACAGACGTTACGACAGTCAAGCTGGCCAAGGCTATTGTGCTTACAACATGGCAACTGATCCTCATCACTGCAGTCTCTGCCCTACTCAGCGCTGTTGCTTCATATGTTGGACCCTACCTGATCAAGTACTTTGTCGACTACCTAAATAAGAGTTCAAGATCCAGTAAAGAGGGCTACGTTTTAGTGTTGGGATTCGTTGTTGCGCAGTTGATCGGAGGCCTCTCAACAAGGCATTTGCAGTTTAAATCAAAACAAGTAGGCGTGCGTGCACGTTCATCGCTTGTTGCTGCTATTTATCAAAAAGGCCTTGCCCTCTCCGGTCAGTGCAGGCAAAGCATCTCAAGCGGAGAGATGATCAATGTCGTGAGCCTCGATGCCGAGTGTGTAGGAGATTTCAGTCGATCCATGCATGATCTTTGGCTGCTTCCTGTGCAAATTTTTCTAGCAATGCTCATTTTATACTCGACACTTGGTTTTGGGGCTGCAATTGCTGCCTTTCTTGCCACTGCTTTGACATCGGCGGCCAATATACCTTTAGGGCTAATCGTGCAAAGTTACCAAGAGAAAACTATGAGCGCCAAGGATGTGAGAATGAGGGCTATGTCTGAGATCTTACAGAACATGCGCATTCTCAAGCTTCAAGGATGGGAAATGATCTTCTTATCGAAGATCGCAGAGTTGAGGAAGGTAGAGATGAATTGGGTAAAGAAGAATGTATACACCTCGGCGATGGTTCTATCTATATATTTTTGTGTTCCTGCTTTTGTTGCCATTGTCACTTTTGGAGCTTGTGTGCTTATGGGCGTTCCATTAGAAACAGGTAAAGTGCTATGCGCTCTGGCAACATTTAGACAGATGCAAGCACCAATCCACGGTATCCCAGATTTAATCTCTATTATCAATCAGACAAAAGTATCGCTTGACAGGATAAGCTCATTTATGTGCCTTGAGGAACTGCCTAGTGATGTTGTAACTAAGCTTCCTAGAGGTACCACCGATGTATCGATTGAGGTGACGAACGGTCAGTTCTCTTGGAATACATCTTCTCAAGTGCCTACTCTCCAAGACGTGAACTTCCGTATACGACAAGGAATGAGGGTTGGTATCTGTGGAACAGTTGGATCTGGCAAATCAAGTTTGTTGTCTTGCATACTCGGTGAGATACCAAAATTATCAGGAGAGGTTACCACTTGTGGTAGGATCTCCTATGTTAGCCAAACACCTTGGATACAGAGTGGGAAAATTGAGGATAATATACTTTTCGGCACAGAAATGAATAGGGAGAGGTATGAAAAGGTGCTTGAAGCATGCTCTCTCATCAAGGACCTGGATATGTTACCATTCGGTGACCAGACGATAATAGGAGAGAGAGGCATTAACCTCAGTGGTGGACAAAAACAAAGGATGCAAATAGCCCGTGCTTTGTACCATGATGCTGATATCTATCTATTTGATGATCCGTTTAGTGCAGTTGATGCTCATACTGGATTGCACTTGTTCAAGGTATGTCTTGATATTTTTTATTTCTTTGTTATTTATGTATATGAAAAATTACTGAATGCTAAAACTAATACCTTATCCGGGGACATATCTTATGTTTATATTACATTCGCAAGTGTTGCAATGTTCACCTTTCTATTTGATTATATAAATTTATACTACATTCGCAAGTGTTGCAATGTTCACCTTTCAAATTTTTTCCACAATATGTTTCTGTTGGAAAAATTGTTCAAGAAAAACGATTACACTTTTGATGTTGTCAATTGTGGTGGTGTTGAAATTTTATAAGCTGCTGGTTTAATCATCTCGTGTGATATACATTGTTATTGTGCAATTTAAAAATGTAAATGAAAACAAGAATACTATATAGCTACATACTAGTACCGACACACATTAATGGGGCATGTTGTAGAAAACGTTGCCTAAACTACAAATATTACCAAAACGAACTCGGATAAAATGTATATATTTTCTTACTGATGAAGGTAGTAGCTTATTTCAAATTCTTCTTGGTTGAGACTTCAGAGTGCTAATTAATCTCTTGCTTCAATGTCCATCCCGTTAAGAATTTCTAAATATTATAGTTACATTTCCAAAAAAATTGGTTTCATATTTCTTTTAGTCATGTTATTAAACAACTCTCCTGGTGTTGTGATTGGTCCAGTTTAGCCAATCAATTTGAGTTAATATGTCCTTTCTCGAGAGATATTCTAGGGTGCGAGCGAATACTTACTGCTATTCAGCGAACTTATTGACTATAATTTATCTTTTGCAGGAGTGCTTGCTTGGATTTTTAGCTTCAAAAACAGTTGTGTATGTTACACATCATGTTGAATTTTTACCTTCAGCCGATGTTATCATGGTATGCTAGAAACAAATGTACAATGTCTTTTCTATGCTACGTGCAAAAATTCCTTTTCAATTCATTTTGTCATATTTCAGGTCTTGAAAGATGGGAAAATAATACAAGCAGGGGATTACACTGAAATTCTCAATTCTGGAAAAGAATTCACTGAATTAACTGTGTCACACAAGGAGGCATTGTCTACTATGGAGATGTTGGAGCCACCAAGTAGCAATTTTGAAATTAATTGCCATCTTAATGGCAGTGGAAGCACCCTACCCATAGCTGATGTGCAAACAGATGATGAGAATGAAGTAATTGTTCAAAATGGTCAACTTGTACAAGAAGAAGAAAGGGAGAAAGGCCGGGTTGGGTTTACTGTCTACTGGAGATATATTACAATGGCAGACAAAGGAGCATTTGTGCCAATTATTTTGCTAGCCCAGATCCTTTTTCAATCTCTTCAAATTGGAAGCAATTTATGGATGGCTTGGGCAGCTCCAAGATCTAAAGATGTGAATCCTCCAGTCAGTAGCTTAAAGATGATAAATGTATATGTTGCATTAGCTCTTGTTACCTCGTTGTGCGTCTTCATGCGATCCTATCTTCTTGCCATGGCTGAATGTAAGACTGCAACTATGCTATTTGACAAGATGCACCAATGCATATTCCGAGCACCGATGTCTTTCTTTGACTCCACGCCCAATGGCCGTATCTTGATTAGAGTAAGCAAGTACCTTCAGAAAACTATTCGCAAACATAAGTTGAAGTCACATGTCCTCGGGAGTGCTATCGATCTTTTTATTCTGTTCTTAACGTTGAAAGTTGAAACAAATTGCAGGCTTCCACCGATCAGAGCGCAGTGGATACTCGAATTTTTGACCTGATGGGCTACCTTCTGTTCCCTGCCATCGAACTTCTTGGAACAATCATTCTAATGTCATGGGTTGCATGGCCAGTATTTATAATTTTTGTCCCTGTCAGTGTTGCATCTCTATGGTATCAGGTAATGTTTTTCATATATTTTTGTTCGATTTGAGTTCTTGTTGGCATCCATTACTTGAAATCATTGAAGAAGTATAGATACATTGATCCGTAGCTAGTGAATTATGCATGCACAGGAGTTCGACACCTTGAAGGCAAAATCTAGTATAGCAACAAATTTAGTTTGTAGAGTACATAAATTAATCATTTATGTTCATATAGATAGAATAATTGGTTGGAGTGGTAGTGTGATTTTTTCCCAGATGCCACTATATATGTGAGCAGTGCTACTAAATCTAGAAGCCCTGTTTCTGTTTCGTTACGAGATGCCCTGAGACTTCCATGGTTTGTCAAATAGGTCTTTGAGTATAACTATATTGATCCCCAAACTTGCATAAGTGAGTCAGAGCAGGTGCACTCCAACTTACATGAGCGGTAATAGAGGGGCGTGGGACTTTTAACTTATGGAAGTACAAGTTCTGACACATGACTACCCAAAAATCTAATAATTTTTTTGAAGATTTTTTTTTGTTAAATGGACTTTGAATGCCAATTAAGTAAGGTTTAAACCTATATTAACTAATTTATACAAGTTAAAGAACCTAAATCTTAGCACTTCGCATGTTCAGGACCTAAGTGTCACGACTGCAAATTTTAGGACCAATGGTGAACTTTTGGTTAAGCAGATTAAGACAAATTTTAATCCACAACATTCTTTTAATAGTATATAATATGTAGCATATTATATCAGAAATTTATAGTTATGTGTATTCTATGAAATTAATTGGTATTTGCGTTGTTTTGTTCTTTTAATCACAATATCATTCCTTCTATTCCAGCAATACTACATAAGTGCTGCTAGGGAATTGCAGAGGTTAACTGGAGTTTGCAGAGCTCCTGTGATGCAGCATTTCGCCGAATCAATAGCTGGCACAAATATAATTAGATGTTTTGATAAGGAAAGACAGTTCATCAGTTCTACTGGCCACTTGATGGATAATTTGTCTCGGCCAAGTTTATACAATGTTGCTGCGATGGAATGGTTGTGCTTTCGCTTGGACTTCCTTTCTTCATTTATTTTTGGATTTGCCTTGATACTTTTAGTCACCTTGCCAACTGATCTAATTGACTCAAGTAAGTAAACATACTTTTGCCATTCAACTAAACTTAGAGAATAATGTGTATTAGCATCCCTAATTAGTATTAACCTATTATCTCTTTACACTTTACAGAAACAGCTGGTCTTGCAGTCACTTATGGACTAAGTCTGAATATGCTACAAGGGTGGGCTATTGTCGTCCTCTGTAGTTTGGAAAACAGAATGATATCCGTGGAAAGAATATTACAGTACATGGCCATTCCTTCTGAACCGCCCCTTACGATATCGGAAAGTAGACCGGATTGCCATTGGCCAGCAAAGGGTGAAATTGAGCTTCGTAACCTTCATGTTCGTTTCTTCAGCTTTAAATATTTAGTTATTTTGTTGTTGCAAATCCATATTGATGAAACTTCTGAAGTTCTATGAGACAGTTTTAGTTTTACATAGAAATTGTTTTCATCAGTTAGTAATAGCAGTTCTCATGTTGCTGCTGATACAATGTTGCAGTTATTAGTACCCTAAGTGCCTGTATGTCATGCAGGTAAAATATGCGCCACATCTGCCTTTAGTTTTGAAAGGCGTGACATGCACCTTCTCAGGAGGTATGAAGACTGGTATTGTTGGAAGAACAGGTGGTGGAAAGTCAACCTTGATTCAAACACTATTCCGCATTGTCGACCCCTGCATTGGGCAAGTATTGATAGATGGGATCGACATCTCCACCATTGGACTGCATGACCTACGGACAAGACTGAGTATCATTCCACAAGATCCTGTTATGTTTGAGGGGACTCTGCGAAGCAACATCGACCCTCTGAATGAGTATAGTGATGACCAAATCTGGGAGGTAGTTATATTTTCAAATTTACTCCATTCATTTAAAAAACCAATTTGACCCCATAACTTAAAAGAAAATAGCATCTGTATTTTCTATTTGATGGCCAAAGTAATTTATGCGTGATCTACGTTGTCTAGGCATTGGACTGCTGTCATCTTGGAGACGAAGTTAGGAAGAACGAGCTCAAGCTCGACTGTACAGGTTTGATATGTATATATAAGAAATTCCCAATAGATATTGCTTTTCTTTATGATATGCCGAACCAACAACTTGAATATTCTGAACTGAAATGCAGTCACGGAGAATGGAGAAAACTGGAGCGCGGGTCAACGGCAGCTTGTTTGCTTGGGAAGGGTGATTTTAAAGAGGAGACGGATCTTAGTTCTGGACGAGGCAACTTCTTCCGTGGATCCCAAAACCGACAGTTTGATCCAGCAAACCTTGAAACAGCAGTTTGCGGAATGCACCGTCATCACGATAGCACACCGTATTACATCGGTTCTTGATAGCGAGAGGGTCATTCTTCTGGACAACGGTGAGTCTCGTCCACTTCGTTACAGATTTAACTGACAAATCCTGTTCTTCTCTGTTTGTTTGCTTGTTTTAACTACTGTCATGTTGTGTAAAACAGGTGAAATTGTAGAGTACGACTCACCGGCGAAGTTGCTAAAAGACAGTTCATCCTTATTCTCAAAACTTGTGTCGGAGTACACGATGGGATCGAAATTATAAGCACAGGATGCAAGAAGAGCCAAATCATGAAATTATATCGCCGGTGTTTGATCCCACGTTTCCGGCTTAAAATTTGACGGTTGTTCTGAACTCCATATATATTACTCCTTCAGAGAAACATAGTGATGTAACAAATTCGTGTGTGCAGTTCTTGCGGTACATAGATATAGTGATGACTAGTTCGAATCATATTACGGTGGAAGATTCTTTTTTTGTGAAAATGATCAAATCTATTATAAAGATTCATCGAAAGTACAAAACACCTCAAACATAATAAAAATTACATCGAGATTCATGGACCAACGAACGACCATTGCGGCCGCCAGAAAAACAAGCCGCTACCGCGCCTTGTCGCCGCTCTCATACCAGAGCCGGCATGACCTTGTCAATGACAGTTGGAAAGTCGACGTGCGCGTGCGGCTAAGGGCATTTCTAATTGATCCCCTAAAAGTGCATGTACTCCTAAGGGCATTTCTAATCGATTCCCTAAAAAGCAATAAGGGAGTAAAAATTCGGTTATAGTCCCATACGGCGCACCTAGCCTGTCGTGGAAGTGTCACGGCGGATGTCCTAGTGTGAGGACTTATTCGTGAGGCCAACGCATCTTTGTAGTAGCTTGAAAGGGGTTGAGCGGAATCGAGAGACGCAGCACACAAGACGAGGATTTAGACGGCTTCGGGCCCCGGGAAACATCATCCGGTAATAGCCCTACATGCTGTTTGTGGCTAGGTCTCCTTATGCTCATGAGGGAGTCGCCGGTAAACCGGCTCTCCTCTAATTGTGTCTAGCCCTAGAGATTATTGCTTCTTGCTTGTCCCTCTTTGGGGAGCCCTGCCCCTCCTTATATAAGTTGAAGGTGCGGGTTACATGTGGAGTCCTATTAGGATGAGGACTAATCTACCTTCTAATACAAACCGGATACAAGTCCAGGTCTTAAATCCTTGTAAGGTAAATATTCCTTATGCCTTTTCTTGTAAACCGGCCCACCATAGTATGAACCGGCCTTCTGGGCCTTGGGCCTTGTCATCCGTCTGACCCGCCCGCCGGGTCACCAGTGAGTCATAATGACCAGGCGGGTTGCTTGTAAACCGCCAGGTCAGGGCGGGTCGCCAGTAAATCGCCAAGTGTCAGCGGGGTCTTCAAATAAACCGCCAAGTCCGGCCGGGTTATACTTCCGGCCGGTTTATGCCGCGGGGTATATCCCCGACATAGCCGATCTCCTATCCGGCTTAGTGGAGTAATTTTTTTACTCGAACTCCCAATATCCCCTCAAATATCCCTAAATTTACTCGATCCTGCGGCGGCGAGTAAAACTGGCACCTCTCTTCCTCCCACCCCCACACCATCCTGTCTTCGCCCGCCGCAGCTGCCACACCCTGCCGCCGCCACCGATGACCGTCCGGCCGGCTGGAATGGATAGCACGACCCCTTCCCCCACCCTACCGGCGCCGACTTTGCACCGTCGAAAATCACCCATGCACCACTGCCCACGCCAAAGAAGAGTTTGGTGATGAAAAAACCCACCGCATCTAAGCTCCTTCTCCAACCTCTCCAATGGCCTCCGGGGTAGCCACCGGCTCTCCGGCAACGACAACTGCCCTCCCGCCGTATCAGCCGGAGCCAAACGAGCTCGAAAGCCGACGGCGGCGGTGTCGGCGCTCGACGAGGCGGCCACAAAGAAGAAGACAAAGAAGCCAATGCGGCGCCTCGTGCTGCAACTCCGGTGGCCCCTACAGCCACTGCTCCGGCGCCCCATGGATGCAATGATTGGAACGTATCAAACCAAGACCATGTTTTGGTTACCGACCACTACAACAACTCAGTGGACGTGTGATCAAGCCGTATGCAAGGTTCTCTTGGGCATCATTAGGAAAATAATAAACAACTAGGATTGTGCACGAGGGAGCGACGAGCCCACATGGTGCCCCCCTCTCCCGGGGTGCACCGTGTGAGCTCCTGACTCCCCTGTCCCGACTCCGTTTTCTCCCCGATTACTTGTCCTGCACGTGAAAGATTCATGATATATACTTCTCGCTATTTTGACCTCCGTATTGCAAGTTTCTCCTCTATTCTTATTTCGGGTTGTTTTTCTGACAGATCTAGATCAACAAGTCCCTCATGGCTCCCCGAAGGCTCCACACCAAGCACCAGATTGTCCAACCCTCTCTGGGCAAACGTCCTTTCAACGAGATCCACTATGAGTGGTCTTCCGGTGAAGAAGATCCTACTGAGCCAGAGAAGACCAAAGAGGGGGCAGTGGCAAGATTGATGGAGAGCAAGAGGACGAATCAGTCTCTCTTCTGGAGACTACGAAGGAGTAGGATTCTTTTTCCTCTCCTTTTCCTAATCTTTCTTTGGTGCACTAAAGGCCGTTGATGCGATTTGTGCCCAAAACATAGCACTCCCAAAAGAAGTTATTGCCCTTGAGGAAAGAATCGTGTGCTCTATGAAATCATCAAGAAGAGGCATGAGTTGGACACTTGGAAGAGGGAGAACAAGCCCACAAATTCCTCACCACCATCACACGGATATGGGTACCACCCATGGCTTGTTCCAAGCTTGGGGGAGGTGCCCCGGTATCGTATCACCATCCCTTTTATCATCATTATCTATCTTAGTTTGATCCTTATTATTTCTTGATTTAGAAGAATAAAGTTTTAGTACGAGTCAGTTTTGAGTGTTTGTTTCGTGATCTGTCTATCTGTGTAATCGTGTGCGAAAGCTATATAATAAAGAGGAGTTTGAGTTTTGTTGTTTTACTTTCTTGTTCCAATTTTAGCAATGAAAAGAATAAAGAATAAAAAGATCATATGAGTAATGACTTCACATATAAGGGGTGTAATGAATAAAATTTATTGGGATCTATCAAACATAGCATTGGTCATTGATGCAATTCATGACAGATATTAAGGGAAGAGAGGTCTCACATATGAATATACCATCTTGGACATCTTTTATGATTGTGAGCCCCCATTAATTATTTCAAAAAACTTGATCAAATAGTTGATGTTGGATAAGGAAGACAACATAATGGGTTATGTTTGCTTGTATTCACATAGAAGTTATATTGTCATGGATCCTCTAACATGTGGTGCTTGGCCATAATATTTTGCTAGCCAAAATTTCGTACTAAGTAGAGATACTACTTGCACATCCGAAAACCCTTGAACACAGTTTCTTGCCATAAGCCATATCTACCTATGGATTGAATAAGATCCTTTAAGTAAGTTTTCATCGGTGCGAAAGGCAATAAGCATTGCTCCTAAATATGTATGATCTTTTATTGTAAGGGAAAATGAATTTTGTACGAACTTGTGATGGCAAAGAAATAAAAGTGACAGACTGCATCATAAAGGTTGCTATCACAAGGGGTAATACAAAGTGACATTTCTTTACATTAAGAGTTTGCACATCCAAATGAAAAATTGCATGAAAACCTCTGCTTCCCTCTGTGAAGGGCCCATCTTTTTGTAGGATCGAGAAGATAGGTCTAGAGGGGGGTGATTAGACTACTTGACCAAATAAAACTTTATCCTTTTCCCAATTTTAGTTGTAAGAAAGTTTTAGAGATTCTAACAAGTCAAATACACCCTACACATGCAAGTCTAAGAGTTGAGCAGCGGAAAGTAAAGACTTTGCATATGAACGTAAAGGAGGGATTAGAGAAATCAAACGCAATAAAGACACGGTGAATTTTGGCGTGGTTCCGATAGTTGGTGCTATTGTACGTCCACCTTGATGGAGACTTCAACCCACGGAGGGTAATGGTTGCACGAGTCCACGGAGGGCTCCACCCGTGAAGGGTCCACGGAGAAGGAACATTGCTGCTACCTCTTGAGCACTGCGTTGGTTTTCCCTTGAAGAGGAAAGGGTGATGCAGCAAAGTAGCGTAAGTATTTCCCTCAGTTTTTTAGAACCAAGGTATCAATCCAGTAGGAGGCCACACGCAAGTCCCTCGTACCTACACAAACAAATAAGAACCTTGCAACCAACGCGATAAAGGGGTTGTCAATCCCTTCACGGCCACTTGCAAAAGTGAGATCTGATAGAGAAGATAAGATAATATTTTTGGTATTTTTATGATAAAGACTAAAAGTAAAGAAAGAAAACTAAACGGCGATAGAAATAGCTTGTTGACGGGAGATTAATATGATGGAGAATAGACCCGGGGGCCATAGGTTTCACTAGTGGCTTCTCTCAAGATAGCATAAGTATTACGGTGGGTGAACAAATTACTGTCGAGAAATTGATAGAAAAGTGCATAATTATGAGAATATCTAGGCGTGATCATGTATATAGGCATCACGTCCGCGACAAGTAGACCGACTCTTGCCTACATCTACTACTATTACTCCACACATCGACCGCTATCCAGCATGCATCTAGAGTATTAAGTTCATAAGAACAGAGTAACACATTAGGTAAGATGACATGATGTAGAGGGATAAACTCATGCAATATGATATAAACCCCATCTTTTTTATCCTCGATGGCAACAATACAATACATGTTGTTTCCCCTACTGTCACTGGGATCGAGCACCGCATGATTGAACCCAAAGCTAAGCACTTCTCCCATTGCAAGAAAGATCAATCTAGTAGGCCAAACCAAACTGATAATTCGAAGAGACTTGCAAAGATAACCAATCATACATAAAAGAATTCAGAGAAGATTCAAATATTGTTCATAGATAATCTTGATCATAAACCCACAATTCATCGGATCTCGACAAACACACCCTAAAAAGAGTTACATCGAATAGATCTCCAAGAAGATCGAGGAGAACTTTGTATTGAGATCCAAAGAGAGAGAAGAAGCCATCTAGCTAATAACTATGGACCCGAAGGTCTGTGGTAAACTACTCACACATCATCGGAGAGGCTATGGTGTTGATGTAGAAGCCCTCCGTGATCGATGCCCCCTCCAGCAGAGCGCCGGAAAAGGCCCCAAGATGGGATCTCACGGGTACAGAAGGTTGCGGCGGTGGAATTAGGTTTTCGTGGTGCTCCTCGATGGTTTCGGGGTACGTAGGTATATATAGGAGGAAGAAGTAGGTCGGTGGAGCCACGAGGGGCCCACGAGGGTGGAGGGCGCGCCCAGGGGGTAGGCGCGCCCCCTGCCTCGTGGCCTCCTCGTACGTTTCTTGACGTCCACTCCAAGTCCTCTGGATCACGTTTGTTCCAAAAATAACTCTCCCGAAGGTTTCATTCCGTTTGGACTCCGTTTGATATTCCTTTTCTGCGAAACACTGAAATAGGCAAAAAACAACAATTTGCACTGGGCCTTGGGTTAATAGGTTAGTCCCAAAAATAATATGAAAGTGTATAATAAAGCCCATTAAACATCCAAAACAGAATATATAATAGCATGTAACAATAAAAAATTATAGATACATTGGAGACATATCAAGCATCCCCAAGCTTAATTCCTACTCGTCCTCGAGTAGGTAAATGATAAAAACAGAATTTTTGATGTGGAATGCTTCCTAGCATATTTCTCAATGTAATTCTCTTTATTGTGGCATGAATATTCAGTTCTGAAAGATTCGAGATAAAAGTTTAATATTGACATAAAAATAATAATACTTCAAGCATGCTAACCAAGCAATTATGTCTTATCAAAATAACATAGCCAAAGAAAGCTTATCCCTACAAAATCATATAGTTTGGCTATGCTTCATTTTCGTCACACAAAATGCTCTCATTATGCACAACCCCGATGACAAGCCAAGCAATTGTTTCATACTTAGCCTTTTCAAACTCTTTCAACTTTTACGCAATATATGAGCGCGAGCCATGAACATAGCACTATGGGTGGAATAGAATATAATGATTGAGGTTGTGTGAGAAGACAAAAAAGGAGAAAGTCTCACATTGACGCAGCTAATCAACGGGCTATGGAGATGCCCATCAATTGATGTCAATGCAAGGAGTAGGGATTGCCATGCAACGGATGCACTAGAGCTATAAATTTATGAAACCTCAACAAAATAAACTAAGTGGGTGTGCATCCAACTTGCTTGCTCACAAAGACCTAGGGCATTTGAGGAAGCTCATTGTTGGAATATACAAGCCAAGTTCTATAATGTAAAATTCCCACTAGTATATGGAAGTGACAAAATAGGAGACTCTCTATCATGAAGATCATGGTGCTATTTTGAAGCACAAGTGTGGTAAAAGGATAGTAACATTGTCCCTTCTCTCTTTTTCTCTTTTTTTACTTGGGCCTTCTTCTCTTTTTTTTCTTTTTGGCCTCTTTTCTTTCCTCTTTGTTTTTCTTCATCCGGAGTCTCATCCCGACTTGTGGGGGAATCATAGTCTCCATCATCCTTTCCTCACTTGGGACAATGCTCTAATAATGATGATCATCACACTTTTATTTACTTACAACTCAAAGATTACAACTCAATACTTGGAACAAAATATGACTCTATGTGAATGCCTCCAGCGGTGTACCAGGATATGCAATGAATCAAGAGTGACATGTACGAAAGAATTATAAAGGTGGCTTTGCCACAAATACGATGTCAACTACATGATCATGCAAAGCAATATGACAATGATGATGCGTGTCATAATAAACGGAACGGTGGAAAGTTGCATGGCAACATATCTCTCAATGGCTATGGAAATGCCATAATAGGTAGGTATGGTGGCTGTTTTGAGGAAGATATAAGGAGGTTTATGTGTGATAGAGCGTATCATATCACGGGGTTTGGATGCACCGGCGAAGTTTGCACCAACTCTCAAGGTGAGAAAGGGCAATGCACGGTACCGAAGAGGCTAGCAATGATGGAGGGGTGAGAGTGCGTATAATCCATGGACTCAACATTAGTCATAAAGAACTCACATACTAATCTACAAGTCATCAAAACCAAGCACTACGCGCATGCTCCTAGGGGGATAGATTGGTAGGAAAAGACCATCGCTCATCCCCGACCGCCACTCATAAGGAAAGCAATCAAAGAACACCTCATGTTTCAAATTTGTCACACAACGTTTACCATACGTGCATGCTACGGGACTTGCAAACTTCAACACAAGTATTTCTCAATTTCACAATTGCTCAACTAGCACACCTCTAATATTATCATCTTTATATCTCAAAACAACTATCAAGTATCAAACTTCTCTTACTATTCAATGCACTTTATAAACTACCATGCTGTTCTAAAGGACTCTCAAAATGATATAAGTGAAGCATGAGATATCAATAATTTCTATAAAATATAACCACCACCGTGCTCTAAAAGATATAAGTGAAGCACTAGAGCAAAACTGTTTAGCTCAAAAGATATAAGTGAAGCACATAGAGTATTCTAATAAATTCCGATTAATGTGTGTCTCTCTCAAAAGGTGTGTACAGAAAGGATGATTGTGGTGAACTAAAAAGCAAAGACTCAAATCATACCAGACGCTCCAAGCAAAACACATATCACGTGGTGAATAAAAATATAGCTCCAAGTAAAGTTACCGATGGACGAAGACAAAAGAGGGGATGCCTTCCGGGGCATCCCCAAGCTTAGGCTTTTTGGGTTGTCCTTAGATTTTACCTTGGGGTGCCTTGGGCATCCCCAAGCTAAGGCTGTTGCCACTCCTTGTTCCATAATCCATCAAATCTTTACCCAAAACTTGGAAACTTCACAACACAAAACTTAACAGAAAATCTCGTGAGCTCCGTTAGCGAAAGAAAAGAAAACACCACTTCAAGGTACTGTAATTAACTCATTCTTTCTTTATATTGGTGTTAAACCTACTGTATTCCAACTTTTATATGGTTTATAAACTCCATTACTAGCCATAGATTCATCAAAATAAGCAAACAACATGCGAAAAACAGAATCTATCTAAAACAGAACAGTCTGTAGTAATCTGTAACTAACACAAACTTCTGGAACTCCAAAAATTCTAAAATAAATTGCTTGACGTGAGTAATTTATCTACTAATCATCTTCAAAAAGAATCAACTAAATATCACTCACCAGTAAAAAGTTGTAGCTAATCTCGTGAGCGCTAAAGTTTCTGTTTTTTACAGCAAGATCACAAAGACTTTCCCCAAGTCTTCCCAAAGGTTCTACTTGGCACAAACACTAATTAAAACACAAAACCACATATAAAAAGAAGCTAGATGTATTATTTATTCCTAAAACAGAACCACAAAGCAAAAAAGTAAAATAAAATTTGGGTTGCCTTCCAACAAGCGCTATCGTTTAACGCCCCTAGCTAGGCATAAAGGCAAGGATAGATCTAGGTGTTACCATCTTTGGTAGGCAATTCATAAGTGGCTCTCATGATAGATTCATAAGGTAATTTTATTTTCTTTCTAGGAAAGTGTTCCATGCCTTTCCTTAACGGAAATTGGAATCTAATATTCCCTTCCTTCATATCAATAATTGCACCAATCGTTCTAAGGAAAGGACTACCAACAATAATAGGACATGAAGGATTGCAATCTATATCAAGAACAATGAAATCTACGGGCACATAATTACTATTTGCAACAATAAGAACATCATTAATTCTTCCCATAGGTTTCTTAACGGTGGAATCCGCAAGGTGCAAGTTTAAAGAACAATCATCAAATTCATGGAAACCTAGCAAATCACACAAAGTTTTTGGAATCGTGGAAACACTAGCACCCAAATCACACAAAGCATAGCATTCATGATCTTTAATTTTAATTTTAATAGTAGGTTCCCACTCATCATAAAGTTTTCTAGGGATAAAAACTTCCAACTCAACCTTTTCTTCATAAGATTGCATTAAAGCATCAACAATATGTTTAGTAAAAGCCTTATTTTGACTATAAGCATGCGGAGAATTTAGCACGGATTGCAACAAGGAAATACAATCTATCAAAGAACAATTATCATAATTAAATTCCTTGAAATCCAAAATAGTGGGTTCAACGCTATATAAAGTTTTGACCTCTTCAATCCCACTTTTACCAAATTTTGCATCAAGATCTAAAAACTCTGAATCATTGGAACGCATTTTAACTAAAGTTGACTCATCTCCAGTCCCATCATTATCAAGATTCATATTGCAAAACAAAGATTTAATAGGGGACACATCAATTACTTTTAGATCTTCATCATTATTACCCTCCAAATCTTCTGGTTTAGCGGCCATCTTATTGACAAAGGTGGCCTGCTTATCGGAAATTTGGGCTATTAATTTTTCAAGATAAGCAAACTAAGATCTCAAGCCATAAAATTCCATAGACATATCATCAAGCTCTTTATTCATGTACCCCATAAAGCTTTTTTGTTCTTTAAGCTCGTTTCTAAAAAAAATTATTATGCTCAAATTGCAAAGTCATAAATCTTCTGACGTTGTTTTCAATTTCTTCCAACCTTTTAAGGTAAGGATCAACGTTTTTAGGCAGAGCCATTAGGGCAAACAGACAACAAGAAGCAAGCAAGAAAGAGGCGAACGAAAAGAGAGGGCGAATAAAACGGCAAGGGTGAAGTGGGGGAGAGGAAAATGAGAGGCAAATGGAAAATAATGTAATGCGAGGGATAAGAGTTTGTGATGTGTACTTGGTATGTCTTGACTTGTGCGTAGACTCCCCGGCAACGGCGCCAGAAATGGCTCGTTGTCGGGAGATCAAATCTTGACTTGACTTGGTGCACACCTCCCCGGAAACTGTGCCAGAAATCCTTCTTGCTACCTCTTGAGCACGGCGTTGGTTTTCCCTTGAAGAGGAAAGGGTGATGCAGCAAAGCAGCGTAAGTATTTCCCTCAGTTTTTGAGAACCAAGGTATCAATCCAGTAGGAGGCCAGACGCAAGTCCCTCGTACCTACACAAACAAATAAGAACCTTGCAACCAACACGATAAAGGGGTTGTCAATCCCTTCACGGCCACTTGCAAAAGTGAGATCTGATAGAGATGATAAGATAATATTTTTCGTATTTTTATGATAAAGACTAAAAGTAAAGAAAGCAAACTAAACGGCGATAGAAATAGCTTGTTGACGGGAGATTAATATGATGGAGAATAGACCCGGGGGCCATAGGTTTCACTAGTGGCTTCTCTCAAGATAGCATAAGTATTACGGTGGGTGAACAAATTACTGTCGAGCAATTGATAGAAAAGTGCATAATTATGAGAATATCTAGGCATGATGATGTATATAGGCATCACGTCCACGACAAGTAGACCGACTCCTGCCTACATCTACTACTATTACTCCACACATTGACCGCTATCCAGCATGCATCTAGAGTATTAAGTTCATAAGAACAGAGTAACACATTAGGTAAAATGACATGATGTAGAGGGATAAACTCATGCAATATGATATACACCCCATCTTTTTTATCCTCGACGGCAACAATACAATACGTGTCGTTTCCCCTACTGTCACTGGGATCGAGCACCGCATGATTGAACCCAAAGCTAAGCACTTCTCCCACTGCAAGAAAGATCAATCTAGTAGGCCAAACCAAACTGATAATTCGAAGAGACTTGCAAAGATAACCAATCATACATAAAAGAATTCAGAGAAGATTCAAATATTGTTCATAGATAATCTTGATCATAAACGCACAATTCATTGGATCTCGACAAACACACCGCAAGAAGAGTTACGTCGAATAGATCTCCAAGAAGATTGAGGAGAACTTTGTATTGAGATCCAAAGAGAGAGAAGAAGCCATCTAGCTAATAACTATGGACCCGAAGGTCTGTGATACGTCTCCAATGTATCTATAATTTTTGATTGTTCCATGCTATTATATTATCCATCTTGGATGTTTATGGGCTTTATTTTACACTTTTATATTATTTTTGGGACTAACCTATTGACCCAGAGCCCAGTGTCAGTTCCTGTTTTTTCCCTTGTTTCAGTGTTTCGAAGAAAAGGAATATTAAACGAAGTCGAAACGGAATGAAACCTTCTGGAGAAGTTATTTTTGGAAGGAAAGCTACCCGATAGACTTGGAGTGCACGTCAGGAAAGAAACGAGGGAGCCACGAGGTAGGGGGGCGCCCACCCCCCTAGGGCGCGCCCTCCACCCTCGTGGGCCCCTCGTGGCTCCCCTGACGTACTTCTTCCGCCTATATATCTCCATATACCCTAAAAACTTCGGGGAACAGAATAGATCTGGAGTTCCGCCGCCGCAAGCCTCTGTAGCCACCTAAAGTCAATCGGGACCCTGTTCCGGCACCTTGCCGGAGGGGGGGGACCCTCACCGATGGCCATCTTCATCATCCCAGCGCTCTCCATGACGAGGAGGGAGTAGTTCACCCTCGGGGCTGAGGGTATGTACCAGTAGCTATGTGTTTGATCTCTCTCTCTCTCTCTCTCTCTCTCTCTCGTGTTCTTGATTTGGCACGATCTTGATGTATCGTGAGCTTTGCTATTATAGTTGGATCTTATGTTGCTTCTCCCCCTCTACTCTCTTGTAATGGATTGAGTTTTCCCTTTGAAGTAATCTTATCGGATTGAGTCTTTAATGACTTGAGAACACTTGATGTACGTCTTGCCGTGCGTATCTGTGCTGACAATGGGATATCACGTGATTCACTTGATGTATGTTTTGGTGATCAACTTGCGGGTTCCGCCCATGAACCTGTGCATAGGGGTTGGCACACATTTTTCGTCTTGACTCTCCGGTAGAAACTTTGGGGCACTCTTTGAGGTTCTATGTGTTGGTTGAATAGATGAATCTGAGATTGTGTGATGCATATCGTATAATCATACCCAGGGATACTTGAGGTGGCATTGGAGTATCTAGGTGACATTAGGGTTTTGGTTGATTTGTGTCTTAAGGTGTTATTCTAGTACGAACTCTAGGGCTGTTTGTGACACTTATAGGAATAGCCCAACGGATTGATTGGAAAGAATAACTTTGAGGTGGTTTCGTACCCTACCATAATCTCTTCGTTTGTTCTCCGCTATTAGTGACTTTGGAGTGACTCTTTGTTGCATGTTGAGGGATAGTTATATGATCCAATTATGTTATTATTGTTGAGAGAACTTGCACTAGTGAAAGTATGAACCCTAGGCTTTGTCTCCTAGCATTACAATACCGTTTACGCTCACTTTTATCATTAGTTACCTTGCTGTTTTTTTATTTTCAGATTACAAAAACCTATATCTACTATCCATATTGCACTTGTATCACCATCTCTTCGCCGAACTAGTGCACCTATACAATTTACCATTGTATTGGGTGTGTTGGGGACACAAGAGACTCTTTGTTATTTGGTTGCAGGGTTGTTTGAGAGAGACCATCTTCATCCTACGCCTCCCACAGATTGATAAACCTTAGGTCATCCACTTGAGGGAAATTTGCTACTGTCCTACAAACCTCTGCACTTGGAGGCCCAGCAACGTCTACAAGAAGAAGGTTGCGTAGTAGACATCAGTCTGTGGTAAACTACTCACACATCATTGGAGAGGCTATGGTGTTGATGTAGAAGCCCTCCGTGATTGATGCCCCCTCCGGCAGAGCGCCGGAAAAGGCCCCAAGATGGGATCTCACGGGTATAGAAGGTTGCGGCGGTGGAATTAGGTTTTCGTGGTGCTCCTTGATACGTCTCCAACGTATCTATAATTTGTTATTGTTCCACGCTATTATATTATCTGTTTTGGATGTTTATGGGCTTTACTAAACACTTCTATATTATTTTTGGGACTAACCTATTAACCGGAGGCCCAGCCCAAATTGTTGTTTTCTTGCCTATTTTAGTGTTTCGAAGAAAAGGAATATCACACGGAATGAAACCTTCGGGAGAGTTATTCTTGGAACGGAAGCAACCCAGGAGACTTGGAGTAGACGTTAGGGAAGCTTCGAGGTGGCCACGAGGCAGGGAGGCGCGCCTGCCCCCCTGGGCGCGCCCCCACCCTCGTGGGCCCCTCGTGGCTCCCCTGACCGACTTCTTTCGCCTATATATGTCCATATACCCTAAAAACATAGGAGAACAGAATAGATCGGGAGTTCCGCCGCCGCAAGCCTCTGTAGCCACGTAAAACCAATCGAGACCCTGTTCCGGCACCCTACCGGAGGGGGGATCCCTCACCGGTGGCCATCTTCATCATCCCGGCGCTCTCCATGACGAGAAGGGAGTAGTTCACCCTCGGGGCTGAGGGTATGTACCAGTAGCTATGTATTTGATCTCTCTCTCTCTCTCTCTCTCTCTCTCTCTCTCTCGTGTTCTTGACTCGGCACGATCTTGATGTATCGTGAGCTTTGCTATTATAGTTGGATCTTATGATGTTTCTCCCCCTCTACTCTCTTGTAATGGATTGAGTTTTCCCTTTGAAGTTATCTTATCTAAGTCTTTAAGGATTTGAGAACACTTGATGTATGTCTTGCATGTGCTTATCCGTGGTGACAATGGGATATCACGTGATCTACTTGATGTATGTTTTGGTGATCAACTTGCGGGTTCCGTGACCTCGTGAACTTATGCATAGGGGTTGGCACACGTTTTCGTCTTGACTCTCCAGTAGAAACTTTGGGGCACTCTTTGAAGTTCTTTGTGTTGGTTGCATAGATGAATCTGAGAATGTGGTGCATATCGTATAATCATATCCACGGATACTTGAGGTGACATTGGAGTATCTAGGTGACATTAGGGTTTTGGTTGATTTGTGTCTTAAGGTGTTATTCTAGTACGAACTCTATGATAGATCGAACGAAAAGAATAGCTTTGTGTTATTTTACTACGAACTCTTGAATAGATCGATCAGAAAGGATAACTTTGAGGTGGTTTCGTACCCTACAATAATCTCTTTGTTTGTTCTCCGCTATTAGTGACTTTGGAGTGACTCTTTGTTGCATGTTGAGGGATAGTTATATGATCCAGTTATGTTATTATTGTTGAGAGAACTTGCACTAGTGAAAGTATGAACCCTAGGCCTTTTTTCCTAGCATTGCAATACCGTTTACGCTCACTTTTATTATTAGTTACCTTGCTGTTTTTATATTTTCAGATTACAAAAACTTATATCTACCATCCATATTGCACTTGTATCACCATCTCTTCGTTGAACTAGTGCACCTATACAATTTATCATTGTATTGGGTGTGTTGGGGACACAAGAGACTCTTTGTTATTTGGTTGCAGGGTTGTTTGAGAGAGACATCTTCATCCTACGCCTCCCACGGATTGATAAACCTTAGGTCATCCACTTGAGAGAAATTTGCTACTGTCCTACAAACCTCTGCACTTGGAGGCCCAACAACGTCTACAAGAAGAAGGTTGCGTAGTAGACATCAAGCAGTTTCTGGCGCCGTTGTCAGGGAGGTGAGTGCTTGAAGGTATATCTTTAGATCTTGCAGTCGAATCTTTGAGTTTCTTGTTTTAGCACTAGTTTAGTTTATTAAAGAAAACTACAAAAAAAATGGAATTGAGGGTACCTCATATGCTTCATCTTTTTAATATATTTCATGAGAATAAGGATTCCAATAATTGTGCTCAATTGCTAGAGGAAGAATGCATTAGAATGTTTGGCACTAAATATTTGAATGATGAGCATGATGGCAATGTTGTTAGTATGAATTCTTTGAATATCCATAGTACTAATGATGATTGCACTAGTCATGATGAAAATGTCTCTTATAAGCATGTCAACTTTTGTGGAATACATAGAGCTTGCAAGGACACACCAAATAGGGAAGATAGATTTTGCAAGAGGCATACGTATATGGAAACTAAATGGTTGCAAGAAAGGCTAGATGATTGTGCTGAAAGATTCAATATTTATCGCTATCCTTGTGAACTTTGCAATGAACATGGTCATTTAAAGCTCCAATGCTATTTGTTTCATGATCAAACCGTGTCCAAAAATTGTGATAACTTGATTACCCTTGAGCATCATAAAGATCTTAGTCTTCTTTTGGGGTATGAAGAAATGAAACGTATAACTGAGGGTATTCCAAAATTTAATCTTGATAGATTTCTTGATTTTGATCTAGAAGAAATTTTTATGTATTGTGCAGTGAATTGCATTGAAAATCCTTATATTGCCAATTACATAAAGAAAAGAAAACAAATAGAAGATGAAGAGAATAATAATGAAAGGGAAGAGACTTCCCAATATCCTCCTATTATTTCTTCTGATGAATCAGGTAACGAGGACGAGCTTTCTATTCAACCAATCTTATTAATAAGGAGCTCAAAAAAGAGGGTTAAACCCACACATGATGTGAAGAAGAAAAAGAAAAGACGGAGAAGCAAAGGTGAAAAGGTATCCCTCCCAAATGATGTTGCTCCTATTACTCATTGTGATGATGATAATTGCTATACTATTGGTGTTATCCATACTATTAATAATGAGAGTGATTATGCTTATGATATAAAAAGGCCCAAGCTTGGGGATGCTATGTTTGATGAGAATGACATGTTTGAGAATATATTTGCTGAAGTTAATGTTTGTCCCAAGCTTGGGGATGCTATGTTTAATGAAGATGGTATTTTTAACCTCCCAAGTTTTGATATGCAAATTTGTTATGATGATAGCATGCCTCCTACTTATGATGATTATATTGATGAAAGTGGGTTTGGAAGAGTGTCAACTTTAGGAAGTAATGATCCCACTATTTTGGAGGATGTTGAATCTTATTGTGATAATTATGAAAGTGGATTTGGAGAGGTCATGACTTTATTTAGTAATGATTCCACTATCTTGGAAGAGGTTTCAATCGATTATGATGAGAACAAAGTTCCTACTTATGATGATTATTGTGATGACACTTATGCTATAAAAAGTAGTGATGATTATATTTATAAAACTTTTCATGATTATGATTACCATTTTTCTGAACATTACTCTTTTAATGTGGAAACAATTTATAGTATTCGAGTCTCTTATGATACTCCCACTATTCCGAAAGAGAAGAATTTTGCTTATGTGGAGAGTAGTAAAATTTCTATGCTTGTAGATCATGAAAAGAATGCTTTAGGTGCTGGTTATATTGTTGAATTCATTAATGATGCTACTGAAAATTATTATGAGGGAGGAATATATGCTTGTAGGAATTGCAATAATACCAAGTTTCCTCTCTACATGCTTAAAGTTTTGAAGTTATGCTTGTTTTGCCTTCCTATGCTAGTTGATTATTGTTCCCATAAGTTGTTTGCTCACAAAATCCCTATGCATAGGAAGTGGGTTAGACTTAAATGTTCTAGTCATATTCTTCATGATGCTCCCTTTATGTTTCAATTCTTATCTTTTATGTGAGCATCATTGAAAGCATCATGCCTAGCTAGGGGTGTTAAACGATAGCGCTTGTTGGGAGGCAACCCAATTTTATTTTAGTTTCTTGCTTTTTTACTTTTTAGCAATAAATAATTCATCTAGCCTCTGGTTAGACGTGTTTTCATGTTTTAATAAGTGTTTGTGCCAAGTAGAACCTTTGGGAAAACTTGGGTGAAGTCTTTATGATCATGCTGTAAAAAAACAGAAACTTTAGCACTCACGAGATGTGCTGCCATTTTTTACTGGATAGAGATTTTAGGTTGATTATTTTTGCATATGATTAATAGACAAATTCCTCAGGTCCACCAATTTATTTCAGATTTTTTGGAGTTCCAGAAGTATAAGTTTGATACAGATTACTACGGACTGTTCTGTTTTTGACAGATTCTGTTTTCTATGTGTTGTTTGCTTATTTTTATGAATCTATGAGTAGTATCGGAGGGTATGAACCATAGAGAAGTTGGAATACAGTAGATATTACACCAATATGAATTTAGATTGAGTACACAAAAGTACCTAAGTGGTAATTTATTTTCTTATACTAACGGAGCTTACGAGTTTTCTGTTAAGTTTTGTGTTGTGAAGTTTTCAAGTTTTGGGTAAAGATTCGATGGACTATGGAATAAGGAGTGGCAAGAGCCTAAGCTTGGGGATGCCCAAGGCACCCCAAGGTAATATTGAAGGATAACCAAGAGCCTAAGCTTGGGGATGCCTGCTACCTCTTGAGCACTGCGTTGGTTTTCTCTTGAAGAGGAAAGGGTGATGCAGCAAAGTAGCGTAAGTATTTCCCTCAGTTCTTGAGAACCAAGGTATCAATCCAGTAGGAGGCTACGCGCGAGTCCCTCGTACCTACACAAACAAATAAGAACCTTGCAACCAACGCGATAAGGGGTTGTCAATCCCTACACGGTCACTTACGAGAGTGAGATCTGATAGATATGATAAGATAATATTTTTGGTATTTTTATGATAAAGATGCAAAGTAAAATAAAAGCAAAGTAAATAGCAACGGAAATAACTAAGTGTTGGAAGATTAATATGATGAAGATAGACCCGGGGGCCATAGGTTTCACTAGTTTCTTCTCTCATGAGCATAAGTATTTTACCGTGGGTGAACAAATCATTGCTGAGCAATTGACAGAATTGAGCATAGTTATGAGAATATGTAGGTATGATCATGTATATAGGCATCATGTCCGAGACAAGTAGACCGACTCCTGCCTGCATCTACTACTATTACTCCACACATCGACCGCTATCCAGCATGCATCTAGAGTATTAAGTTCATAAGAACAGAGTAACGCCTTAAGCAAGATGACATGATGTAGAGGGATAAATTCATGCAATATGATAAAAATCCCATCTTGTTATCCTCGATGGCAACAATACTATACGTGCCTTGCTGCCCCTACTGTCACTGGGAAAGGACACCGCAAGATTGAACCCAAAGCTAAGCACTTCTCCCATTGCAAGAAAGATCAATCTAGTAGGCCAAACCAAACTGATAATTCGAAGAGACTTGCAAAGATAACCAATCATACATAAAAGAATTCAGAAGATTCAAATATTTTTCATAGATAAACTTGATCATAAACCCACAATTCATCGGTCTCAACAAACACACCGCAAAAGAAGATTACATCGAATAGATCTCCACAAGAGAGGGGGAGAACATTGTATTGAGATCCAAAAAGAGAGAAGAAGCCATCTAGCTAATAAATATGGCCCCAAAGGTCTGAGGTAAACTACTCACACTTCATCGGAGGGGCTATGGTGTTGATGTAGAAGCCCTCCGTGATGGATGCCCCCTCTGGCGGAGCTCCGGAACAGGCCCCAAGATGGGATCTCGTGGGTACAGAAGGTTGCGGTGGTGGAATTAGGTTTTTGGCTCCGTATCTGATCGTTTGGGGGTAAGTAGGTATATATAGGAGGAAGGAGTACGTCGGTGGAGCAACGTGGGGCCCACGAGGGTGGAGGGCACGCCCAGGGGGGTAGGCGTGCCCCCTACCTCGTGGCTTCCTGCTTTGTTTCTTGACGTAGGGTCCAAGTCCTCTGGATCATGTTCGTTCCGAAAATCACGTTCCCGAAGGTTTCATTCCGTTTGGACTCCGTTTGATATTCTTTTTCTGCGAAACTCTGAAATAGGCAAAAACAACAATTCTGGGCTGGGCCTCCGGTTAATAAGTTAGTCCCAAAAATAATATAAAAGTGTATAATAAAGCCCAATAATGTCCAAAACAGAAGATCATATAGCATGGAGCAATAAAAAATTATAGATACATTGGAGACGTATCAATGCCCCGGATGGCATCCCCTCTTTCGTCTTCGTTCATCGGTAACTTTACTTGGAGCTGTATTTTTATTCACCACATGATATGTGTTTTTCTTGGAGAGTCATTTTATTTTATTTTGTTTTGCTTGTTGTTTGAATAAAATACCAAGATCTGAAATTCTTAAATGTTAGAGAGTCTTCACATAGTTGCATAATTATTCGGCTACTCATTGATCTTCACTTATATCTTTCGGAGTAGTTTGTCGGTTGCTCTAGTGCTTCACTTATATCTTTTAGAGCACGATGGTGGTTTTATTTTGAAGAAATAGATGAACTCTCATGCTTCACTTATATTATTTTGAGAGTCCTAAACAGCATGGTAATTTTCTTTGGCTATAAAATTAGTCCTAATGTGATGAGCATCCAAGATAGGTATAATAAAAAAGTTCATATAAAGTGCATTGAATACTAAGAGAAGTTTGATACTTGATAATTGTTTTGAGATATGAAGATGGTGATATTAGAGTCATGCTAGTTGAGTAGTTGTGAATTTGATAAATACTTGTTCTAAAGTTTTTGATTCCCGTAGCATGCACATATGGTGAACCGTTATGTGATGAAGTCGGAGCATGATTTATTTATTGATTGTCTTCCTTACGAGTGGCGGTCAGGGACGAGCGATGGTCTTTTCCTACCAATCTATCCCCCTAGGAGCATGCACGTAGTACTTCGTTTCGATAACGAATAGATTTTTGCAATAAGTATGTGAGTTCTTTATGACTAAGGTTGAGTCCATGGATTATACGCACTCTCACCTTTCCACCATTGATAGCCTCTCTAATACCGCGCACCTTTTGCCGGTATCATACACCCACCATATACCTTCCTCAAAACAGCCACCATACCTACCTATCATGGCATTTCCATAGCCACTCCGAGATATATTGCCATGCAACTTTCCACCGTTCCGTTTATTATGACACGCTCCAACATTGTCATATTGCTTTGCATGATCATGTAGTTGACATTGTATTTGTGGCAAAGCCACCGTTCATAATGAAGGAAATATGCCCTAGAGGCAATAATAAAGTTATTATTTATTTCCTTATATCATGATAAATGTTTATTATTCATGCTAGAATTGTATTAACCGGAAACATGATACATGTGTGAATACATAGACAAACAGAGTGTCACTAGTATGCCTCTACTTGACTAGCTCGTTGATCAAAGATTGTTATGTTTCCTAGCCATAGACAAAGAGTTGTCATTTGATTAACGACATCACATCATTAGGAGAATGATGTGATTGACTTGACCCATTCCGTTAGCTTAGCACTTGATCGTTTAGTATGTTGCTATTGCTTTCTTCATGACTTATACATGTTCCTATGACTATGAGATTATGCAACTCCCATTTACCGGAGGAACACTTTGTGTGCTACCAAACGTCACAACATAAATGGGTGATTATAAAGGTGCTCTACAGGTGTCTCCGAAGGTACTTGTTGGGTTGGCGTATTTCGAGATTAGGATTTGTCACTCCGATTGTCGGAGAAGATCTCTGGGCCCACTCGGTAATGCACATCACTATAAGCCTTGCAAGCATTGCAACTAATGAGTTAGTTGCGGGATGATGTATTACGGAACGAGTAAAGAGACTTGCCGGTAACGAGATTGAACTAGGTATTAAGATACCGACGATCGAATCTCGGGCAAGTAACATATCGATGACAAAGGGAACAACGTATGTTGTTATGCGGTTCGACCGATAAAGATCTTCATAGAATATGTAGGAGCCAATATGGGCATCCAGGTTCCGCTATTGGTTATTGACCAGAGAAGTGTCTCGGTCATGTCTACATAGTTCTCAAACCCGTAGGGTCCGCACGCTTAACGTTCGTTGACGATATAGTATTTATGAGTTATGTATGTTGGTAACCGAATGTTGTTCGGAGTTCCGGATAAGATCGCGGACATGACGAGGAACTCCGGAATGGTCCGGAGATAAAGATTGATATATGGGATAATAGTGTTTGGACTCCGGAAGGGTTCCGGATGTTTCCCGAAATGTTTGGGTACGAGAACACTTTACTTGGGCCAAAGGGGAAAGCCCACAAGGTTTTTGGAAAGCGCAAAAGGAAGTTTTGCGGAGTCCAGGGGCCAGACGCCAGGGTCCCTGGCGTCTGGGTCCAGACGCCGGGAACCCTGGCGTCTGGCCCTGGAGTCCGAGAAGGACTCTTGCCTTTCGGGTGAAACCGACTTTCTGGAGGCTTTTACTGCAAGTTTCGACCCCAAGGCTCAACATATAAATAGAGGGGTAGGGCTAGCACCCAAGTCACATCAAGAAACACCAAGCCGTGTGCCGGCAACCCCGTCTCCTCTAGTTTATCCTCCGTCATAGTTTTCGTAGTGCTTAGGCGAAGCCATTCGAAGATTGTTCTTCACCAACACCGTCACCACGCCGTCGTGCTGCCGGAACTCATCTACTACTTCGCCCCTCTTGCTGTATCGAGAAGGCGGGGACGTCATCGAGCTGAACGTGTGCAGAACTCGGAGGTGCCGTGCTTTCGGTACTTGGATCGGTCGGATCGTGAAGACGTACGACTACATCAACCGCGTTGATATAACGCTTCCGCTTACGGTCTACGAGGGTACGTAGACAACACTCTCCCCTCTCGTTGCTATGCATCACCATGATCTTGCGTGTGCGTAGGAATTTTTTTGAAATTACTACGTTCCCCAACACATAATTCTTTCATACATGTCACTCACGAGTCATTGCACATCCCGGTACACCGCCGGAGGCATTCATATAGAGTCATATTTTGTTCTAAGTATCGAGTTGTAATTCTTGAGTTGTAAGTAAATAAACGTGTGATGATCATCATTATTAGAGCATTGTCCCAGTGAGGAAAGGATGATGGAGACTATGATTCCCCCACAAGTCGGGATGAGACTCCGGACTAAAAAAAATGCCATAAAAAAGGCCCAAATAAAAAATAAAAAAAATGAGAGAAAAAAAGAGAAGGGACAATGCTACTATCCTTTTACCACACTTGTGCTTCAAAGTAGCACCATAATCTTCATGATAGAGAGTCTCCTATGTTGTCACTTTCATATACTAGTGGTAATTTTACATTATAGAACTTGGCTTGTATATTCCAATGATGGGCTTCCTCAAAATGCCCTAGGTCTTCGTGAGCAAGCGAGTTGGATGCACACCCACTTAGTTTCTTTTGGTGGGTGAACAAATTACTGTCGAGCAATTGATAGAAAAGTGTATAATTATGAGAATATCTAGGCATGATCATGTATATAGGCATCACGTCTGCGACAAGTAGACCGACTCTTGCCTGCATCTACTACTATTACTCCACACATCGACCGCTATCCATCATGCATCTAGAGTATTAAGTTGATAAGAACAGAGTAACACATTAGGTAAGATGAGATGATGTAGAGGGATAAACTCATGCAATATGATATAAACCCCATATTTTTATCCTCGATGGCAACAATACAATACGTGTCGTTTCCCCTACTGTCACTGGGATCGAGCACTGCATGATTGAACCCAAAGCTAAGCACTTCTCCCATTGCAAGAAAGATCAATCTAGTAGGCCAAACCAAACTGATAATTCGAAGAGACTTGCAAAGATAACCAATCATACATAAAAGAATTCAGAGAAGATTCAAATATTTTTCACAGATAATCTTGATCATAAACCCACAATTCATCGGATCTCGACAAACACACCGCAAAAATAGTTACATCGAATAGATCTCCAAGAAGATCAAGGAGAACTTCGTATTGAGATCCAAAGAGAGAGAAGAAGCCATCTAGCTAATAACTATGGACCCGAAGGTCTATGGTAAACTACTCACACATCATCGGAGAGGCTATGGTGTTGATGTAGAAGCCCTCTGTGATCGATGCCCCTCCGGCAGAGCGCTGGAAAAGGCCCCAAAATGGGATCTCACAGGTACAGAAGGTTGCGGCGGTGGAATTAGGTTTTCGTGGTGCTCCTTGATACGTCTCCAGCGTATCTATAATTTTTGATTGTTCCATGCTATTATATTATCTGTTTCGGATGTTTATGGGCTTTACTAAACAGTTCTATATTTTTTTGGGACTAACCTATTAACCGGAGGCCCAACCCAAATTGTTGTTTTCTTTCCTATTTCAGTGTTTCGAAGAATAGGAATATTTGGACTCCGTTTGATATTCCTTTTCTGCGAAACACTGAAATAGGCAAAAAAACAACAATTTGCACTGGGCCTTGGGTTAATATGTTAGTCCCAAAAATAATATGGAAGTGTATAATAAAGCTCATTAAACATCCAAAACAGAATATATAATAGCATGGAACAATCAAAAATTATAGATACGTTGGAGACGTATCAATTGCCTATTTCATCATGGCTTACGTCCACGAAGGACTAGCCTCACACGGGTAAATCTTCATGAAGTAGGCGATCTCCTTGGTTCAACTCCACAATCTTGGAGGCTCTCAAGTGACACCTAACTGATCTCGGAGACACCACTCTCCAAAAGATAATAGATGGTGTTGTTGATGATGAACTCCTTACACTTGTGCTAGAAATGATTGTCTCCCCAACATCCAATCACTCTCTCATAGATTTGGCTTGGTGGAAGAGGGGATTGAATGGAAAGCAATTTGGGGAAGGCTATAAATCAATGTTCAAATGGTAGGATTGGAATCTCTTGATCTCAACACATGAGTAGGTGGTTCTCTCTCAGAAAATGAGTAGTAGGAGTAGTGGTTCATTCTGATGGCTCTCTTAGAGAGTAAGTGGGGGTGGAGGGGTATATATAGCCTACACCCAAAGATCCAACCTTTACAAGTCTTTGACCCAACTCGCTGACACCGGACTAAATTCTCAGTGAGACCAACTAGTGCAAAAGATTTGAATGTTGGAGGTTTCGATGAGACCGAGAAGAACATCTCGGTACGACCGAAGTGCAATTGCTAGGGAAAGACCTCGTTTCGGTAGTTTCGATTGTATCATCTCGGTAATTCCAAAATGAAGCAACTTCATTACAAAAACTTGGTCAGGCCATTGATACGTCTCCAACGTATCTATAATTTATGAAGTATTCATGCCATGTTTACAACAATTTTATATGGTTTTGGTATGATTTGATTAGAACTAACCCAGACTGACACTGGTTTTAGCAGAACTAGCGTGGTGTCATTTTTTGTGCAGAAATAGAAGTTCTCGGAATGGGATGAAAATTTACGGTGATTTTTTATAGACCAAAAGAGACCCCCGAAGCACCGGAGCTGGGCCAGGAAGTGGACGAGGAGGCCACAAGATCGCTAGGCGCGCCCTACCCCCCAGGGCGCTAGCTCCGAGCTTGCGGGGCCCTCGGGAGTGTGGCTTCATTCTGATGGCTCTCACATAGAGTAAGTGGGGCTGGAGGGTATAAATAGCCTTCACCAGGAATCCAACTGTTACAACCTTTTGAATCAACTCGGCGAGAACAAAATGAAAATCTCGATGAGACCGACCTATGTAAAAGATTCGAATGTTGGGCTTTTCGGTGGGACCTGTGTGTGATGACCTAAGTGAGACCTCGTTTCGGTAGTTCTGATCAAACCAACTTGGTAATTCTGAAAAGATGTGAAAGGTTTACGAAAACTTGGTCACCTCATTTGGGTGGGACCGAATATCATCTCGGTAGGACCAATTTGCTAGGGTTTGGCTATGGCACTGTCTAGGATCAACTCGGTGGCTCCGAATTTAGAAATTTTGATGAGACCGAGTTTGGAAGTTAGGGTTTGGACAGATAGGATTTGGAGAAAATGGTTAAGGGTTTTGGAGCAATATCTTTAAGCACTTGAGCAACTAAGTCATGATCAAAACCTTATCCCTTTTAATAGTATTGGCTTTTTTATGGACTCAATGTGATCTTTTTTTTAGAAAAGGATGATGACCCCCGGCCTCTGCATCTGGGAGATGCATGCGGCCACTTTATTGATTATTCTCGAGGGCCTTGCAAAGTATTACAACAATATGCCTGAATCCGCCATCTTGGCAACATATGCCACTACTCCTATCCATATGATGAAGGGATGCTAGCTGGGCCAAATACCCAGACCACTCACCTAAACCTATCATCAAAAGCCGAAAGCCCCAGCCGAGCCACATACCGGGTCTGGGGCACAAACCGGTCTGACGCACTCACATGTGTCGTCGCCGCCATCTTCCACAGGTCCGTCTTCGGAGTAGATATTGAGGCTTCTACCTTGTCAGGCCACTCCGCCATCGACGCCACCATGACGCCAGACAGCCACCTCCTCCTACGCGAGTCCATCTCCACGCATCGGGCGCCGAGTCTCCGCTGCGCCACGCCGCCGAGATCTGCCGTCTTCGATGCGGAGGAGGAAACACCGCTCCACCTCTGGGCGCATCGCTGGCCACCTGCCGCGATGTCGTGCAAGTCCAGCTCTGGGAAAGCACGCAGGGAATCACGATCTTCAAGACGACGCCCTCAGGAGGGGAAGCGACGTATCACACCATCGTCTGGTCCTGCACCGCAGGTCCTGGGCTTTCACCCGAAGAAAGTGACCCGAGAGCGGAGGAGGTCGGAGAACTCCACAACGGCCCCTAGGAGGAGAGCGACATCCGCAGACACCGCACCGTTGGCTTCCGCCCGGAGCAACCCTAGCTCCGCACCCTACGCTGCCGGACGAGGATGGGGGAACCCCAACGCCGCCAGCATGCGAACCCACTGGCCCAAGCACCTCTTGCACGGCGGCGGTGCCATCACCACGCACGACCACCAACCTCACCACCGGCCGAAGCTAACGGGCCAGATCGGCCGAGCCCGCCACGGCCAGATCTAAAACCTCGGATGCCGTCGCGTCGAGGCAGCCACGAGCAGCCGGCAGCCCATCACCTGTGAGAGGACGAGGACACCACGCCGGGCAGCCGCCATGCCGGCCGGAGACGCCGAGGACGAGACTCCCACCAGCACGGGCTCATGCCGACAACCTAGGACGCCGAGCGCGCGGAGATCCCCGCTGCCACCGTCCTCCGGCGCGGGCTTCGCCCGGCGGACTCATCCGACGGCGGCGGGAGGGGGGACGTGTTGTAGGCGGTAGCGAACCTAGGGTTCCCTAGAGCCGCCCTGGGGACGTCGTGGGGGACGCGGGCGGGCCAATGTGATCTTGGATCACTTAATCAAAATGTAGAGTCTTGGAGCTTTGAGTCAATATGTTTTCATTGAATTTTGAAGGGCCTACATCCTCACATCATTTCCATGCCAATGTTGAGCTTTCCTGAAATATACTAGGTGAAACTGTTAGTACAACAACATGTATTTTGGCATTAATTACCAAAACCACTAAGGGAGCAATGTGCTTTCAATCTCTTTTTTTTGGTAATTGATGGCAACATACATCAAAGCTTCAAATAACAGTGTAACAAGAAATGTATTTATGAGGCGGCTAGACTTCTCGTAAAAAAAGGGCTCCAAATCCTGTCTAAATCTGTCCAAAATTAACCGAATTCGGATTTAGGTAAGTCTGAGACATCAGTTCGGTTTTTGGGTCTCACAGGCCACAAACGACCTCGGACGAAGATGAGCCTAAAAGCAAATTTAACCATTTCGACGACACGAACAACTTCCATGTTCAACGGTTTTTTGATTCGAATCCATTTTGAAAGTCGAATATCTTGCGCAAAACAGACAATTACTCACGCAACCCATCACACATAGTCACATGTGTGTCTCGTCCCGGGCGTCATATTTTGCTCATGGTAGGGTCTCGCTGTGCGAGCTCTAACTTTTCAATATAACCTCGGATTGAGATGATTTTTATATTAAAATCGACCGATTCGATGAGACGAAGACAATTCATGTAGAACAGTTTTTCATATGAGGCCGTCTTGTGGGCGTAATCAGTCGAACAGTGATCTGAACACAAAATTTTAGAACTTTGAACACATATGCGACTGTTTGATGACCCAAATACCATCTTATTTGCGTTCTGTACCATGCCAAAATTTGGTGTCACCAGATAGCATATCAACTGCGTCGATCAACACGGAAATGTTGCCACGTTGGCGGTGGCGGCAATATCCGGCCCTGTGACTCAGCAGATGCCATGGAGGGCACTAAGCACCGGCAGGAGCAGCCAAATGCGATGTCGTGGAAGACTATGTTGAGTAACGTGATTGTATTAGGAAACATAGGTTAGACTAGGAAATATTCTGGCTTGCCTTGTACTCCAAGTAGATCATGTACTCCTGTATATTTGCCCACGAGGCTCAAGCAATACAACAACTATTCCACCAATCCCTCTCTTCCTTCTAACATGGTATCAGTTTCCGGGTTCTAAACTCTAGCCGCCGCCGCTTCCGCACACGCGCGCCGCCCCTGGGGTGGTCGGCCTCCATGACCACCGCCGGGGGCCGCGCCGCCCGTACCTAGGGTTCGTCCGCCGGCCGTGTTGGCCGGCTGCCTTAGAGAGTCTTTTTCCCGAGTCCTCGCTCCGGGTTTTTTCGCTCTCTCACCGGTCGTTTTGATCGGCGTTTTCTCTTTGGTCTACTGCACCGACCCGGTGGCCTCGCGCGATAGGCGGCCCCTCAAGGCCGTCGTCCGCGCGCCGGCCCGCCTGTCGCCCTGCGCCGACCGTCACCGCCCTGCTCCGACCGGGACACCTGCATCGCCTACACCGGCGGCCTCGCGCCATGCAGCGGCCAATCATAGCCGCTGCTCGCGCGTCGGCCCGCCAATCGATCCACGCCACCCGCCTCCGCCGCGTTTGCACGGCGGCCCTGCGGGTTGCCTCGCCGGCCTCGTCCCTGGCTGCGTCAGGCCCGTCGGCTGCCTTGAGCTCGGGCGCCGCTGCTTCGTTGGTCGCTCGGGCCTCGCTGCCCGGGCGCCGGCGCTGCTTTGGTGGCCCGGGTGCCGGTGCTGGCGCGCTCGTTCGCACGTCGTCCCCGTCCATCGTCGCCGGATCATCTCGGACTCCCCCGCCACCCCGTCTCCACCGAGCGGCGTCCCCGACCTCGCGTGCGATCGGATTGATCACCCGCCCGCTGCCGCGATCCGCCTCATCTACGCCGTGCGACCGAGCTGGCCCGTCGGTTGCGCGCTCCTCCACATGCCCCGTGAAGACTGTCCCGAGTTCAGCGTGCCCCTCTACCGATCGAGCAATGGGCCGCCGCTGTGTCGCCCCATCAGGCCGCAGCGCCGCCGCCCCGTGGTTCTTCTCCCGGCTGCACCGACCCGCGTCACCGCTGTGTCGTCCCTTTGGGCCGTAGTGCCGCCGCTGCGTCGCCCCGTCGGGCCGTAGCGAGCGTGGACCGTGGTCCATGCAGCCGTCCCGAGTCAGTCCCCGCGGTTGCACCGACCCACGCTCTTGGTTACATCGACAAACGGCACAAAGGGCTACCGCCTGCTTGAGCAACCTCGTTGGTTTCCACTCCAGCCACGACTCTGCGTTGTGTCGGCCGTTACGACTGTGGGGGGTGTCCGTCGACTTGCCTTCGGATTCTTCTCCAGTCTCACCGTCTGCGTCGCTACCGTTGTGACTGCGGGGGATGTTGAGTAACGTGATTGTATTAGGAAACATAGGTTAGACTAGGAAATATTCTGGCTTGCCTTGTATCCCAAGTAGATCATGTACTCCTATATATATGCCCACGAGACTCAAGCAATACAACAACTATTTCACCAATCTCTCTCTACCTTCTAACAGACTGGACCACCGGAGGCAGACACGGTCGTAGCTCCGGCTACTACTCCACGGAATCAAAAGCGTGAAGTTTGCTGCTCCGGATTTTTGAATGCATTGAACAATTCTGACTGTTTGAGGAAAGGAAATTATATTATACTTCCTCCGTTTTTAATATATTTTTTTTAGAGATTTTAGTATGGACTATATACAGGGCAAAATGAGTGAATCTACACTCTAAATATGTTTATATATACGGGTTTGCTAAATCTCAGACTTAACCAAGTCTCGGTCGATGCTATATCTACGGGATCTTACGTGGAGATCCATGCAAAAAATTCTTTTTAGTTTTTCTTTTTCTTTCTTACTACTCTCTCTGTAAACTACTCCAATATAAGAGTGTTTAAATTACTAAAATAGTGATCTCAACGCTTTTATATTAGTTTATGTGAAGTACATGTTAAGTCACTTGATTTAGACTTGTTTAATTATCAGTCGACTGAGATTTAGTCACACCCTTATATAATATCCGTATACGGTTCACATGGAAGAACAATGCCAGCAAGTGCGCGCCATTAGGGTCAGCTTCTTCTGCCGCGATGAAGAACAAGGAGATGGTGGCTGGGCCGTTGAGTTGAGACGGGCGCTCGATCTGAGCAGGAGCATCCTCTGGCCTAAATCGACGTGTGACGCTCTGGCCGGCGACATGGGCGCTCGTCCGCTGGGCGAACCGGAACGCAGCGTTCACTACCTCAATGTCAGGATGCCACGCCGTACAAGGTCAAGGCCGCCACGCCATTGCCGACAGGACATACACAAGCGCTGACGTACCTAGACCTTGCCACGCCGGTCGATTTTGACAACCACAGTTGCATGCTGTCGTCTGACAAGGCGATGGCCATCAACCGGCGACGGCCTGCTGTCCGACTAGTGACCTCGCCCTCGTGGCTACGTAGAACTCGTTTTTACAAAAACGACCACTATAAAGTGGTTGTTTGGATACAGGGAATTAGATGTGGGATTTTAGAAAACGAGTTTTTAAAGGATTTTTAGGAAAACCGGTTTTGGTTAGTTATTTTGTTAAAGTAAGTGTTGATAGTCAAATTTGGCAGATGAAAAATATGGATCGTGATGCTAATGTGCTAAGCTGAAGATTGTTTTTTAACTGAAGATATACACACGCTGATGGAGTTGGGGAGGTAAGAGTACAGGAAGTTGAAGATTTAGACTCCAGTTTTGTTCACGTACAATCACCATCAGGTATAACATGAAGACGGGGCTACGGTTGAGATATGCTTGACTATTTGGAGCACGGAGAGGAGCGGACGTCGCTGGTTATACTGTTTTTATTATCAAGGAAACCAGGTTCCTGTTCAAAATGTACAGATAAGGACCAAATCTTGTAAAACAGAGTTGTAACCAGATCGGTCTCCTGATCGATCAAAGGATCAAAGTCCAGATCGCCCTATATATACGTAGGGTCAGAGGCCGGTAGAGGGACACACCCAACATCGACAAAAACAAGTCTATTATTTCTACACATAGTTTTTCTTTCTTTCGTTCGTTTTTCCCCTTCGACTTCTCTGTTCTTGCCTGCAAGTTCAGAGATCGCCGTGGCAGTAGGTCGATCCTACGCTGCTGCACCCAGAAAACGGGACCTAGACGTCGTTAATATGCAGCACGGTGCTATACCTTTCGATTCATCGGCGCTCTTCACACCCCCTGGAGTACCACAATATGGTTTGCCGATGAATTTGTATGCTAACCACAATAGTAGTGGTCCGGCTGTTAGTGTTTCACCAAGTGTTGCTAGATCAGGGCATGCATATGCACCTCCTGCATTTTCTTCGTCAGGTCCTACAGCTAGCCCTTACAACTCGGTTCCATCTATGATAAATAATCAAAGCCGAGTAGATGTTATTCCAGCAAGCATTCCTGTGTCTTCATACCAGCCTATGATACATTATATGCCCGCAATGCCACGTCCGAATTTAACCAGTACACATGGTCAATTACCATCTAGTAATTTTAATAATTCTTTCTGAAATTTGCCACCCGCACAACCAAACCAAGCACTGCAGCATGACCATAGTATTCCACAACCTAGTACTGTAGGGCAACAACAGCAGATGGCACGAGATCGGCCTATGGCCGAGCCTCACACAGGGGCTGATAATCTGAAGGAACAGTTGGCTACTGTCTTGAAGGATTCATTTGGGCTGGAACCAAAGGGGAATGCACGAGCTTATAGAAAGCCGTATCCTGATTATTATGATACTTTTCAGTATCCTAGGGGGTTCAGGTTACCGGAGTTTGTTAAATTTACGGGAGAAGATGGTAGAACAACATTGGAGCATATTGCTCAATTTAGTGTACAGTGCGGCGAGGCTAGTGCTAGTGAAGTGCTAAAGCTGAGATTATTTCCGTTGTCCTTATCTGGCACAACTTTTTCTTGGTTTTCTTCGCTTGCACCCAATTCTATTCATACATGGTCTCAGTTGGAACAGAAGTTTCATGAATATTTTTATACTGGAGATAATGAACTCAGATTTTCACATTTAACATCGGTTAAACAGAAGCATACGGAATCTGTTGCTGAATATATTAGAAGGTTTAGAGATACACGAAACCGATGTTTTAATTTGGTAATTTCTGATAGGGATCTTGCTGATCTAGCTTATTCAGGTTTGCTTGTACATCTTAAAGAAAAGCTAGAAGGACATGATTTTGTGGATGTTAGCCAAGTTTTGCAAAAGGCTCTGGCTCAAGAAAGCCGGGCAAAAGAATCTAGAAATTTTCATAGGTCTAGTGATAAAACTAGTAAAAATGATCGGCCTGGTATGAACATGGTTGAGTATGATTCTCAGTCATCAGATGATGAGGGTACAGATATGTGTGTGGCTGAATGGGATTGGGCTTCTAAGTCTAAACCATTTGTTTGCTCTGCACTGAAGCCAATTTCACATAAGAGGGAAGAAATAAAATATACATTTGATGTTTCCAAGTGTGATAAGATCTTTGATTATTTGTTACAATGGAAACAAATTAAACTGAATAATGGCCATGTTATACCGTCACCAGAAGAACTAAAAAGGCGTGCTTATTGCAAATGGCATAATTCTTATTCTCATGCTACTAATGACTGTAATGTTTTCCGTCGACAGGTTCAAAGGCCATTAATGAAGGATGTTTGAAGTTTGATGAGCGGATGCAATTAGATGCTAATCCTTTCCCTGTCAACACGATTGATTTTGAGAATAAGAAAGTTCTTGTTCGGCCATCTCAGGCCGAATCAGCAAGAGGAAAAAATATGGTGGTGGCTGAGAGTAGCTCAAAATCTCTGGAAGAGACCAGGGAGGTGGCCAGAAAAGTGCAGATTGAGAAAAATTCTAGGGGTGGTCAATCAATTAAAATTACGGTGCCAGTATTAGGCTCTGATGCTATGCAAAGTGCCAGGCCAAGAATGATCAAACCAAAGAGCCCCGAAGTTGACCGTTGGAAAATTAATGAGGGAAAGAGTAAGGCAATAAAAAAGAAAGAGAAGCCAAAGGTCACTTTTGATAAGCTTCTGGCTAAGTATGAACATGGCAAGGCAGGTCAAAAATATTTTGATCGGCCGAGAAACTTTAAGCGGCCGAGATCACCAGAACAGGGATTTACTGGGCCAGAATATCGACGTGGAGATTTTCATGCAGCAGCCCCATATCCATTTAACGGGCCGCCAATGCCTATGCCATGGGGATTCGATTTTGCTCCTTGTCCGCCGTGGGGTTGGTGCGGACCATGGATGCCGCCTCCTCCGGTAATGCCTTTTGAACAGTTTCATCCAGGTTGGGCTCCTCACAGAAGGCCGGTTATTGATAGATTGTCACATCCAAATCATAACCGTTATGGTCAAAGGGATTGGTCTTATGGTAGAGGTGAGCTTAATAGAAAAGTATACCGTGTGAAGGAGACTAAGCATGTGAATGAGGAACCAAGCTCAGTTACAGGTGAGAGACAACCAGGTTGCAAATTTGCAGGTGCCAACAATGGAGTACAGCGTACCACAACAATACATGAAAAGGATGAGGCTACAGGAACAACAAACAGTGCGGAAGCCACAATACCATCCATGAATAGTGATTCTGCTACAGTAAAAACTGGTTTGATTACCTCCTGTGTTGATTCTGGAGCACCAAAAATATCAAATTGTGCCAACCTGAGCAACGGTTCAGAAATACAGAAGGTTGATAGGAATGTGCCTTTGCTGCCTGGGACAACGCCGCAACCACGTTGGTGCCCCAAGGGTCTTTCCAATTCACAAAAACTACGATTACAGAGGCTACGCATGGAGAAATTGAGGGAGGAGGAAGCCGAAAAATTGAGGGACAAGTTGTTCAATGAGTGGAAGCCTATGGTTCCCGTCCGAAAGGAGTGGAGAGTAAAACAAGTCAATGTACCCGATCCAACGCCTAGTGATGATGAAGATGATCTGCTGGATGATGAAGGGTCTCCGATGATTAAAAATGGCTCTCCAACTTGCGATGGTATGGATATTAATATGGTATTTGTATTGCCTTCAGAATTCCGGGCTGTGGAAGAAAGTGAAGCGGCACAATTGTGTCTTGGTCCCAAGGAAGCTATTTTTGAAAAGCCAGATGAATCAAGCCGTCATTTGAGGCCACTGTATGTTAAGGGGCATATTAATGGGAAACCAATATCTAGAATGTTAGTTGATGGCGGAGCAGCTGTAAACTTTATGCCATACTCACTGTTTAAGAAATTGGGACGAGAGGACAGCGAGCTTATGAAGACCAATTTGACACTTAATGGATTTGGGGGAGAGCCTACAGAAGCAAAAGGGGTTATCACTATGGAACTTACTATTGGAAGCAAGACCATACCTACGGCTTTCTTCATCACTGATAAGCAAGGTAATTATAGTGTCTTATTGGGTCGTGATTGGATACACGCAAACCGGTGTGTTCCTTCTACTTTGCACCAGTTTTTGATACAGTGGGTTGATGATGATGTGGAAATTGTTCATGCGGATACGTCGACCTATATTGCTATGGCTGATGCTTCAGCTAATTGGCAACATGGTGATGCCCAATGTTTGTCAGGGCTAGATCTTTCAGATTTTGATTTTCTTAGTGTAACCAAAGATGGGTTTGTACCCGTAGTTGTAAAGCCGGTTGTTGCAGCTCGGCTCGAGAATATGATGTTATAGATGGGTAAAGAAGATAACTTAGATTGGTTACAAAAACGTGTGGAACAATATCGGTCTGATAAGAACGATATTTGTGAGGCTATTGATGATTTTGATGAAGTGCAAAAGTTAGGACAAGGTTTTTCGTCGGCTGATCCATTAGAAGAGATTGATATAGGTGATGGTACTATTCCTAGGCCGACTTTTATTAATAGGAATATGACAGCCGATTACAAGGTGAAAGTGATCGAGTTACTTAAACAATATGTTGATTGCTTCGCTTGGGAGTATCATGAAATGCCGGGTCTTAGCCGAGAGCTAGTAGAGCATCGGTTGCCTATTAAATCTGGATTTAGGCCTCACAAACAGCCACCTAGAAAGTTTAATCCTAGTATGTATGATGGGATTAAAGAAGAAATAGGGAGATTATTGAAAGCTGGTTTTATAAGGCCTTGTAGGTATGCTGAATGGATTTCTAACATTGTCCCGGTTGAGAAGAAAAATACTGGTAAGTTGAGAATATGTATCGACTTCAGAGATTTAAATAGGGCTACACCTAAAGATGAATATCCTATGCCTATAGCCGACATGTTAATTAATGATGCTTCAGAACATAGAGTTATTAGTTTCTTAGATGGTAATGCTGGTTACAATCAAATTTTTATGGCCGAAGAGGATACTTCTAAAACGGCCTTTAGGTGTCCCGGTTTTGTTGGTTTATTCGAATGGGTTGTTATGACATTTGGTCTGAAGAATGCCGGCGCGACTTATCAAAGAGCTATGAACCTAATCTTTCATGATTTACTTGGTATAGTAGTAGAAATATATATTGATGATATAGTTGTCAAATCGGATAGTGTGGATCATCATTTAGCCAATTTACGCTTAGCCTTTGAGAGAATGCGTCGGTATGGTTTAAAGATGAACCCACTTAAATGTGCTTTTGGTGTGTCGGCTGGTAAATTTTTAGGATTTATAGTACATGAGAGAGGCATTGAGATAGATCCTAGTAAAATAGAAGCTATTAAGAAAATAGAGGCGCCGCAATGTAAGAGGGACATGCAGAAATTTTTAGGCAGAGTTAACTATTTGAGAAGGTTCGTATCTAACTTGTCTGGAAAGGTTAGTGCATTTACACCTATACTTCGGTTGAAGAGGGAAAATGAATTTACTTGGGGGGGCAGAGCAACAACATGCATTTGATGAGATCAAAAAATATTTGTCTACACCTCCTGTGTTGAGGGCACCTAAAGCCGGAACACCGTTTCGGATGTATGTTGCTGCGGAAGATAATGTTATTGGTACAGTCCTAACACAAAAAATTGATGAAAAGGAGTATGTGATAACATATTTGAGCCGACGTCTATTGGAAACAGAACAAAGGTATGTGTTTATTGAGAAGTTATGTTTATCCTTATATCATGCTTGCACAAGATTGAGACACTATTTGCTATCTAGTACTTGTGAAATAGCATGCCAGACCGATGTTATCAAATATATGCTACAAAGACCGATTTTGAGTGGCAGAATCGGTAAGTGGGCATACGCATTGATAGAATATGATTTGGCTTATAAGTCTTTAAAATCCATGAAAGGCCAAATTGTAGCTAACTTTATTGTTGATCATCGGGTTAGTGTTGAAAATGATATAGAGGTCGGCTATATTGAGATATATCCATGGGAATTATATTTTGATGTCTCGGCTTGTAGAGAAGGACAAGGTGTTGGTATTGTTTTGGTCTCACCAAGGGGTGCTGTTTTTGAAACATCAGTACGCTTAGAATATTTGTGTACCAATAACCAGGCCGAGTATGAAGCTCTTTTGTTAGGTTTGCAAATTTTAGAATCCATGGGTGTGAGGAGTGTACGAGCTTTTGGTGATTCACTATTAGTCGTACATCAAATTCGTGGGAATTATCAATGCTTTGATGGGTTACTAAATAACTATTTGGAGAAGTGTTTGGAAATCATAGCAGCCCTGGATGATTTTGCCATTAGCCATATATCTAGAGAAGAGAATGTTAAAGCTAATGATCTAGCACAGTAAGCATCAGGTTATCAAGTTAGTAGAGGAAAATTATATGTCCTGGGACAGCCGGTGTTACAGTGTGCTGAAATTTCTATGGCTGAACCTAATGATTGGAGAAGACTCATAATTAGATATTTAGAAGATCCTAGCCAATCAGTAGACAGAAAGGTTCGACGCCAAGCATTGAAATATACATTATTAGATGGTGAATTATATCGCCGGACACCAGAAGGATTGCTTTTAAAATGCCTAGGTCCAGACCAGTCCAAAGTTGCTATGGGTGAAGTACATGAGGGGATGTGTGGTACACATCAGTCGGCTCATAAGATGAAGTGGTTGTTAAGAAGAGCTGGGTTTTATTGGCCGACTATGTTAGAAGATAGTTTTAGATACTATAAAGGGTGTGATTCATGCCAAAAATTTGGGGATATACAGTTAGCACTTGCTTCTATGTTGCATCCTATAATTAAGCCATGGCCATTTCGTGGATGGGGTTTGGATTTTATTGGCCAAATACACCCTAAGTCATCCAAAGGTCACCGTTTTGTTTTGGTTGCTACTGATTATTTTACAAAGTGGACAGAGGCAGTTCCTCTTAAAAATATGACTCATAAGGAGGTTATTAAATTTATTTTAGAGCATATTGTTTAGCGATTCGGCATACCACAAACTTTAACCACAGATCAAGGTTCATCTTTTATATCGCATCAAGTACGCGAATTTGCCGAATCACTTAAGATCAAGCTCTTGAATTCATCATCATATTATGCTCAGGCCAATGGTCAGGCCGAGTCCAGTAACAAGATTTTGATTAAGCTTATCAAAAAGAAAATAGAGGAACATCCAAAAAAGTGGCATGAGGTGTTGCATGAAGCATTATGGGCTCACCGAATATCTCAACATGGTGCTACGAAAGTGACACCGTTTGAATTAGTATATGGGCAAGAGGCCGTTTTACCTATTGAGGTAAATCTGGACGCACTTAGGTTGGCCAAACAAAATGATTTGTCGGCCGTAGATTATCATAACCTCATGATGGATAGAATAGATGAAGTGTCAGATGAGAGGATGAAAGCTTTAAGAGAGATTGAGAGAGATAAATTGAGAGTAGCCAAGGCTTATAATAAGAAAGTAAAAGAAAAATCGTTTCAGATTGGGGACTTGGTTTGGAAAACGATTTTGCCTGTTGGGTCCAAAGATAATAGGTTTGGAAAGTGGTCACCAAATTGGGAAGGACCATATAAAATTTTAGAAGTCGTCCCTGGAAATTCCTATTTAGTGCAAGGTTTGCAAGGAGAAAAATTGCCCAGAGCTCTTAATGGGAAGTACTTGAAAAAATATTATCCAAGCGTTTGGCAAGATGCCTGAATGATAGTATTATGCGGCCGGTGCATAATTACCATCGTCCTGAGGAAAATGAATTCAAATGGCCGATGCTAGTCATCGCCCAAAGTCAGAGCTAAATGATTAACGTGTTGATTAATGATTATGATGCGAGGTACAGATGATTTTTGGTAAGCAAGCTTTACCAAAAAACGGGGGGCATGTGTCGATAGTCAAATTTGGCAGATGAAAAATATGGATCGTGATGCTAATGTGCTAAGCTGAAGATTGTTTTTTAACTGAAGATATACACACGCTGATGGAGTTGGGGAGGTAAGAGTATAGAAAGTTGAAGATTCAGACTCCAGTTTTGTTCACGTACAATCACCATCAGGTATAACATGAAGACGGGGCTACGGTTGAGATATGCTTGACTATTTGGAGCACGGAGAGGAGCGGACATCGCTGGTTATACTGTTTTTATTATCAAGGAAACCAGGTTCCTGTTCAAAATGTACAGATAAGGACCAAATCTTGTAAAACAGAGTTGTAACCAGATCGGTCTCCTGATCGATCAAAGGATCAAAGTCCAGATCGCCCTATATATACGTAGGGTCAGAGGCCGGTAGAGGGACACACCCAACATCGACAAAAACAAGTCTATTATTTCTACACATAGTTTTTCTTTCGTTCGTTCGTTTTTCCCCTTCGACTTCTCTGTTCTTGCCTGCAAGTTCAGAGATCGCCGTGGCAGTAGGTCGATCCTACGCTGCTGCACCCAGAAAACGGGACCTAGACGTCGCTTAGGTTCCGTTTGCCGTTGATCCGTTGAAGATTCGTCCAGAAGAATCAAGTTTTCTTTGAGATCGGTAAGAACAAGGCCGTTCTGTTCCTCGTACAGCAAAAGACAGCAAAAGAAAAGACCAGCTAGATTGTTGATATGTTGTGTTGCCGTGCAAACGATTTTGCCATCAATAGTAAGTACATACAAGACTTTGTTTGGATGAGGAAAATAGTAAAGCATGGATACGCAGCTCCATCACACAGCGACTTAGTCAAAATTCCAATACGTTCCTTCAGTCGATCTATTGAGCTGCTGGCGCTTAGTGGGAGCGTCTTCGTCGAGCGCTCCTATCAGCCTCGCTGCGGCCGCTTCCCCAAATACGGCGACAGAGACAAGGGCGCCGTCGGTGGCGTCGTTGAGGACAAAAGGAACCAGGCTGCCGGCGGCCGGCCATGCAGCAGTGTCCTCTGTGCGCCGCTGGGATGACCAGGGAGGGAGCAGTGCTTACGATGTGATGCCATTCGCCGCTCATGTTCATTGGGAGATCAGGTTGTAGCAACCGTCGGTAGGACGAACACATCAGCTATGGCACTCTCTGCTCCGCGGCAGCTCCCACCTCGCCAAGTCACCATGCCACACGGCAACAGGCACATCCGAGCCCCGAACAGCATGCTCGCCGATGCTTGTAGAGGACGTCGCGAAGCATGCGAGTCGTCGCCGTGTCACACGATGACGGCCACGTCCGGGCCAGAGCGGCTCGCCGAGCGGCACTGACTGCCAGCGTCGCCTCGCATGTGCCTGCAGAGGAAGTGGCGGCGCTCTGATGCGTCGCCGTGCGACATGACGACGACCACGTCCGGGCCCGAGCGGCGAGCTCACCCACTCGGCGTCAACTGGCTCATGTCCGAAGAGGATGTCGTGGGGCGCTCGTGATGCGCCCAACGCGTCTCTGTAGCGTAGCATCTGGCCAGGTCAGATTGCGGCCGTCGTCGTCGGCAGAAGGAAGAGCACGTCGGCCATGGCACCATGCGCTCCGTACGTGGCCGCCGTATTCATAAAACTCGTTTAGGACATATCTCGATGTGACATAGTCATGTCACATCTAAGCTGATGTCCACTGTGTTTGTGGTCTATTTTTTTGTCTTAGTTTTTATTTATTTCTTGTTGCTATATTATATATTTGTGGGAGGTTAGATGTGACATCCTTAAAAAACATCTAGATGTGAATTAGACAAACTGTTCAATAAAAACGTCAAATAGTCGTTTTTCTATACAGAATGACTAACTCACATCTAGATGTTTTTTAAGTATGTCACGTCTAAATTCTGAACCATTGGATCTATCCCATGTAAATCATGCAGAGTTGAATCGGACCGCGCGCGTCCCTTTCCTACGTCGCCCATGTCGCTGTCGCTTGCTCGGGCGTTGCTTTCTTTTTCCTTTTGTTGGTCCAGCCTTTCGTTGCATGGCCCGGCTGTTTTTTTTTTTTGTCTTTTGTAGGCTGTGTTGTAAGAATTTGAAGAGGCTAACTTGTTTTTAGTAGGCCCATATAATGTACGATACTAAGGTTCCGTTCATGATGTTTCCTCCCGTTCATAATTTGTTTTAGTACTGGAAACACCTTTTGAACTATGCAAACACTTATTAAATTCAGTTTTTGTGAACACTTATATCAAATGATTTTTTTAACTCATGAACATTTAAAAATATTTGAATATTTTTTGAATCGGATTTTGTTCAATCTCATGAAGGCCCCAGTTGCACGTCGACCATCGACTTGCAACTAGGTGTGTGTATGTTTTATCGTGGCCCCCGGTTGCATGTCGACCATCAACTCGCAACTAGGGTGTGTGTGTGTATTTGTTGAGGGTCCTCAGTTGCAACCCGATCATCGACTCGCAACTAGGGGTCTGTGTGTGTTTGTCGAGGGTCCCCAGTTTCATGTCAACCATTGATTCGCAACTAGGTGCCATGTGTGTGTGTGTGTGTGTGGAGGGTCCCCAGTTGCATGTCGACCATCGACTAGCAACTAGGGGTGTGTGTGTGTTTTGTTGTGCCCTTCAGTTGCATGCCGCCAATCGACTCACAACTAGGGGGGTGTTTGTCGAGGGTCGCCGGTTGCAACCCGACCATCGACTCGCAACTAGGGTGGTGTGTGTGTGTTTGTCGAGGGTCCTCAGTTGCATGTCAACCATCGACTCGCAACTAGGGGGTGTTTGTTTGTGTGTGTGTGTGTGTGTGTGTGTGTGTGTGTGTGTGTCAAGTGTCCCCAGTTGCATGTCAACCCTCAACTCGCAACTAGGGGGTGTTTGTCGAGGGTCCCCATTTGCACAACCATCGACTCAGAACTAGGGGGTGTGTGTGTTTGTCGAGTGTCCCCAGTTGAAAGAACATGCGGTGCCCCCATGTTTGATTTTGGTAATTGATGACAATATCTATGGACTAATGGTTGCCTTGAGTTATATTTGAAGGATTTGTTCATAGGCATTTCTTGAAGTTCATGTGTTGGTTTCAAGGAGTTTATGTGGTGACCAAGGTGTTATTAAGGAATTATCCAAAGATTGGTCATGTGAGAGTTGAGCTTATTGCAAGCATGTCTTGGAGAAGAAGATTGTGTGATCATTCATGTATATCTTCAAGACATCATCCAAATGAAGAGAGTTGGTTGATCAAGACTAAGTCAAGAGTGAATCAACTTGATCAACTCACAAAGCGTAGAAGATGTACCGAGAGGGATCAAGCGATCCCATGGTGTGGTAAGCATTGTCAATTACGCTTTGTGTACTAATCCATGATCTTCGTGAGAGTTCTTTGTGGGGTTAGGTTGCGGTGTGCAAGTTCAAGTGAAGCATCATGAAGAGATCAAATGCTTGAAGCTTGCCGTCCATTGTGGTGACAATGGACTTGTGAAGATGTTGCGGTGTGCAAGTTCAAGTGAAGCATCATGAAGAGATCAAATGCTTGAAGCTTGCCGTCCATTGTGGTGACAATGGACTTGTGAAGATGTGCGGAAGAGTGGCTCACCCATAGTGGAGCATGGGGGAGCAATCAACTAGTCTTCATCGAGCCAACGCAACCAAGAAAGGTGGTCCAACTTGAGGGAGTCAAGATTGTCATCATCTAGCTCAAGTGGACCGTGTGCAAGGCAAATGTTTGCTCTTGATAGGTTTTCTATTTTACCGGTCTCATGATGGTAGTTGGGAGACCGGGTTATAGGATCGATTGCCGTACTATCAAGGGGGGCTCTCGATGAGTAGCTTGATCGTATCGTTCATAGAGAGCTCAAACCATTGCATCCTTGCATCATCTTTATTGGTTCTTGTTTGGTTCTTCTCTTTGTGAGTTTTGGAGCTTATGGTCATCTTGATGACAAGCTCGAGTACATCGAAAACGGAGTTCACTCGCATCTTCTATGATGTTTTCGATGTTGGAGGTTATGCCGGTTCTTCTCGGTTGGAGGTTTCACTCCTCTATTTGTTGGCATACCTCCCCTGCCTCTTCTTACTATAACCAACAAGCTTGAGTTTGCTCAATTCGGAGCTCATATGCAGAAGTTATGGCAGTTTTGGTTTCCTAGCGGTAGTACCGCGGGCCGGAGCGGTAGTACCGCTTGGGTGCTACAAGCGGTAGTACCGCTCTAGAGCGGTAGTACCGCTCCAGAGCGGTAGTACCACTGGTAGCCCCCAGCCGTAGTACCGATGCAGTCTCGTACTAGTACCGCCTCAATTCGAGGGGTCTTTTTCGTGTCGGGTTTTACGGTACTAGCCGCGGCAGTGGGGGCCGTAGTACCGCTCGTTTGCGGTAGTACCGCCCTGCCACCGCGGTAGTACCGCTCTGGGCCCAGCGGCAGTACCGCGAGGGGGAGCGGTAGTACCGCTTATAGGGGCAAGCGGTAGTACCGCTGGCCAAGCGGTAGTACCGCTCTCTGCGGGGCTGAAGTGAGGGTAACGGTTGGATTGTTCCCCCCACTATATAAGGAGGTCTTCTTCCCCAATGAACCTCATCCTTTGAGCTCGTGTTCTTCCCCCATTGTTGACCTTCTTCGAGCTTGCTAACTCTCAATCCCTCCATGGATTCTTGCTAGTTTTTGAGGGAAAAGAGAGAGGAGATCTAGATCCACATTTCCACCAATCACTTTCTCCTCTTTGTGAGGGGAACCCCTTGGATCTAGATCTTGGAGTTCTTGGTGTTCTCCTTCTTGTTCTTCCTCTCATTTTCCTCCCTAGCATTAGTTGCTTCGGTGGGATTTGAGAGAGAAGGACTTGGGCACTCCGTGTGCCCTTGCCATTGCATTTGGTGCATCGGTTTGAGTTCTCCACGGTGATACGTGGAAGTTACAAGTTGAGAAGCTTATTACTCTTGGGTGCTTGGTACCCTTGAGCTTGTTCCTCTTGGGTGCTTGGGCGCCCTAGACGGTTGGTGGTGTTCGGAACTCAATCATTGTGGTGTAAAGCTCCGGGAAAGCGTCGGGGTCTCCACTTAGGTTGTGGAGATCGCCCCGGGCAATTTGACGGGTTCCGGTGACCGCCCCCAAGGGTTGCCAAAGTGTACGGGTTCGGTGACCGCCCCCAAGGGTTGCCATTTGTACGGGTTCGGTGACCGCCCTCAAGGGTCTAGTGGAATCACGACATCTTGCATTGTGCGAGGGCGCGAGGAGATTACGGTGGCCCTAGTGGCTTCTTGGGGAGCATTGTGCCTCCACACCGCTCCAAACGGAGATTAGCATCCGCAAGGGTGTGAACTTAGGGATACATCATCGTCTCCGCGTGCCTCGGTTATCTCTTACCCGAGCCCTTTACTTATGCACTTTACTTTGTGATAGCCATATGGTTTCTTGTTATATATCTTGCTATCACCTAGTTGTTTATCTTGCTTAGCATAAGTTGTTGGTGCACATAGGTGAGCCTAGTTGTTGTAGGTTTTGTGCTTGACAAATTAACCGCTAGGTTTATTCCGCATTTGTTCAAGCCTAAACCGTAATTATTTTAAAGCGCCTATTCACCCCCCCCCCCTCTAGGCGACATCCACGATCTTTCACCAGTTGCATGTCAACCATCGACTCGCAACTAGGGGGTGTGTGTGTTTGTCAAGGGTCCCCAGTTGCATGTCAACCATTGACTCGCAACTACTCCCCCCGTTCCAAAATAGATGACTCAACTTTGTACTAACTTAGTACAAAGTTGAGTCATCTATTTTGGAACGGAGGGAGTAGGTGTGTGTGTGTGTGTGTGATTGCCGAGGGTCCCCAGTTCCATGCCAACCATCGACACACAACTAGTGGGGTGTGTGTGTGTGTGTGTTTTCGATGGTCCCCAGTTGCATGCCGAGCATCGACTCGCAACTAGGAGTGTGTGTTTGTCATGGCCCCTAGTTGCAACAAATCATCGACTCGCAACTAGTGGTGTGTGTGTTTGTTGAGCGTCCCTAGTTGCATGCCAACCCTCGACTCACAACTAGGGTGTGTGTGTTTGTCGAGGTTCCTCAGTTGCATGTCAACCATCGACTCGCAACTAGGGAAGTTTGTGTGTTTTGTCGTGGCCCCAGTTGCATGTCGACAATTGACTCACAACTAGGGGGTGTGTGTTTGTCGAGGGTCCCAAGTTGCAACCCGACCATTGACTCGTAACTAGGGGTGTGTGTGTGTGTGTGTGTGTCGAGGGTCCCCAGTTGCATGTCAACCGTCGGCTCACAACTAGGGGTGTGTGTGTGTTTGTTTGTCAAGGGTCCCCATTTGCAATCCGACCATCAACTCGCAACTAGGGGTGTGTGCATTTGTCAAGGGTCCCCATTTGCATGCCGACCATCAACTCGCAACTAGGGGTGTGTGTTTGTCGTGGCCCCTAGTTGCAACCCGATCATCGACTCACAACTAGGGGTGTGTGTGTGTGTTTGTTGAGGGTCCCTAGTTGGATGCTGACTATCGACTCGCAACTGGGTGTGTGTGTGTGTTTGTGTGTGTGTGTTTGTCGAGGGTCCCCAGTTGCATGCCGACCATTGACTCGCAACTAGGGGTGTGTGTTTGTCGTGGCCCCCAGCTGCAACCCGATCATCGACTCGCAACTAGGGGTGTGTGTGTTTGTTGAGGGTCCCTAATTGAATGCCAACCATCGACTCACAACTAGGGTGTGTGTGTGTTTGTCGAGGTTCCTCAGTTGCATGTCAACCATCGACTCGCAACTAGGGAAGTTTGTGTGTTTTGTCGTGGCCCCAGTTGCATGTCGACCATTGACTCACAACTAGGGGGTGTGTGTTTGTCGAGGGTCCCCAGTTGCAACCCGACCATTGACTCATAACTAGGTGTGTGTGTGTGTGTGTGTGTGTGTGTGTGTGTGTGTCTGTGTGTGTGTGTGTGTCGAGGGTCCCCAGTTGCATGTCAACCGTCGGCTCACAACTAGGGGTGTGTGTGTGTTTGTTTGTCAAGGGTCCCCATTTGCAATCCGACCATCAACTGGCAACTAGGGGTGTGTGCGTTTGTCAAGGGTCCCCATTTGCATGCCGACCATCAACTCGCAACTAGGGGTGTGTGTTTGTCGTGGCCCCCAGTTGCAACCCGATCATCGACTCACAACTAGGGGTGTGTGTGTGTGTGTGTGTTTGTTGAGGGTCCCTAGTTGCATGCTGTCTATCGACTCACAACTGGGTGTGTGTGTGTTTGTCGAGGGTCCCCAGTTGCATGCCGACCATCGACTCACAACTAGGGGTGTGTGTTTGTCGTGGCCCCCAGCTGCAACCCGATCATCGGCTCGCAACTAGGGGTGTGTGTGTGTTTGTTGAGGGTCCCTAATTGAATACCAACCCTCGACTCGCAACTAGGGATGTGTGTGTTTGTCGAGGTTCTCCAGTTGCATGTCAACCGTCGACTCGCAACTCGGGAAGTGTTTGTGTTTTGTCGTGGTCCCGATTTGCATGTCGAGCATTGACTCACAACTAGGTTGTGTGTGTGTTTGTCGAGGGTCCCCAGTTGTAATCCGACCATTGACTCGCAACTAGGTGTGTGTGTGGGTGTGGGTGTGTGTGTGTTTGTCAAGAGTCCCCAGTTGCATGTCAACCATCGACTCATAACTAGGGGTGTGTGTGTGTTTGTTTGTCAAGGGTCCCTAGTTGCAATCCGACCATCGACTCGCAACTAGGTGTGTGTGTGTGTGTGTTTGTCGAGGGTCCCCATTTGCATGCCGACCATAGACTCGCAACTAGGGGTGTTTGTTTGTCATGGCCCCCAGTTGCAACCCGATCATCGACTCGCAACTAAGGGTGTGTTTGTTTGTCGAGGGCCCCCAGTTGCATGCCGACCATCGACTTACATCTAGGGGTGTGTGTGTTTGTTTGTCAAGGGTCCGCAGTTGCAATCCGGCCATCGACTCGCAACCAGGGATGTGTGTGTTTGTCAAGGGTCCCCATTTGCATGTCAACCATCGAGTCGCAACTAGGGGGTGCGTGTGTTTGTCGAGGGTCCCTAGTTGCATGTCAACCATCGACTTGTAACTAGGTGTGTGTGTGTGTGTGTGTGTGTGGAGGGTTCCCCACTTGTATGCCCACCATCGACTCGCAACTAGGGGTGTATGTTTATCGAGGGTCCCAGTTATTTATAAGTTTCATGGTCGTTTTTATGAGTTTCAATTCACATGTCGCCCGCATGGCCAGCCAGGGAGAGACATGCATCGTCGCCCGTGTATGTATACATACATACATACACTGATACACACATATGTGATTCTTCAAGGTATACATATCAAGCAGCGGCAGCACAATGCGTGCATGAAGGGTAGCAGCGGCTGTTAATGCGTACCATGCAAAAAAGGAAAAAAAAAAACAGGCGGCAGCACAAATGGTGCTGTTATGGTGAGCAGCGGGGCACCAGCGTGGCAGCCACACGTATATATGTGCCAGGCGAAAATAGAATTGTTTAAAAAAAACGAACAAACAAACAAAAACAAGAGGGGTGGGCTTGTGCTAGGATGAGGTGGCGTTGATGTCATACTTAGATGTGACATAGTTATGTCACATCTAGATGTGGCGTAGACAGACCCTTTTCTATAAGCCGGGTTTTTGAGATTTTGTAGAACTCAGTTTTCTTTATCCATGATTTGGTTAGGCGATGTTACAACCAAGATTGCGTTTAACTAGAAGTAGTTCTCTATAATCTTGCTATCCAAACAACCCTGCATGCAGAACTCAATTTTCTATGTCCACGTTATCCAAACAAGAATTTAGGTTGTTATTACGACCAGAAATCGGATTAAGGAGAGCTAGTTTTGATATCCAAACAACCCCTTAGAATCTTCATGCCACGGCGGTAGTAACCAGGCACTGTTGAGCGTACACGTGTCGATGACCCACCTGTCAGCGCCCGTACATTTAGCATTTCCTCCGCAAAAGAAAAAGAAGACCATAAACCCCGCAGCTCTAGGGACGATCAAAACAGTTATTTCAAAACAAAGGAGAAAAGCTGCGGCACTGGACTGATCGGCGCCGTCCGTTCCGTGGCCGCCATGCTATTTATACACCCGCACCCCCTTCGCCCTACCATACCACCACAAGTAGCTTCTTCCCACCCCAAACCAACCGGCTTCTCCATCTGCTATTTCGTTTCGTTTTGGTTCTTTGGTTCTGCTATTTTGATGTTTCTCTTGCGATCGCTGGTTTGTTTTTCTTGAACCGAATGTTCTCCTTTGTGTTTCTTTGATGATGCGCCGGTGAAGGCAAGAGGAGCGTTGCATGCGTGCGTCCGTGCGTGCAGGATTTATTTGGCCGCAGATCGTAGCTCGAGTGCCGATCGAGGCAGGTTTTCTTTGCTCTTGGACTACGTTTTGTTCTCTTGGAACCTCTCTTCAGATCAGACAGGGGCCTTGTGCGGCTGATCGATGAGCACTTGGTGCAAGATCTGCAGGTTCGAGTCACCCCTATCCTTCGTCTTTCCCTGTTCTTGTGGTGCTCTTGCGATTTCAACTTTCTTTTACCGGCCGGCAAGACGACGTACGGGCGTCGAGATGAGGTCCAAGTCTAACACTTCTGTGCGGCTCATGTTCCAGATCTGCACACTCTATCGTTTGCTCTGTATTTTTCTTGAGTTTTTCCGTCCGGAATGCTGCGCTCGTCCGCGGCAATGCTTTCTCTGATGTAGCCTGTTTCTCGCGACCGTCCGCTGATGAGGATGCATTTATTTGCAGGTGTGCTACGCACAAGTGACAGCAATACACATTTCACAATCTGAGGCGCCGTCGTTTATCAACATGTTCGTTTCTTTCTTTTGGATCAAGTGATAGCAAGACGGCGGGCGTGGAGATGAGGTCCAAGAACAGGTTCATCTGCACGTCCGCGCGGCTCACGTTCCAGATCTGTGTACGTTCCCCCGCTTAGTCGCTGTTGCTCTTGGGGTTTTTCCGTACCCGAGGCTCTTCTGTTACGTTTCGTTTCGTTCGGAATGGTCTCGATCGGTGTGTTTCTTCCGACCATACATCCGCCGATGACGACGCATATATTTGCAGATGTGCTGCGCACAAGTGATAGCAATTCATTAATTTCTTCATCTGAGGCGATAAACGCATTTCGTTCTGATTTTTCGTTTGGATTTAGTTGGATGCATGTGCCGCGTGATCATCTTCCCACACCTCTAGTGAGGCACAACACACGGGAAGATTTCTTTCTTGCTCGAGATAACAAGTTCTTCCAACTCGTACAATTTCGTTGTCTTTTTTGTGCCGTTGCTCGATGATCGATGCTCTGAGTGCTGATCTGTCAGGGCCGGTTGTTGGATCGCCGGCCGCCCGGCCGGATCTCTCTCTCACAGCGACGAGCACCTATAACAGCACACGGAAACTAACACACGAGATCTTTGTGCTGCGCAACTGCTATCTGTTTTTCTTTCTCTCCTCTTATTTATCCCTGGGAGCCAAGCTCATCGTTACACGCATAACTAACCCCCAAAAAAACTCACCTAGCGTGAGCTCGATCTGAGTCTGGCGGGTGACCAAATCAACGAGAAACAATATTCGCAGAAAAATAACGAGAAACAAAAGATGACTCAGCGTGAACTTCAGACGTTTCAGTTAGTCAGGCTACATGCAAACAGACGTCGAAGATAAACATGCATGCATGACTCTACTGGAGCACTATGGTCCAACATGCACATGTCCATCTCCATGCGCAGCTAGCCCACTACTCCCTCCGTTCCTAAATACTTGTCTTTCTATGCATTTCAGATGACTATCACATACGGATGTATGTAGACATATTTTAAAGTGTAGATTCATTTATTTTACTCCGTATGTAGTCACTTGTTGAAATGCCTAAAAAGACAAGTATTTAGAAACGGGGGGAGTAGTACTTTTTCCTAACTTAACTACCATGATAAACACAAAACCATGTTCATAACACGACTAGCCAAACCATGGACTAAACCTGCAACAAGATTAGAACTAACATCCCCAACCTTATTCCTTAACTTACTTTCTTATTTCTTACTCGCTGATCTTCATGGCTCGGTTACTTTCTTACTCACTGATCTTCATGGCTCTCGTGCAGGACGAGCCTCCGTGGCTGCTCTTTGTTTCTTCTGCCACCATGCGAGCTTCCTCGTGCAGCTTCTCCATGCTCAGCGGCTGGCTCATAGATTTCTTCAGGTCCAAAGGGTAGAGCCGATCACCCGCAAAAAAAAAGAGGGTAGAGCCGATTCCTGGATCTCACTGCTCTGGCTAACAGCTCTCCGGAGCTATCAAACACGCTCAGGAACCCACTGTGTAGCACTGACTTGCTCACTTGCACCCTTCTTCATCAAGTTGGCCCAGACTGTTACAGAGGAGGAAGAGAATGGACACAACACACATCGATTATGCTCGAGGCTGCGAGGTTATACAAGGTGCTGGTCGCAGCCGAGCGAGATCGTGGGTGAGCCACTAACAGGACGACGTGCAGCACTACTCAGACAAAACTGCTGCACGGTCAAAGCTCTACGTATGGCGTCACAGAAGACCTCTCTCGGCAGTCCCTTCGTCATGATATCCGCAAGTTGCTATCGGGTGGGAATGTGAAGAACGTGGAACTCGCCAAGCGCCACCCGCTCGCGAACGAAGAGGATATCCAGCTCCACGTGCTTCGACCGGCGATGATGAACTGGGTTGGCCGACAGGTAGACAGCGGAGACATTGTTGCAGTACACCAGCGTGGCCTTGTCGATGGGGGCGAACAGCTCGCCAAGTAGTTGTCGAAGCCAGATGCACTCTGCGACGACGTTTCGCGACGCCGCGGTACTCCGCCTCGGCGCTGGAGCGCGAGACGGTGGCTTGCCGTTTCGACGACCAAGAGACGAGGGCGTCACCGAGGTAGATGCAGAAGCCGGAGGTGGATCGCCGGTGTCGGGGCAGCCCGCCCAATCGGCGTCCGTGAACGCCCGTAGGTCGAGCACACGCGAGGCGCGGAGATGAAGACCGAGCACGGGCGTGCCGCGTACGTACCGGAGCACACGCTTGATCAACCCGAGATGACACTCACGGGGATTGTGCATGTGAAGGCAGATCTGTTGCACAGCGTACGCGATCTCCGGGCGCGTGATCGTCAGGTATGAAGAGCGCCGGCGATGCTGCGGTAGGCGAACGGATCATCGACACGAGGCCCGTCCGCGGTCGGCAGCTTGCCCTTGGTGTCGATTGGAGTGGGAGACGGGCGACAAGAGTCCATGTCGGCGCAATCCAGAATATCAGCGGCGTACTGCTGCTGGCAGAGGAAGAAGCCCGCCGGCGTGCGCGTGACACGGATGCCAAGGAAGAAGTGGAGAGGACCAAGATCCTTCATGGCGAACTCCGCGGTGAGCTGAGCGACGACGTGCCGAAGCGCCGTAGGCGAGGACGCCGTGAGGACGATGTCGTCGACGTAGAGAAGCAGCAGGGCGGTGTCGGGTCTGCGGCGACGAGTGAAGAGCGACAAATCAAAGCGCGTCGCGGTGAAGCCGATGGACTGAAGGAAGCTAGCAAAGCGGAGAAACCACGCGCGCGGCGCCTGCTTCAAGCCATAAAGAGACTTGGAGAGGCGGCAGACGTGGTGAGGCTTGGCGGCGTCGACGAAGCCCGCCGGCTGGAGGCAGTACACTTCTTCATCCAGCGTGCCGTGCAGAAAGGCGTTGGACACATCAAGTTGATGGACCGGCCAGTTGCGCGACGCGGCGAGAGTCAACACCATGGGAATGGTGGCCGGCTTAACGACCAGCGAGAAGGTCTCGCCGTAATCGACACCGGCGCGTTGCCGGAACCCGCGGACGACCCAGCGGGCCTTGTAGCGCTCGAGAGACCCGTCCGCCTTGTACTTGTGCTTGAAGGCCCACTTGCCGGTGATCAGGTTGGCGCCAGGAGGTCGAGGCACCAGCTCCTAGGTGTGGTTGTGCACAAGGGCATCGAACTCATCGCGCATGGCTGCAAGCCAGTGCAGGTCGCGAACGGTGACGCGAACGGACGAGGGCACCGGCGAGACGACCTCCGGCGAAGTAGTGGCGACGAGGCCGTCGTGGTAGCCTGGGTTGGAGCGGATCTTGCCGGTTTGCGCACGTGTCACCATACGACGCAGAGCCGGCGGCGCCGCTGGTGCTGGTGGCAGCGAGGAAGAGCCGCACGGCGCCGGCTGTGCATAGGATGAAGACGAAGGACCAGGGTCGGGGAGGCGTGCACCAGGGGCGTCGATCGGCAGATCAGCGGCTGCATGTTGTTGCATGCAGGGCGCGCTGGGTGAAGACGGGACGCCGCTGGATGAAGATCTGGCGGTGGAGCTTGAACGCGAGGCCCGCGCGCGCGGGGCGGAGACAGCCGCGTCGCCCGAGGCCGCGTTGATGGAGATGCACGGCTCGCGCGCGCGAGGAGACTGCTCGATCACGGGTACCTGCCACACGGGCGGTGCAAAGGCAGGTGGCGACGGCGCGACAGCGTGATGGGGTGGTGATGTGGCGAAGGGAAATACCGTCTCGTCGAAGTAGATGTGACGAGAGGTAATAACACGACGCGATGAGGGATCGAAGCAACGGTACCCGCGGTGGTCGGAGGGATACCCAAGGAACACACAGGGCAGGGAACAATGATCGAGCTTGTGTTTGGCAGTGGACGCAAGGTTTGGGTAGCACATGCACCCAAAGACGCGAAGGAGAGAGTAGTCGGGAGGAGCACCGAGGAGGAGCTCGTGGGGGGTGCACGGTGTCATGGCACGACACGGCCGTCGGTTGAGCAAGTAAGTGGCTGTGTTAAGGGCTTCGGCCCAAAACCGAGCGGGCATGGATGCGTGGAACAGAAGAGCACGAACACAGTCGTTGACCATACACAAGGTGCGCTCGGCTTTTCCGTTTTACTGGCTAGTGTAGGGGCCAGAGAGGCGGAGGTGTGTGCCGTGGTGAGCGAGGAAGGAGCGAACAGCAGCGCTGTCGAACTCACACCCATTATCTGTTTGTAGCGAGAGGATAGGAAGCTGAAACTGTGTTTTGACATAGGCGTAGAAGTCCAGTAAGACCGGGAGCACATCAGATTTGCGTTTAAGCGGGAAGGTCCAGACGTAATGAGTGTAAACGTCGAGCACAACCAAATAGAATTCATAACTTGAGATGCTTACAACCGGAGATGTCCATACATCAAGATGCAAAACATAAAAGGGAAACATGCTACTGCTAGTAGAGTGTCTAAAAGGTAGACGGGCATGCTTGCCCATGCGACAGGCGTGACACGAGTGTGGTGTAGACTTGCTGAAGCCAATAGCGAGGTGATCAGCGGTGGAGCGAAGCAAGGCGTGCCCGAGACGCTGGTGCCACAAACTGGAAGCAGCGAGGCTGGCGAAGACATGGCGGGGAGGACGCGAGGGGCGCCGAACGGGGTAGAGATCACCGTCCGAATCACAGCGGAGGATCACCACCTTGGTTCGAAGATCCTTCACAGAGAAACCAAACTTGTCAAACTCGACGGAGACAGGATTATCACGACAAATTTGACGAACAGAGAGCAGGTTTGTAATAAGAGATGGCGAGACCAGAACATTGCGCAGCTGGACGAGCGAGGTCCCCTCGATGAGAGCACCGTCACCGACATGGGTGATGGGAAGATGAGCACCGCTGCCCACGATGATCTGGGATGGTGAGTGGAAGGGACGAAGGGAGTGGAGATTACCAGGGTTCGAAGACATGTGCGCGGAGGCGCCGGAGTCGAGATACCACTCGCCAGAGGTGCCCGACAAGGAAGGCCCTGCCGTGGCGCTGTGGAGAGCCGCCTGCAGGGACTGCATGTCCCATGTCGCCGGTGGTGCGGTCGACGAGCTAGCGCCCGGCGACCCGTAGGAGGGAGGCGGTCCGTAGCCTGGACAAGGGCCGCCAGGGGCACCATAATTAACCAGGAGGCGAGCCACCCGGAGCACCGTAGCCGTTGGGGGCGGCGAACATGGCCTGCTGGTGCGGGGTGCCGGTGCTGGTGTTGGGGCCGGCGGAGTCGAGGGACCGCGGCCAGCCCAGAGAGCGTGGGCGGACTGCAGGCGAGCCCTCTGCTCCGCGCGATGTTCCTCCAAGAGGAGAAACGAGCGCACCTGAAGGAAGGAAGGCAACGGGTCCTAGGAGGTGATGTGGGGGATCACAGAGTGATACTGGCGGTTGAGACCGCGGAGGAGGCGAAAGACCTGACGGGAGTCCGTCACCGGCTGGACGAGGTCGCGAAGCTGGTCGGCGAAGCTCTTGAGACGGGTGTTGTTAGAGTTGTGTCGAATATAGTGTACAATGTAGGTTACAGTTGGACTCTGAGTAGTATTGTGTTTAGATAAGATATGGATTCATATCCTAGTAGGACACTTGTATTCTAGGCCTCTCATATATATTGGGGGTAGATACACGATGTAACCTATGCCAACATAATAGCACATGCACGCGGGGGAGCCGGTGGCGTGTGCTGGTGCCCGGGCGGCCGGGGTGTAGTATTGTGACGGTGTGACGGGGAGGAGCGCCCGTAGTCAGGCCCCGGGGATTTAGCCATGATGGTGAACCTTGTTAATAAATCTCGGTGTTGTGCTTGTGTGATTGTTTGGTCCTTGATAGATCGATGATGGCCACAGATTAATTCTAACAAGTGGTATTAAAGCAAAGTTTAATTTGAGGTTGTGGTTGTTGATCTAGAGGTGGAGCAAAATTCGTCGAATCGGCGGTGGTCGAGATCTAGACCAGAAAAGATCGATGGGCGGCGGAAGTTTCTGTTCGTGTCACAAAGCAATCGGGAACGCAGGCAGAGTCAGCGGAAATTGGCAGGGTATCGGTGGCTTTGGTGATCGTCCGATCGGTTTTCGGCCAACCGGTGGCATAACACGAGGCGGCGGCTGGCAAGGGCGCGCAGCAGTCAGACAACAGGGGCTGACGCAGGCGTCCTGCAGGGTCGAGGTCCAACGTGGCCCAGTCGTGGAGGCGCTAGGCGCGTGCAGCCTGGCAGCAGGCCTAGGCGAGGCCGTCTGCGAGAGGCCCAAGCTGAGCTGGAACGAAGGCGTGCAAGCTGCAGGTCGACGGTGCATCGTGGCAAGGCTGGTTCGTGAGATTTGTTGGTAAAAAAAAGAAATGGCACAAGGACGGGACTAGAGGGAGTCAAACAGTGACATGGATTGCCATCAAGTGTGAAGAAAAAGAAAAGTAACTAGGAGCTACGAGTGACGATTTGCAGTTTTGGTACGTGCTCACAGAAAAGCTCCAAGGGACTACTTTTGGATTTCTTCGTTGGTACACAGTTTGTGTATGGATGGCAATGGTCTCGGTTATAGCTCAAGGAGTCTCGAGTGTGTCATTGGCAAGATCATGCACACACACGGTGTCTAGCAATGCATAGAAGTGCGGGGCAGACACAACGCAAGGTGAAGCATGGTTGCAATCGGATAATTTCGGCTGGGTCGGACTGGACTGTCTGACGGATCGACGGGGTTGTCGATCAAAGCAGAAGACGGTGGTGATTTCAGCGACGACGACATATGAGCGTGATGCTGATGGTGGCCGACTTCTGGGGCGTGGAAACACATGGTGCAGGCCTGAGGGCTTGTGCGGCTTCGACAGACTATGGCGCGGGGTTGATTCAAGACGGTGCACATGAGTGCTTGAAGTCGACAGGGCGTGGGAGGGTGGCACGTACAACCACCATGGAGTCATGTTGAAGGTGGAGCTGGAGTCTGGAGGATTTCACTCGGTGCTGATTGAGGGGCTACGGCGTAAGTGCACAGAGAGTCGAAGCCTATTCAGCGGGAAAAGCGAGGGACACGTAATTCGGACTGGAGCCCAGTGGTTTGATGGAAGCGTAAAACTCGTCATCGGTCGGTGATGATCGGTGGAACACTGCATGGGGGTTGAGTGGTGTGGGTCCGCGGCCCTTGAGGCTCGACCGGGACAACGGAGGCTCGGCGCGCTAATAGCGGCGAGGCGTGCGGCGTGCACGGGACATGGAGACGGGCCAGGGCTCTGGTGGTCATACATGTGGTGAGACAACTGTGAATTTGACTCGGGATGACTACAAGCAATGGTGAAATTCCTTCAAGTTTCAGACAGGCGGTCAAGAAAGGAGCGATGATGTTGAGTTCAGGTAACTCTTATGAGTGACACCCAATATGTGGGTTGTTCACTTTCACGTAGGTCAGTGATCAGTGTGTGATGGCGTTGGACAGATACTCTGGAAGTTAGGAGCACAAACTAGAGTAACAAGGAAATTAATTTTGCTCGAGTGTTGACTGTGGTGAAGAAAAGAAGGGACTACAAGTTGCAGGTGGAGTCATATAGAGTCTTTGGAGTAGCAGCGGTACTCACGGGATAAGCTCAAGTCCAATGTACATGAAAGTTTGACGCATTGACGAATTCAAGGTGGTGGAGAATGTTCGCCAATGTGGAGTTTGTTAGAGTTGTGTCGAATATAGTGTACAAGGTAGGTTACAGTTGGACTCTGGGTAGTATTGTGTTTAGATAAGATATGGAGCCGTACCCTAGTAGGACACTTGTATCCTAGGCCTCTCATATATTGTGGGGGTAGACACACGATGTAACCTATGCCAACATAATAGCACAGGCATGCGGGGGAGCCGGCGGCGTGTGCCGGTGCCCGGGCAGCTAGGGTGCGGTATTGTGACGGTGTCACGGGAAGGAGCGCCCGTAGTCAGGCCCCGGGGATGTAGCCATGATGGTGAACCTCGTTAACAAATCTTGGTGTCGTGCTTGTGTGATTGCTTGGTCCTTGGTAGATCGATGGTGGCCTCGGATTAATTCTAACAGGTGCAGTATTGCATCATGGTCATGTCATCCTGGACGATGGCGTGGTACTCGGCGTCGATATAGACAGCGCGCGACAACTGATTGTTGCGGAAGATGTCGTCGACGGCGCGCCACACGGTCAGGGCCGTGTCCTCCAGCTACATGACGGCTTCCAGGAGCTCCGGAGAGATGGTGGAGTACAGCCAATGCACGACAGTGTGATCGGCCATCTGCAACTCGGGGTCGCGGGGACGAGGAACCGCCGCGGCGTCGACGTGCGCGCTAAGGCCGAACATGCCGACCACCGTGTCGAAGTGGCGCCACTGCGAGTAGTTGCCGGCGAGCAGGTCCAGGACGACGGGGACGTGACGGCGGATGTCGACGGTTTGGAGGACGGCGGCGGGGACAGACAGAGAGGGTGGTGGAGCGACCGGCTGGACGGCGGGCGGGGCGACGGGTGCAGCCTGTTGAAAAGGCGCGGCATCGAGGACGCCGGCGGCCGCGTCGAGAACGCCAGCGGCACCGTTGACAGAGGAGCGGGGAGAGGACGGGGTTGTCGTCCATGGTGGAAGCGGAAGAAGAACCGGGAGCCTGCGCAAAAGGGTTGAGCAGTTCCGGGGCGTCTGATACCATGTTACGGAGGAGGATGAGAATGAACACAACACACATCGATTATGCTCGAGGCTGCGAGGTTATACAAGGTGTTGGCCGCAGCCAAGCGAGATCGTGGGTGAGCCACTAATAGGACGACGTGCAGCACTACTTAGACAAAACTGCTGCAGCACTACTTAGACAAAACTGCTGCACGGTCAAAGCTCTACGTATGGCATACTATACAGGAGCACATATGGTATGACTACCTATACTACAAGAAATATGTCAACTTGTGACCCTCACTATTGGCCGCTGAAAGGTCACTGTTTTTCATTTGCGACCTTTTTTTACCAAAAACAGAAGGTCAAAAGCTGGCGGTCGTAAACTGAAATTAACGACCTTCTATAAAAGGTCGTTGGTTCTTCGACCAAAATTTTGGTCACTACTAGCCTCCCCAGACCACGTAGGCATCCAGCGTGGCAAGCTGATGTGGCACAAGAATCAGCCCGGTCCAATTCGGTGTTTATATGAGCCGAGCCCATTAATTCAGCCCATTTATATATATTTTTCCTATGAATTTTTTGTCAGCTTCATGGATCAAGCCCAACGTTGCAGCCTTTTTATTTCTGGGCCATAGCCTTTTTGTCTCAACAATTTCATTTTTTTCTTTTTTATAGAGTGGGTTCACTAGTCAGGTGGGTCACCATTGTCAGGTTCTAGTACTAGGTCCTAGCCGTCGGGGCAATATTCTTCAATTTAAATACCTAGTATTTAAATTGGCACACCGAACACATGAAATACTTCAAATGTTATCAACCATCAAAGTGCTACATCATATAACACACATACAAATGTGATCAGCATCAAGTTTACAATCAGATAACAAGCTCCACAAGTGTACAATCACATGAGCCAGATTCTGCTACATCATATAACACACATACAAATAGGAGCAGCATAAAGGACTCCATTACTCTCAGAACTAGCTCCAATGAGCTAGAACTATTCTTCCTCCGACTTCTTTGTACTGATGCTCACGAAGAAACATGAAAGCCCAGCATCTGCACGTTACAAAACAAAATATTTAGGAACAAAATAGAAGTAGATCTAACAGCATATTTAACAATAAATAACAGAATAATGGAGTTCATGAGACATTTTAGAATCAACTTGACAGTTGATAGTAATGTTTGCATTGGACACATCCAAAACTAAAATTACTAAGATATATCATCAACAGCCATATATATAGCTTTGTTTAATATTACTAAGATATATAGCCATTAGTTTGCTTTAACATGGAACCCAAGAGTATGTGACTCTAGCACCCTGAGAAAGATGTTAATATGCCATCATACTAGCTGATAGACAAACATTCCAGGAAGAATTGATGTTTGTTTAACAGGTACAATCGATACTGCTATCTCTAACAGAAAAATTTAAAGTTTTTATTACATTTTTTCTATTAGCAAATCTGAATATGCTACTTCCTGATTCATGGCTGCATAGTCCAGCTAGCTACACGAGTTTGCTCTCATGCAAAAATTAGAAAAAAAATGTATCATTGGTAATTATGCAACTCTGTTTGGAGTCATTTCTCCAAACAGTTACTGCTGTTATAGTTACTGCTGTATCCTAATTAATAGTACTTTACAGTAGATAAACACTGCTAAAAAAGACAAAGGCTTGTACCATGACGTGTCCAGCAAGCCTAATTAATAGTGTCAAACTGTAGCAGGACATAAAAGAACAGTACCGTAGTAACTTAAGCATGCTCCCCTGTAGACACACACACACACACACGCACACGATCAATTCAAACCCAAACAAATCAAATCACGCTCTTCATCTCGACCGCTACAGATCCATGTATTAACGCTTAGCATCAGGCATTAGGCCATGAAGCATCTGTCCGATTTGTTCAACAAGACGAGTACATACCTGACTCCAGGTCGATGTGGTGGATGGGGCTGTACTTGAACATCTGGTCCAGGGACGAGCCTGCTAATCCAAATCGAACAAACAAATTCATATGGAGGGGATCGGAGAGACAAGGAAGAAATGAAGTAAACATACATACATGTCTATATATAAGCAGCAGAAGCAAGTAATATAAATACATCCTCTTTCTTCCTCTACAACACTAACTAGAGCAACATCAATCATTGTACACAAGGAGCAGCAGCAACAAGCCGATAAAGAAAGCTCAAGATTTGTGCCTTTTGCAAGTTTTAGCACACTAGTACATGCGTTAAAATGGAAGCGCCGCTGCTGGGTTGCAACAGCCAACAAACTATAGGGTTACCGTCAAGTTAGCATTATAGAAAGCGAAAAGGAAAGTGGAAAAGACATGGCAGCCTATAGTTATGCGGAGAACATCGACAAGTAGCCAACAGGATGAGCATTGTGCAGTTTAATAACACAGTGTATTAATCTGAATACACGTGAACAAAACTAGCAGTGTTATTAATACACTGCTAAATGAGCATTCAGGATGCTTATTATACACGTGAACAAAACTAGGCCAAAACATAGTAAAAAAAACTGCTAAATGGACACTAGCAGCAAAATGAGCATTGTGCAGCAAAAAAAGCAAACAGGAGCTAATGGCCTAGGAACTACTAGTAGCACAATGAAATGAGGTGAGTATGGTAGATCTAGGCGGCTGGATACATATGAACTAGTATAGGCAGGCAGCAGCATCTCTTCTCTGAATCTCATGTCCCCGCTCCCACGGTGACCGATTTACTAGCTGTTGTTTGCAAGCAGCGAATCACCGGATGGTCTTGTCACCGTTCGTCTGGCCATCAGGCTACAACAGGGAACAATGAGGTGTTAGTTGGATGCAGATCATAATTTTAGAACACATCAAAACTGACCGTGGAAAGCATGATAATGGCCTAAGTAGATCTGAGATTTCACACAAAAGTGGCAACTAAACTAGTGCAGAAGTGTATTCATTTCTCCTGAAAAATACGATCCTAGGACTCCAATTGCATATCAGATCTAAAATACAAAACGAAATGACTAAACATCACAGGTCGGAGGCTTAAATTAGGGACTACGAACAATTCATGTTCCTGACCAATTCAGAAGGGTCGCGTGGATCGAACACTAATTGGCCGAATCCTCGCGTGAAAACAACTAGACCTACACAGAAAGGTAATCGAGTAATCCCATCACAGCTCAAATTGCGCATCAATTACAGCCTAAATATTCCAAACCAGAGAAGATCCATGACGGGAAACCCTCTCCAACCAATCAACACATCCGAGAAACCGCGTACGAGTCGACATGAGAAGGGGCGAGAGGCGGGAGATGGGGTATGACGAACCTGGATGCCGTGCTCGAGGCAGTAAAGTTCCCAGCACGCGTTGCCGACCTGGATGCCGGCGTGCACAGGAAAGATCCATCAACTGGGAAAATCATGGCTCCACGGGAGGCTTGAGCCTATCAGCCTCCGGACCCTGTCCTTCTCCGTGTTCTCCAGCAGCCCCTGCATGTATCATCCACAACAGCAGACCACCACATCAACCGCAGCTCAAGGAAAGGATTTTACAACAATATTAGGTTGCAAAAACAACTCTAAGAGACTGATATTGTAAGTTCATTGACATTCACAAGCCATTTGCATTTTTATTCAGAACCGTGCAACACCATTGACATTACTTTCACAACAGAAACAAGAAACCATGGTGCATTGTAAAATGACTACATTGAAGTTTTGAATCACTGGATTTAGAGAAACTAGAGAACATCCCGCTGGCATGTGTACAAAAGCAAGTTACTAATCCAGTATTAATTATGTACAATGGGATATGTGCAAAGCAAGCTTTCCAACGCCAAATTAGCAACTCCACTAAGAAAAAGCTGCTGACGAATTGATGTTATAGTTTCTGAATTCATAACGGGTGCACGGCAGCTACGACTTGCAAATAAGTAAAAGTTATGCACCAAGTAACATACAGAACTGATATTCAGCTAGCATTCATGTACAGTATGATGCAACTCACATACTGAATTAGCAACTTAATTGTTCAGTTTACTCCTTCACCATGGGAAAAAACATGTTATAGTTTCTGAATTCATAACATACGCATGACAGTCGTGACTTGCAATAAGTAGAAGTATTTTCTTCTACAACAACGTGTAAAAACAGAGGATGATGTGTTGTAAAACAGTCCCTAATCACCATCCCCCAGAACTATCCATGTCTTGAGCATTCAGCTAACCCTAGGCCAAGCTACAAAGGCAGATGCCGACGTAGAGCTTGCCCATGGTTGGGCGTCTCCTCTCCCTGCATCCAAGTCGAGTTGGTGATGTTGCAGCCTTGCAGGCGTGTAGCTGCTCCTGCACATCGGGGAGGGGAATGGAAGGTAAGGGGAAGAAGAAAATGAAAAGGAGAGGAGAGGATTGGGGGTCTGACCTTGATGGCGTCAGGGTAGCGGTGAAGCTGCATCGTTCATGTGAGGGAGACAAGATGAGGTGAGGAGGAAGACTTCCCGTCGATGGCGTCCCGGTGCTCGAGCAACGACGGCGTGTTGGATCTGCAAGGGAGACAAGATGAGGTGAGGAAGAGAGGGAGGGAGATATGTGACGAGGACAAATGGAGGGACTCACCTGAGTCGCCGGAGCAACGCCGGAGCCACGCCGGCGAGGTGCCAGAATGCAAGAGGAAGATCTGGTCGGGGGGAAAGGGAGCAACGGAGGTAGTGGAGCTCAGATCTGTCCTGCATGGATCTGCTGCTGGAGGTGGTTGGGTTGGGGAAGGAAGAGAAGGGGTCGCCGGCGATGGAGGAGGCCGGGGTTGGGGGAGGTCTGCGGCGGCGGCGGCTGGGTTGGAGGGGATCGATCCAGAGAGGGGGAAGAGGTGGGTTGGAGGGGATCGATCCAGAGAGGAGGAGCAGGAGGAGTCGTGGGGATTTTCCCTCTCGTGTGAGAGAGAGATGGATCTCGCCGCACGCGCACGGATCTCGTCGGTCGTCGATTCCCGCCTGAGGTCGCCGGAGGTGGCGGCAGGCAGTGAGGGGTGGAGCGCTAGGGTTCGGTTTGAGAGAGAGAGAGGAGGGCACGACGGGTTGGGTGGGGTTCACAAGAGAGAGAGAGAGAGGGGGGAGGGGGTTTGCTGCGGTTGGTTGGATGGATCGACGGACGGATGGATGATGTATGGATGGACAGATGTTTGCCATGTCATCAATCCATGCCATGACTGATTGCACCAATCAGAATGAAGCTTATGTAGTATTGTTTTTTTAACCTCCTATTTCGGATAAACATTTAACACGACACCCTTTTATACTTTGTTAAAATGAGTCAATATTGTGCACATGTGTGTATCTTGGGATGACAAACAATGTTGGTTTGGGGGGGCTTTCATGTTCCTTGCACAAATAATAATTTTCCATTCTTTGAGTGCCCAAAGTGAGCTTTTTTATGAAGGACCTACCATATATTTGTTGCAAAATTGGACCAAATCAATTTTCTAAATTATTAGGTCATATTTCATGTATAATTGACCAAATGGTTGGGTGTCAAAAGCCTTGATCCACCTCTGGTGAAAAAGACAAATTCCCGCCGATTCAGCAGGAAACGGGTCAAATTTGAACTGTAGCTGCCTCATAGATTGCTCTTTATTTTTTCCAAAAATCATTTCTAGGTACATAAGTATCTATTTAATCAGAGAAACACCAAAAAAAATCCAAGATTCAACCACTAGCTAGGAACGGTCAAGCCCACCGTTTTGACCGTATTTCGAAACGGGCATAAAAAATTCAGAAAAAATCAAAAAATTAGGAAACCTTCGCATTGTGTCATTATATGTGGCCAAGTTCCCAGGAAAAATAATAAACTTGTAATCGGCAATTATTTTAAAAAAGTGTTCTCAGTAACGAGCTATCGCGTGTGGAGATCAATGGCTTTCAAGCCAAATGATCAATCTTATGGCCACATTCATGGCATAGTTTGTTCAAATGATCTCATATTGTGCACAAGGGTGCATATTGGAATGGCAAACAATGTTGCCTAAGGAAGTTCTCATTTTCTTTGGACAAAAAAACCATTTTTCCATTTTTCGAGTGCCCAAAAGGAGGTTTTTTTGTGAAGGACCTCCCAAATAATTGTTGCAAAATTGGACCAAATCATTTTTCTAAAATACTAGGCCATAGACATATTTAATTCACAATTGACCAAATGGTTGGGTGTAAAAAGTTTTGATCCACCTCTCGTGAAAAAGACCAATTTCCGCCGATTCAGGTGGAAGCGGGTCAAATTTGAACTGTAGCTGCCTTGTAGTTTGCTATTTATTTTTCCCAAAAATAATTTTTAGGTACATAAGTATCTATTTAATCATAGAAACACCAAAAAAAATTCAAGATTCAACAATTAGCTAGGAACGGTCATTCCCGCCGTTTTGACCGCATTTTGAAACGGGCATAAAAAATTCAGAAAAAATCAAAAAATTGGGAAAACTTCGCATTGTGTCATTATATGTGGCCAAGTTCCGAGGACAAATAACAAACTTGTAATACGGAAATTATTTTAAAAAAGTGTTCTCAGAAACGAGCTATCGCATGTGGAGATCAATGGCTTTCAAGCCAAATGATCAACCTTATGGCCACATTCATGGCATAGTTTGTTCAAATGATCTCATATTGTGCACAAGGGTGCATATTGGAATGGCAAACAATGTTGCCTAAGGAAGTTTTCATTTTCTTTGGACGAAATAACCATTTTCCATTTTTCAAGTGCCCAAAAGGAGGTTTTTTTGTGAAGGACCTCCCAAATAATTGTTGCAAAATTGGACCAAATAATTTTTCTAAAATATTAGGACATATTTAATGCACAATTGACCAAATGGTTGGGTGTAAAAAGTTTTGATCCACCTCTCGTGAAAAAGACAAATTTCCGTCGATTCAGCTGGAAGCGGGTCAAATTTGAACTGTAGCTGCCTTGTAGTTTGTTATTTATTTTTTCCAAAAATCATTTCTAGGTACATAAGTATCTATTTAATCAGAGAAACACCAAAAAAATTCCAAGATTCAACCACTAGCTAGGAACGGTCATTCCCGCCGTTTTGACCGCATTTTGAAACGGGCATAAAATATTCAAAAAAATCAAAAAATTGGGAAACCTTCGCATTGTGTCATTATATGTGGCCAAGTTCCGAGGAAAAATAACAAACTTGTAATACGAAAATTATTTTAAAAATGTGTTCTCAGAAACGAGCTATCGCGTGTGGAGATCAATGGCTTTCAAGCCAAATGATCAATCTTATGGCCACATTCATGGCATAGTTTGTTCAAATGATCTCATATTGTGCAAAAGGGTGCATATTGGAATGGCAAACAATGTTGCCTAACGAAGTTTTCATTTTCTTTGGACGAAATAACCATTTTCCATTTTTCGAGTGCCCAAAAGGAGGTTTTTTTGTGAAGGACCTCCCAAATAATTGTTGCAAAATTGGACCAAATCAAATTTATAAAATACTAGGACATATTTAATGCACAATTGACAAAATGGTTGGGTGTAAAAAGTTTTGATCCGCCTCTCGTGAAAAAGACAAATTTCCACCGATTCAGTTGGAAGCGGGTCAAATTTGAACTGCAGCTGCCTCATAGTTTGCTATTTATTTTTTCCAAAAATCATTTCTAGTTACATAAGTACCTATTTAATCATAAATACATGGTTTGGTGGCGATACGTCGAGGTTTGGGCGGTGGTCGAGGGTCCCAACTCTAGAGCGCGTAAACTCGCATGCCCGCCGCGTGGTCACCGCGTGACCGTGGCGCTGCCATGTGTTCTGGGCGGCCTAGGCATGTCTAGTGGGTTGGGCACTCCCCAGGTAGGTGCTAGGAAGAAAATTAAAATATAAGATTCTCACGAGGAGACCGATCGATGCTCAAACATGAATTAGCAGCCAAGTGTTTGATTAGCGGTACGGGTAATGTACATCGCTAATGGGCGTGAGTTTTGGCTGAGGGTGATCAGTTACTAAGAAGACCGTCTTCACAAATTTTCAGCTCAAAAGGAGGAGCCTAGGTGGTACTTGCTTTGCAAAGTACCACACTGGACATAAATACGAATGTTGAAGCTGGGCTCAAAATAATGAATGGATTGAGCTGACATTTGGTGGAGGATGGTTATTTGGGCATAGGAAAGCACTGTAGAAAATTGATACTATTTGGACATGCCAAAGTGGTACTTCCTTCATAAAGTGTTGTTCTGAACAGAATAGGAAAATGAATATTGTTGAACTATTTTTGAACTAGGCAAGGAAGGTTTTTTTACATATTTGACGAAGATATGACCCAAACAATTTATGAGATTTTTTTGGGAATTTTGGGAATGACAGAAATATAGGTTGCTTCACAACCTGGGGCAAAAAATGCCATGGACATGACACATAGGCAAAACTGATGATGTGGCGCCTAGTCATAGCAACCCACCACAATTTACAAGGTTATGACCATATATATTGGTCGTGATCAGCTAGAAATAAGGCAGCGGACCAGTGCTATCTGCTTTATGACTATTTCGTGTAAGGAAATTACGACCTTTCTGACCAAAATAGTCGTTATAGTTTAGGGTTTGGAGCCCCCCGAACAGCTTTTGACCAATTGGTATGAAATGGTCATAGATCTATGACCAATTCTTTCAGGGTCACTGACAGAAGGTCACTAGTTGACATATTTCTTGTAGTGCTAGTCTAACACAGACTTACTATGTTGCTTCTGAGCTTTGGAATGAAAATATGAAATACACATTCAAGTTCAACTCAAGCGAAAGATCTCCCTGGTTCCTATGACCAAACAAAACCACGCTCGAGGCCGAGCGAACGTGTAGAGCTAATTTTGATTGATTTATTTATTTTGAATTTTACGTAGAGCTAACAAAATCAGGGTATGGAACGGAGCCAGTTCTGACTGTCTGTAGATTATAACGCGTAGAGCCGTACGTACGTGGCGACCCACACACCGCTCGAACGGCCACCTATTTGCTCGGCTGCCCTTAGCATAATCCGTGTCCGAGTTGATTGTGGAAGACTAACCAGGACTGCATGGCTTAAAAACTACTCCCTCCGTCCCATAATATAAGAACGTTTTTGCCACTCACTAGTGGCAAAAACGTTCTTATATTATGGGACGGAGGGAGTACCTAGGGCGTGTGGAGCCTGGAACGTATCACGGAAGCCATACGGTTTGCCAAACCCACAAGGGCATCGGTGGAGATGGCCAAGGTTGCACGCAAAGACGACAGTAAGCTCCAGGACGACGTCCTCCTCGACATCTTCCAGCGCGTGGTTGGTTTCCTTGACATCATCCGCTGCGCCGCGACGTGCAAACAGTGGTGCCGCCTCGTCACTGACCGGACCTTCCTCCGGCGTATAGGCCTCTGGCCGGAGAACGCCAATCGCCCGTCTATCCTAGTTGGAATCTTCTCCTCCAACGCGCCACCGTTCCACGACATCCCCAACGACCTCGAGCCTTTGAACAGGGAACCACAATGCCCTCCGCAGTTCTCGGGCCTCGAGAGTGGCACCGCGCATTTCGTCTTCGACTCCGTTGTTGCAAACGACAATGGGCTTTTCAACCACGCAAGACCGATGGCGTCACGCGGCGGCCTCCTCCTCTTCGAAGTCTTCCTGCCTCAACCCGTCGGTGACTACCGTGAGCTTCATCTCGCCGTACGCCGCCCTATGATTGATAGATGGGACACACGTCTTCTTCACCACCCCCCTTCAACATGATTGAACTGATGAGCCGTGCGCGCAATATAACTGGCTACGCAATTCTCACCGATGCTGATCATGACGTTGGAGGTAACATGGACCAGCAGAAGCCAACGTTTCAAGTGATCTTGACTTACAGGGGTGATGACAGATTCGTGCATGCGTGCACGTATTTCTCCACCACAAACAGTTGGAGTGCCCCCATCAAGTGTTGCAAGGCTTCCAAGTTCCTTCGTTGTGGACCGCTAGCCGGTGTCGTTGTTTGCGGCACCGCATATTGGTTGTACAGAGACAACAACAACTTCTACACCCTTGGCATAAGTGCCGCCATATCACATGAGTTATTTACTAGGATTTCGATCAAAGTTAACAATAGCGTGCCGTGGTCTTGGCCACGACCACCAATCCCATGCATTGCCGGAGAAGGAAAGCTTTCGTTTGTTAATATCCAACACCATGGTGTGCTAGAGCTTTGGACCAAGAAACAACAAGATTGCGGTGATCTTAACCATGAGTGCGGCGATGAATGGCTACACTCTCAGCTCATGGATCTTGGGAGCGAAAGGATAGATCTTGTTTACTTTGCAGAGAGCAAGGGTGCTTTGCTCATCAAGCAAGGTAGTGCCTTCTTCACAATCGACCTCAAGAGTAAGCAAAAATCATTGATTAACCTCAACGAAGAGGAAATAGAGCATGTCAGGGGTGCAAGGGTGTTTAAATTAGGATATTGTACTAGTAGTAGTTGCGCTTGGGGCGGACACGCGGGGAAGGCATGTGAACATAATCCACCGGTGCTCTACGAGATGAATTTTGTATTTAATTAGTTGTTGTATGTTTCTCAAATCTTATCCGGAAGGTAATTAGGATAACAGGAGATTAATTTAGGACCGTCTTATGATTTCCTAGTACATGTATGATGTATCTAATAAAGTGGTAGTGCCTATATAACAAATCTTAATGGGAGACAGTGATCACATCGCTCGTGGAATGCTATTTTGCTCTCCACGGAGAGAAAGAAAGGAAAGAGTAAATTGGTCCCTCATTGCGAATTTATAGTCCATGTAATATTTTTCAAAAATCGTAAAATTTGATAAATTGTTGTAGAAAAATGATGAACATTTATAATACCGGGCATATACCATATGAAAATATATTTCATGATGAATTTAATGATATTGAATTGATACTGTAAATGTTGATAATTAGTGGGTCTGACGAAAGATCAGGAGATGGAACCGATATAACGTACCGACTTTGATTGCAACGCGTAGAGGAGCCGTACGTGCCGGCCGACGACACGCACGCGATTCTACGTAGGATGATAGGTCGATCGGTCGGGTGTACGTCGTGATCTGCTGATCGAGATCTACCTAGCGGATCAACATGGCCAGGGCACGCGTACGCCACGCCGGCGGCGACATCGGCGACGACATCCTCCGCGAAGTCTTCGCGCGCCTGCCGGGCTACCAGGACCTTCTCCGGTGCGCCGCGACGTGCAAGCGATGGTTCTGCCTCATCACGGACCCGGTCTTTCTTCGGCAGGTCGGCCTCTGGCCGGAGATGGCGCGCCGCCCCTCCGTCCTAGTCGAGAACTCGAGATATTCTCCCAGACATCACAGCCCAGAACATCGATGCAGCCCTTGAAGAGGAAACCCTGTACCCTTTTTTTTTCAAATATGCACGAGTGTGCATATCATATATCTTGTACGGCCTTACAACTCGTACCCGCTCCACTTAAACGCACACACATCCTACTCCTCCCTAATCATTCACCTATGTAGCCCACCTAGGAACCCCTCCAGCTTCCCTTTGAACAGACCTGCAGATGCCCATAACGCGCACTCAGATTATCTTGTCCATGAGCTTCTCCATCGACGGTGACGCGCCGTCAAACACGATTGCATTACGATGCTTTCATAGCTCCCACAGGACCAGTAGCAAAATAGTATGTATGTCCTTGGTGCCGAGGTAGTTGTCTCCTCTCTTGACACACAGCCACTCCCCTAGCTCATCCTCATGGTTTGGCTCCCATCCAAGCTTACCCAGAGCTTCTCCAACCGCTGCCCACACTGTTCTGGCGAAGACGCATGTGAGCAGCACATGGTTTAACGTCTTCGGCTCCTGATCGCACAACGGGCAAGCAGATTGGTGCGGCAGCCCTCTCCTCGCCAGTCTATTTGAAGTCCAACACCTGTTTTTCAAGGCCAACCATGCAACGAAACGGCATTGCGATGGTGCCCGACATTTTCAGGTCAGCTTCGCCGTGGGAACCACTTCCCGACCCCAAAACCTGCCTGCATACGCTGAGCGCACCGAGAACTTCCCACTCGCATCCCAGGACCATGAGAACTCATCTTGCTCGCCGGGCATTGGTTCCCACACCGCGACCCTCGGCCAAAGCTGGAGGAACTGCTGCAGCGCTGCTGCATCTAAATCCGGGCCGATGTCCATCGCCCACTGCCCATTGGCTGCCACCTGCCCAACCATCCTAGCCTGTCGAACTCTCTTCGGAATCCTGCTGTACAAGTCGGGAGCCATTTCCTGCATCTTCAATCCGTCTAGCCACCTATCTTCCCAGAACAGGGTGGATTCTCCATTCCTGGCGTTGACCCTCAAAGCAGCTTGACATACTTGCATGGACTCGACTCACTCCAAGGCCTCTCCATTCCCGGCGTTGACCCTCAAAGCAGCTTGACATACTTGCATGGACTCGGCCGGCACTTGTATTTTGAACCGACTCCAAGGCCTGCTCCCAGCTGCACGTGATAACTATGGCCATCGCGCATGCATCGCCAGATTCATCCATCGCAAGTTGGGGATGCCAAGGCCACCCGCCCACTTGGGCGCACACACTGTCTCCCAAGCGACGGCACAATTGCCACCGTTGGCCTTCTCCTTGTTGCACCATAAGAAACCCTCTGCACACTTTGTTCCTCTTGAGTTCGACGATGGGCTCTTCAACCTAACGAGGCCACTGGCATGCGTCTTGCTGCCCGGCCATAAGTCCCAGGTCTCGCTAGGCGTTTGGAGCGCACCCACAGGGCAGAAGACTTGCAATAGGCCCACAAAGACCTGCTTAGAGAGGAGCTCGATACGGTAGGCGTGGCGGGGCTTATAAACCGGTGCGAGTTCCTCTCAACTAGCGAGGTGGGACTAAACATTGTGCACTGCGGGTGGCAGCGCACCCCTTTAGTACCGGTTGGTGGCACGAACCCGTACTGGGGGGGGGGGGGTCTTTAGTACCGGTTGAAGCCACCAACCCGTACTAAAGGCCACCACCTCTTTAGTACCGGTTCGTGACACGAACCGATACTAAAGGTTCGCCATGAACCGGTACTAATGAACGTCGCCCGCCTAGCCGTTGGAACCGGCACTTTAGTGCCGGTTCAATTACAAACCGGAATTAATGAGTTTCACATTAGGCCCCTTTTTCTACTAGTGCTCGTCTTCTTTGCAGAGAAATGAAGCGCTTTACTTGTCGAGCGGGCTGGTGATTTCTTCACTATCGACCTCACCAGTAAGGAAAAAATGTCGGTTGGGCTCAAAGACAAGAAAGCGAGACATGCCGCGAGCATGGAATGGTTTCCAACGGCATGTTGTAGTAGTACTTGGTGTGGTAGCAAGTTCCACGAACCGTGGAATTTTAACACCCCTGTGTTGTACGAGATGGACTGCGTGTTCTCTCCATCGCTAGGCTCCAAGGCAGGATAAGAGCTAGAGATTAATAAAGGTTAATGGATGTCATGCGTGATTTATTAGTATCCAGGTAGCTAATTTTAAGATGGGTCGATCCATCGGGTGTAGCAGAAGACCGTTCCATTTCTCCTTTGTGGATGCATCGGTGCATGCATGTGGTTTATTCGGTTTATCTGTTCTGAGTAATGTTCACATAAATCATTGCTAAATTCCCGATGTGTTAAACCTGTTCGATATTACTCTACTGTTTTTCTACCCAAGGACCGTAGAAGATAGAACGATCATTCTTCGGTATTTTCTCTATATATACAAATAAAGTTATGTACAGAAAGTGAGCAAAAGGAAATACTCCTAAATTGATCAACGACTAAGGTCATGTTTGATAGCAAAGTATTTTCAAAGTATTTTGATAACACCACAGTTTTTTTAGTTACTGTAGTTTAAATTACTGTGACCTGTTTGGCCACCAATGGAAAATGTGGTATTGAAACTAGAGTATTCCCAACAAAAAAGGCTTATACGGATAGGGTGTACACGTGTGTTCAAAGGATGAGTGTATGTGAGGGACTTTAATTGTACCGTGTTAAGAAAAAGGCTCCTATCACGTACACGCACATAGCAATCCTCAACAAAAAAAACATACACGCACATAGCAATGATGGTTTTTTGTTTTTGCGGAAAATCTTTCGATCTATTTATCTTCAATCATGACAGTACAACAAACACCAGAAAAAATAAAAATTACACCAGATTCGTAGACCGTCTACCGACGACTATATGTACTGAAGCGAGCCGAAGGCGCGCCGCCGTCATCGCCCCTCCATCGTCGGAGTCAGGCACAACTTGTTTTAGTAGACAGTCGGGAAGTCGTGCTAAGGCCCCATAGAACTGCGCCCCAGAACAGCAATCGCCGCGGATAAGAATAACGTAGATCGGAAGGATCCAATCCGAAGACACACAAACGTAAATAAAGACCAACGAGATCCGAGCAAATCCACCAAAGATACAACCGCCGGAGACACACCAACAATGCTGGACGCACCGCTGGAACGGGGGCTAGGCGGCGAGACCTTTATTCCATCTTTAGGGAGCCGCTGTTGTTTCGCCTTCCTGAGCAGAACACAAATCCTTACAAAACTGAAAGGAAGGACTAAAAATGAAGCCCTCCCGTCGGCCCTTGGCAGGATCCACCGCGCCTCCATGGCCCTAGGGCCACCGGAGACGAGGCGGACTTGCGTCGATGCCGGCGAGAGGCCGAAACCCTAGTTGTTTTTTTGAAGAGGTGCAGGAGGCGGGGGCTGCGTCTTTAGATGTGCGGCTGCGTGCGTAACTACGTAGCAATGATGTTTAACACGGCGGACATCCCGGTGGGGTATGTCAAAGCATTTCACCTGTGCTCTATGAGATGGATTTTGTGTTTAGTTAGTAGTTATATGTTCTTCACCTCTTATAAGCTGGGAGGTAAGTTTAGAGGAGGTAAATTCATAACTGATCTAAAAGATTTTGCTACGCAAACATAACATGTTTCAGGTGTCGAGAAAGTACACCGCGGTGGTATTGACCTCCACGGCCGGCCGTGGCGGCGAGGAGGAAGGAGCAAGGACCCTGTCTCCCCCTTGTTGTTCAACCTCGCAGTTGATGCCCTTGCGGGCATCTTAGATAAGGCCAAGTTGGCCGGCCACCTTAAGGGTGTAGTTAGTCACCTCATCCCGGATGGGTGGGTTACTCACTTGCAGTATGCGGATGACACCATGATTATGGTGGAAGGCTCGGACTCGGACATTGTTAATCTTAAGTTCCTTTTACTCTGCTTTGAGAAAATGTCTGGACTAAGATTAACTTTGATAAGAGCGAGGCGGTGGTCCTTGGCTATTCGGAGGCTGGGCAGCTTCGGATCGCGAATAACCTCAACTGTAGGTTGGCGTCATTCCCCATATCTTACCTAGGGATGCCCCTGGTTGAGTCCAGGATTTTGGTGAGTGGGTATGATCCGCTTGTGGGACGAGTAGCGTCCCGTGCGGAGCCCTGGTGCGGTGGGTTCACTAAAGGTAGCAAAACTGTCCTCATTAGCTCTAACCTTGCCAGCCTCCCATGTATATGATGGGGATGTACATCTTACCCGAAGGTGTGCATAGCTCCTTTGATAAGGAGCTGGCTAGGTTCTTCCGGCAGGTAGGGGATGGTCGGCCCAAGTACCATATGGTGAAGTGGGCTGACATTTGCTTGCCGAAGGAACGAGGTGGGTTGGGCATCCCTGCATCTCGCCGGATGAACGTTGCGCTTATGCTGCGTTGGGTTTGGCGGATCTTGCGGGGAGATGGGGGGTTGTGGCTGTAGCTGGTTGAGTCCAAGTACTTGCAGGGCCAACCCCTCATGGCTTGCTCACACTCGGCTGGGTCCCAGTTCTGAAAATCTATTTTGGCCATCAAGGAAGATATTAGGCTGGGTTTGCGTTTCTCGGTTGGCAACGGGTCTGGGACCCAATTTTGGTTGGACCCATGGCTTGAGGGCGAGCCTCTCCGCTTGCGGTTCCCGAGGCTCTTTGCGATTTGTGATGACCCGACCATTCTTGTATCTGCGGCTGCTTTGGAGGAGTGATGGAACATTGCGTTCCGCCGCTCATTCAGACCAGATGAGGTACGGGAATGGACAAACCTGAGGGAAGTAGTCCCAGGACCCTGACACTGTTTCTTGGAGCCTTTCTCCTTCGGGTGAATTCTCCGTTAGTTCGGCTTATCAGGCATTATGTCGTATGCCGGTTCTATAGTGGCTATCCCCATTGTGGAAGGCACCGTTGCCCTTGAATATTAAGATTTTTGTATGGCAGCTCCTCCGTGACCGTCTGCCTTCGGGGACCGAGGTGTTGAAACTGAAGGAAATATGCCCTAGAGGCAATAATAAAGTTGTTATTTATATTTCCTTATGTCATGATCAATGTTTATTGTTCACGCTAGAATTGTATTAACCGGAAACTTAGTACATGTGTGAATACATAGACAAATAGAGTGTCACTAGTATGCCTCTACTTGACTAGCTCGTTGAATCAAAGATGGTAAAGTTTCCTAACCATAGACATGAGTTGTCATTTAATCAACGGGATCACGTCATTATAGAATGATGTGATTGACTTGACCCATTCCGTTAGCTTAGCATTTGATCGTTTAGTATATTGCTATTGCTTTCTTCATGACTTATACATGTTCCTATGACTATGAGATTATGCAACTCCCGAATACCGGAGGAACACTTTGCGTGCTACCAAACATCACAACGTAACTGGATGATTATAAAGGTGCTCCACAGGTGTCTCCGGTGGTACTTGTTGAGTTGGCATAGATCGAGATTAGGGATTTGTCACTCCGATTGTCGGAGAGGTATCTCTGGGCCCTCTCGGTAATGCACATCACTATAAGCCTTGCAAGCAATGCAACTAATGAGTTAGTTGCAGGATGATGTATTACGGAATGAGTAAAGAGACTTGCCGGTAACGAGATTGAACTAGGTATTGAGATACCGACGATCGAATCTCGGGAAAGTAACATACCGATGACAAAGGGAACAACGTACGTTGTTATGCGGTTTGACCGATAAAGATCTTCGTAGAATATGTAGGAACCAATATGAGCATCCAGGTTCCGCTATTGGTTATTGACCAGAGATGAGTCTCGGTCATGTCTACATAGTTCTCGAACCCGTAGGGTCCGCATGCTGAACGTTCGGTGACGATCGGTATTATGAGTTTATGTGTTTTGATGTACCGAAGGTAGTTCGGAGTCCCGGATATGATCACGGACATGATGAGGAGTCTCGAAATGGCCGAGACATAAAGATCGATATATTGGAAGCCTATATTTGGACATCGGAATAGTTCCGGGTGAATTCGGGAATTTACCGGAGTACCGGGAGGTTACCGGAACCCCCCGGTAAATGTATGTGCCTTATTGGGCCATAGTGGAGAGAGAGAGAGGAGACCATGGCAGTCCGCGCCCCCCCTCTCCCTCTGGTCCGAATTGGACTAGGAGGTGGGCTGCGCCCCCCTTTCCTTCCTCCCTCTCTCCCCCTTCCTTTTCTCCTAGTCCAACTAGGGAAGGGGGGAACCCTACTCCCAGTGGGAGTAGGACTCCTCCAGGGCGTGCCATAGAGGGCCGGCCCTCCCCCCTCCTCTACTCCTTTATATACGGGGGAGGGGGGCACCCCATAGACACACAAGTTGATCATTGATCTTTTAGCCATGTGCGGTGCCCCCCTTCCACCATAATCCACCTCGGTCATATCGTAGCGGTGCTTAGGCGAAGCCCTACGTCGGTAGCTTCATCATCACCGTCATCACGCCGTCGTGCTGACGGAACTCTACCTCGAAGCTCTACTGGATCGTGAGTTCGTGGGACGTCACCGAGCTGAACGTGTGCAGATCGCGGAGGTGCCGTACGTTCGGTACTAGGATCGGTCGATCGTGAAGACGTACGACTACATCAACCGCGTTGTCATAACGCTTCCGCTTTCGGTCTATGAGGGTACGTGGACAACACTCTCCCCTCTCGTTGCTATGCATCACCATGATCTTGCGTGTGCGTAGGAAATTTTATAAAATTACTACGTTCCCCAACAGTGGCATCAGAGCCAGGTTTATGCGTAGATGTTATATGCACGAGTAGAACACAAGTGAGTTGTGGGCGATACTAGTCATACTGCTTACCAGCATGTCATACTTTGATTCGGCGGTATTGTTGGATGAAGCGGCCCAGACCAACTTTACGCGTACGCTTACGCGAGACTGGTTCTACCGACGTGCTTCGCACACAGGTGGCTGGTGGATGTCAGTTTCTCCAACTGTAGTTGAATCGAGTGTGGCTACGCCCGGTCCTTGTGAAGGTTAAAACAACACATACTTGACGAAATATCGTTGTGGTCTTTATGCATAGGTAAGAACGGTTCTTGCTCAGCCCATAGCAGCCACGTAAAACTTGCAACAACAAAGTAGAGGACATCTAACTTGTTTTTGCTGGGAATGTTGTGATGTGATATGGTCAAGACATGACGCTAAATTTTATTGTATGAGCTGATCATGTTTTGTAATAGAGTTATCGGCAACTGGCAGGAGCCATATGGTTGTCGCTTTATTATATGAAATGCAATCGCCATGTAATTGCTTTACTTTATCACTAAGTGGTAGCGATAGTCGTAGAAGCAATAGTTGGCGAGACGACAACGATGCTACGATGGAGATCAAGGTGTCGCGGCGGTGATGATGGTGATCATGACGGTGCTTTGGAGATGGAGATCAAAGGCACAAGATGATGATGGCCATATCATATCACTTATATTGATTGCATGTGATGTTTATCTTTTATGCATCTTATTTTGCTTAGTACGGCGGTAGCACTATAAGATGATTTCTCACTAAATTTCAAGGTACAAGTGTTCTCCCTGAGTATGCACCATTGCGAAAGTTCGTCGTGCCGAGACACCACGTGATGATCGGATGTGATAAGCTCTATGTTCACATACAACGGGTGCAAGCCAGTTTTGCACACGCAGAATACTCGGGTTATACTTGACGAGCCTAGCATATGCAGATATGGCCTCGGAACACCGAGACCGAAAGGTCGAGCGTGAATCATATAGTAGATATGATCAACATAGTGATGTTCACCATTGAAAACTACTCCATCTCACATCATGATCGGACATGGTTTAGTTGATATGGATCACGTGATCACTTAGATGATTAGAGGGATGTCTATCTAAGTGGGAGTTCTTAAGTAATTTGATTAATTGAACTTTAATTTATCATGAACTTAGTACCTGATAGTATTTTGCATGTCTATGTTGTTGTAGATAGATGGCCCGTGTTGTTGTTCCGTTGAATTTTAACGCGTTCCTTGAGAAAGCAAAGTTGAAAGATGATGGTAGCAATTACACGGACTGGGTCCGTAACTTGAGGATTATCCTCATTGTTGAAAGATGATGGTAGCAATTACACGGACTGGGTCCGTAACTTGAGGATTATCCTCATTGCTGCACTGAATAATTACGTCCTGAAAGCACCGCTAGGTGCCAAACCTGCTGCAGAAGCAACGCCAGATGTTATGAACGTTTGGCAGAGGAAAGCTGATGACTACTAGATAGTTCAGTGTGCCATGCTTTACAGCTTAGAACCGGGACTTCAACGACATTTTGAACGTCATGGAGCATATGAGATGTTCCAGGAGTTGAAGTTAATATTTCAAGCAAATGCCCGGATTGAGAGATATGAAGTCTCCAATAAGTTCTACATCTGCAAGATGGAGGAGAATAGTTCTGTCAGTGAGCATATACTCAAAATGTCTGGGTATAACAATCACTTGATTCAATTGGGAGTTAATCTTCCGGATGATAGTGTCATTGACAGAATTCTTCAATCACTGCCACCAAGCTACAAGAGCTTCGTGATGAACTATAATATGCAAGGGATGGATAAGACAATTCCCGAGCTCTTCGCGATGCTAAAGGCTGCGGAGGTAGAAATCAAGAAGCAGCATCAAGTGTTGATGGTCAACAAGACCACCAGTTTCAAGAAAAAGAGTAAAGGGAAGAAGGGGAACTTCAAGAAGAACGGCAAGCAAGTTGCTGCTCAAGTGAAGAAGCCCAAGTCTGGACCTAAGCCTGAGACTGAGTGCTTTTACTACAAAGGGTCTGGTCACTGGAAGCGGAACTGTCCCAAGTATTTGGCGGATAAGAAGGATGGCAAGGTGAACAAAGGTATATGTGATATACATGTTAGTGATGCGTACCTTACTAATGCTCGCAGTAGCACCTGGGTATTTGATACTGGTTCTGTTGCTAATATTTGCAACTCGAAACAGGGACTACGGATTAAGCGAAGATTGGCTAAGGACGAGGTGACGATGCGCGTGGGAAATGGTTCCAAAGTCGATGTGATCGCAGTCGGCACGCTACCTCTACATCTACCTTCGGGATTAGTTTTAGACCTGAATAATTGTTATTTGGTGCCAGCGTTGAGCATGAACATTATATCTGGATCTTGTTTGATGCGAGACGGTTATTCATTTAAATCAGAGAATAATGGTTGTTCTATTTATATGAGTAATATCTTTTATGGTCATGCACCCTTGAAGAGTGGTCTATTTTTATTGAATCTCGATAGTAGTGATACACATATTCATAATATTGAAGCCAAAAGATGCAGAGTTGATAATGATAGTGCAACTTATTTGTGGCACTGCCGTTTATGTCATATTGGTGTAAAGCGCATGAAGAAACTCCATTCTGTTGGACTTTTGGAATCACTTGATTATGAATCACTTGGTACTTGCGAACCATGCCTCATGGGCAAGATGACTAAAACTCCGTTCTCCGGAACAATGGAGCGAGCAACAGATTTGTTGGAAATCATACATATTGATGTATGTGGTCCAATGAATGTTGAGGCTCGCGGCGGGTATCGTTATTTTCTCACCTTCACAGATGATTTGAACAGATGTGGGTATATCCACTTGATGAAACATAAGTCTGAAACATTTGAAAAGTTCAAAGAATTTCAGAGTGAAGTGGAAAATCACCGTAACAAGAAAATAAAGTTTCTACGATCTGATCATGGAGGAGAATATTTGAGTTACGAGTTTGGTCTTCATTTGAAACAATGCGGAGTAGTTTCGCAACTCACGCCACCCGGAACACCACAGCGTAATGGTGTGTCCGAATGTCATAATCGTACTTTACTAGATATGGTGCGGTCTATGATGTCTCTTACTGATTTACCGCTATCGTTTTGGGGTTATGCTTTAGAGACGGCTGCATTCACGTTAAATAGGGCACCATCTAAATCCGTTGAGATGACGCCTTATGAACTGTGGTTTGGGAAGAAACCGAAGTTGTCGTTTCTTAAAGTTTGGGGCTGCGATGCTTATAAGCTTCAACCTGATAAGCTCGAACCCAAATCGGAGAAATGTATCTTCATAGGATACCCAAAGGAGACTGTTGGGTACACCTTATATCACAGATCCGAAGGCAAGACATTTGTTGCTAAGAATGGATCCTTTCTAGAGAAGGAGTTTCTCTCGAAAGAAGTGAGTGGGAGGAAAGTAGAACTTGATGAGGTAATTGTACCTGCTCCCTTATTGGAAAGTAGTTCATCATAGAAATCTGTTCCTGTGACTCCTACACCAATTAGTGAGGAAGCTAATGATGATGATCATGTAACTTCAGATCAAGTTACTACAGAACCTCGTAGGTCAACCAGAGTAAGATCCGCACCAGAGTGGTACGGTAATCGTGTTCTGGAGGTCATGTTACTTGACCATGACGAACCTACGAACTATGAGGAAGGGATGATCAGCCCAGATTCCACGAAATGGCTTGAGGCCATGAATCTGAGATGGGATCCATGTATGAGAACAAAGTGTGGACTTTGGTTGACTTGCCCGATGATCGGCAATCCATTGAGAATAAATGGATCTTCAAGAAGAAGACAGACGTTGACGGTAATGTTACTGTCTACAAAGCTCGACTTGTTGCGAAAGGTTTTCGACAAGTTCAAGGAGTTGACTACGATGAGTCTTTCTCACCCGTAGGGATGCTCAAGTCCGTCCGAATCATGTTAGCAATTGCCGCATTTTATGATTATGAAATTTGGCAAATGGATGTAAAGACTGCATTACTGAATGGATTTCTGGAAGAAGAGTTGTATATGATGCAACCTGAAGGTTTTATCGATCCAAAGGATGCTAACAAAGTGTGCAAGCTCGAGCAATCCATCTATGGACGGGTGCAAGCATCTCGGAGTTGGAATAAACATTTTGATAGTGTGATCAAAGCATATGATTTTATACAAACTTTTGGAGAAGCCTGTATTTACAATAAAGTGAGTGGGAGCTCTGTAGCATTTCTAATATTATATGTGGATGACATATTGTTGATTGAAAATGATATAGAATTTCTGGATAGCATAAAAGGATACTTGAATAAGAGTTTTTCAATGAAAGACCTCAGTGAAGCTGCTTATATATTGGGCATCAAGATCATGATAGATCAAGACGCTTAATTGGACTTTCACAAAGCACATACCTTGATAAAGTTTTGAAGAAGTTCAAAATGGATCAAGCAAAGAAAGGGTTCTTGCCTGTGTTACAAGGTGTGAAGTTGAGTCGGACTCAATGCCCGACCACTGCAGAAGATAGAGAGAAAAAGAAAGGTGTTCCCTATGCTTCAGCCATAGGCTCTATCATGTATGCAATGTTGTGTACCAGACCTGATGTGTGCCTTGCTATTAGTTTAGCAGGGAGGTACCGAAGTAATCCAGGAGTGGATCACTGGATTGCGGTCAAGAACATCCTGAAATACCTGAAAAGGACTAAGGATATGTTTCTCATTTATGGAGGTGACAAAGAGCTCGTCGTAAATGGTTACGTTGATGCAAGCTTTGACACTGATCCGGATGACTCTAAGTCACAAACCGGATACATGTTTATATTGAACGGTGGAGCTGTCAGTTGGTGCAGTTCTAAGCAAAGCATCATGGCGGGATCTACATGTGAAGCGGAGTACATAGATGCTTCAGAAGCAGCAAATGAAGGAGTCTGGATGAAGGAGTTCATATCCGATCTAGGTGTCATACCTTGTGCATCGGGTCCAATGAAAATCTTTTGTGACAATACTGGTGCAATTGCCTTGGCAAAGGAATCCAGATTTCACAAGAGAACCAAGCACATCAAGAGACGCTTCAATTCCATCTGCGATCAAGTCAAGGAGGGAGAGATAGAGATTTGCAAGATACATATGGATATGAATGTTGCAGACCCGTTGACTAAGCCTCTCTCACGAGCAAAATATGATCAGCACCAAGACTCCATGGGTGTTAGAATCATTACTGTGTAATCTAGATTACTGACTCTAGTGCAAGTGGGAGACTGAAGGAAATATGCCCTAGAGGCAATAATAAAGTTGTTATTTATGTTTCCTTATGTCACGATAAATGTTTATTATTCATGCTAGAATTGTATTAACCAGAAACTTAGTACATGTGTGAATACATAGACAAACAGAGTATCACTATTATGCCTCTACTTGACTAGCTTGTTGAATCAAAGATGGTTAAGTTTCCTAACCATAGACATGAGTTATCATTTGATTAACGGGATCACGTCATTATAGAATGATGTAATTGACATGACCCATTCCGTTAGCTTAGCATTTGATTGTTTAGTATATTGCTATTGCTTTCTTCATGACTTATATATGTTCCTATGACTATGAGATTATGCAACTCCCGAATACCGGAGGAACACTTTGTGTGCTACCAAATGTCACAACGTAACTGGATGATTATAAAGGTGCTCTACAGCTGTCTCCGATGGTACTTGTTGAGTTGGCATAAATCGAGATTAGGATTTGTCACTCCGATTGTCGGAGAGGTATCTCTGGGCCCTCTCAGTAATGCACATCACTATAAGCCTTGCAAACAATGCAACTAATGAGTTAGTTGCGGGATGATGTATTACGGAATGAGTAAAGAGACTTGCCGGTAACAAGATTGAACTAGGTATTGAGATACCGACGATCGAATCTCGGGCAAGTAACATACCGATGACAAAAGGAACAATGTATGTTGTTATGCGGTTTGACCGATAAAGATCTTCGTAGAATATGTAGGAACCAATATTAGCATCTAGGTTCCGCTATTGGTTATTGACCAGAGATGAGTCTCGGTCATGTCTACATAGTTCTCGAACCCGTAGGGTCCGCACGCTTAACGTTCGGTGACGAACGGTATTATGAGTTTGTGTGTTTTGATGTACCGAAGGTAGTTCGGGGTCCCAGATATGATCACGGACATGACGAGGAGTCTCGAAATGGCCGAGACATAAAGATCGATATATTGGAAGCCTATATTTGGACATCGGAATAGTTCCGGGTGAATTCGGGAATACCGGAGTACCGGGAGGTTACCGGAACCCCCTGGTAAATGTATGGGCCTTATTGGGCCATAGTGGAGAGAGAGAGAGGAGACCAGGGCAGGCCGCGCGCCCCCTCTCCCTCTGGTCCGAATTGGACTAGGAGGGGCGGCGCCCCCCTTTCCTTCCTCCTTCTCTCCCCCTTCCTTCTCTCCTAGTCCAACTAGGGAAGGGGGAATCCTACTCCCGGTGGGAGTAGGACTCCTCCAGGGCGCGCCATAGAGGGCTGGCCCTCCCCCCTACTCCACTCCTTTATATACGGGGGAGGGGGGCACCCCATAGACACACAAGTTGATCATGGATCTTTTAGCCGTGTGCGGTGCCCTCCTTCCACCATAATCCACCTCGGTCATATCGTAGTGGTGCTTAGGCGAAGCCCTGCGTCGGTAGCTTCATCATCACCGTCATCACGCCGTCGTGCTGACGGAACTCTCCCTCGAAGCTCTACTAGATCGTGAGTTCGTGGGACATCACCGAGCTGAACGTGTGCAGATCGCGGAGGTGCCATACATTCGGTACTAGGATCGGTCGATCGTGAAGATTTACGACTACATCAACCGCGTTGTCATAACGCTTCCGCTTTCGGTCTACTACGTGGACAACACTCTCCCCTCTCGTTGCTATGCATCACCATGATCTTGCGTGTGCGTAGGAATTTTTTTGAAATTACTACATTCCCCTACAGAAACGCCTTGGTCCGGGCAATGGCCTTTGCCCTTTGTTCCATGTCTCGGAAACGGGAACACACATTTTGTTCTCTTGCGTAGCAGCACATGCACTTTGGTGCTTTGTTCATGAGGCTCTAGGGCCAGAGTGGGAGGCTCATGACCTTGCAGAGTTTCTGTAGGTTAGGGCCACTCAGGTTGGCCGTAAGCGTCGACTGTTCTGGCTCATCTTCGCGACTATGATGTGGACTCTCTGGACTACTCGCAACAAGATGGTGATTGAGCGGGTGTTCCCGCGATGTGCTTCTGACTCGTTCTTCAAATTTCTTGCCTTCTTGCAGCACTGGCACCCACTCGCTAGGCCGAGGGATCGTGATCGACTTCAGCTATTCCTGGACGCCCTGGTGTCACCGCGCGTCGGCTCTCCGACCGCTTGCATGTTCCGTAGCTTGCCCTGGAGGCCTTTTTGTTTCTTCTTCTTTCATTTGGGCGTCTTTGTGCTGTGGCCCCAGCATTTCTCTTTTATGACTGTGCTTGAGATGTGGTTGTATGGACGTATGCTTTATCTATAAAGCGGGGCGAAAGCCTGTTTCGAGGAGGAAGGTCAAAAGCTAACTTAGAGAAGGCGTATTCACGTTTGAACTGCAAGTACCAGGACGTGCTGCATAATGTGCTGCTAATGTTTTTTTCTTAGAATTGCTACTCACTGTTTTGAATTGTAATAATTTTCTCAGAAGCCAGAATTGATACCCAGTGTTCTGAACGTCACCCGGTCGGCGTACTGACTCTATCGACATCTTCAGGGAGATTCCTAATCAATCCCCTAATGACCAGGCAAACTCATATTCCATCCTTGATTCGGCTACCCCACATTGGTCGTGACTCGTGACATCTTGAGCGATCCGTGTCCGAGTCGATCGTGGCGATGGCGAACGCTGACCAGGACTGCACGGCCTTATAAATACATAATGTAGGCCGCAACCATGGAAAACCCCCCAAATCGATCGGGCACCAGTCGAGATGTCCGAGGTTACACCACCACGCAAGGACGACAACGGCGACCTCCCGGACGATGTCCTCGTTGACATCCTCCAGCGGGTGCGTGGTTTCCATGACATCATCCGCTGTGCCGCGACATGCAAACAGTGGCGCCGCCTCGTCACCGATCGGGCTTTCCTCCGGAGCATCGGCCTCTGGCCGGAGAACGCCCGCCGTCCATCCGTCCTAGCTGGAATCTTCTTCTCTAATGCATCGTTCAACGGCGTCCCCAAGGACCCCGAGCCTTTAAACCGGGAACCAGAACACCCTCCGCAGTTTTCAGGCCTCGAGACTAGCACCGTGCGCCTCGTCTTCTACTCGGTTGCACTAGTAGAAAAAGGGTCAAATGTTCAGCTCATTAGTCCCGGTTTGTATTTGAGCCAGCACTAATGTGACCATTAGTGCCGGTTCCAACGACTAATTAGTACCGGTTCGTGCCTAACTTTTAGCACCGGTTGGTGCCACGAATCGGTACTAAAGAAAGTGGTGGCACGATGTTGTCAGTCTGGGGCCCCTCCAGCACCTTTAGTACCAGTTCGTGGCACGAACCGGTACTAAAGGTCGTCCTATATAAACCCTTCGTCCACCCGCGCTCGGTTCTTCCCCCTTTCGCCTCACCTCTCTGTTCTTCCCTTCTTCCTCGAGCTCATCACACATTTTGCCCAAATTTTGTCAAGATTTGAAGGCCCCCATCCATTCAAATGATCACAAAGGTTAGCAACTTTGTCCTTTCATCTCTCATTGCTAGATTAGCTCTTGCAATGGTTTATATAGTGATTAATTTGTGGGTTTTAGTAATTTGGGAGGAATTATATGTGGTAGTATTTGATTTATATGCAATCTGAGGTGAAAATAACACTTAGTTTGCATACGTACGTGTGGTTTACTTAGTGCCTTCTAAATCTCTGTCGTAACCACAGTCGATCGCCCGCACCGTCCCATCGCTGGCTGATACGTCTCCAACGTATCTATAATTTTTGATTGTTCCATGCTATTATTTATCTGTTTTAGATGTTTAATGGGCTTTATTATGCACTTTTATATTATTTTTGGGAATAACCTATTAACCGAAGGCCTAGTGCAAATTGTTGTTTTTTGCCTATTTCAGTGTTTCGCAGAAAAGGAATATCAAACGGAATCCAAATGGAATAAAATCTTCGCGAGGATCGTTTTTGGAACAAACGCAATCCAGGAGACTTGGAGTGGACGTCAAAGAAGCAACGAGGCCGCCACGATGCAGGGAGGCGCGCCCCCCACCCTCGTGGGCCCCTCGTAGATCCACCGACCTACTTCTTTCGCCTATATATACTCTTATGCCCTAAAAACATCGAGGGGAGCCATGAAACACTTTTTTCCACCGCCGCAACCTTCCGTACCCGTGAGATCCCATCTTGGGGCCTTTTCCGGCGCTCCGCCGGAGGGGGAATCGATCACGGAGGGCTTCTACATCAACACCATAGCTTCTCCGATGATGTGTGAGTAGTTTACCACAGACCTTCGGGTCCATAGTTATTAGCTAGATGGCTTCTTCTCTCTCTTTGGATCTCAATACGAAGTTCTCCTTGATCTTCTTGGAGATCTATTCGATGTAATACTTTTTGCGGTGTCTTTGTCGAGATCCGATGAATTGTGGGTTTATAATCAAGATTATTTATGATCAGTATTTGATTCTTCTCTGAATTCTTATATGCATGATTTCATATATTTGCAAGTCTCTTCGAATTATCAGCTTGGTTTCGCCTACTAGATTGATCTTTCTTGCAATGGGAGAAGTGCTTAGCTTTGGGTTCAATCTTGCGGTGTCCTTTCCCAGTGACAGCAGGGGCAGCAAGGCACGTATTGTATTGTTGCCATCGAGGATAAAAAGATGGGTTTATATCATATTGCTTGAGTTTATCCCTCTACATCATGTCATCTTGCCTAATGCGTTACTCTGTTCTTATGAACTTAATACTCTAGATGCACGCTGGATAGCGGTCGATGTGTGGAGTAATAGTAGTAGATGCAGAATCGTTTCGGTCTACTTGTCACGGACGTGATGCCTATATTCATGATCATGCCTAGATATTCTCATAACTATGCGCTTTTCTATCAATTGCTCGGCAGTAATTTGTTCACCCACCGTAGAATTTGCTATCTTGAGAGAAGACACTAGTGAAACCTATGGCCCCCGGGTCTATTTTCCATCATATTAATCTCCCTTCAACTAGCTATTTCTGTCGCCTTTTATTTTGCAATCTTTACTTTTCAATCTATACAACAAAAATACCAAAAATACTTATCGTATTATCTTTATCAGATCTCACTTTTGCAAGTGGTCGTGAAGGGATTGACAACCCCTTTATCGCGTTGGTTGCAAGGTTCTTGATTGTTTGTGCAGGTACTAGGCGACTTGCGTGTAATCTCCTACTGGATTGATACCTTGGTTCTCAAAAACCAAGGGAAATACTTACACTACTTTGCTGCATCACCCTTTCCTCTTCAAGGGAAAACCAACGCATGCTCAAGAGGTAGCAAGAAGGATTTCTGGCGCTGTTGCCGGGGAGGTTTACGCCAAGTCAAGTCAAGATTTGATCTCCCGCCAACGTGCGGATTTCTGGCGCCGTTGCCTCGGAGATCTACGCATAAGTCAAGACATACCAAGTACCCATCACAAACTCTTCTCCCTCGCATTACATTGTTTGCCATGTGCCTCTCGTTTTCCTCTCCCCCACTTCACCTTTGCCGTTTTATTCGTCCTTTTTCCATTTGTCTCTTTTCGCTTGCTTCTTGTGTGCTTGTGTGTTGGACTGTTTGTCACGATGGCTCAAGACAATACTAATTGTGTGACTTTTCCAATACCAACAATAATGATTTTATTAGCACTCCGATTGCTCCTATTACCGATGCTGAATCTTGTGAAATTAATGCTGCTTTGTTGAATCTTGTCATGAAAGATCAATTTTCTGGCCTTCCTAGTGAAGATGCCGCTACCCACCTAAACAACTTCGTTGATTTGTGTGATATGCAAAAGAAGAAAGATGTGGATAATGATATTGTTAAATTGAAGCTATTTCCGTTTTCGCTTAGAGATCGTGCTAAAACTTGGTTTTCTTCTTTGCCTAAAAATAGTATTGATTCATGGACTAAGTGCAAAGATGCTTTTATCACTAAGTATTTTCCTCCCGCTAAGATCAACTCTCTTAGAAACAATATTATGAATTTTAAGCAACTTGATCGTGAGCATGTTGCACAAGCTTGGGAGAGGATGAAATCAATGATACGTAATTGCCCGACACATGGTTTGAATTTATGGATGATTATACAAATTTTTTATCCCGGATTGAATTTTGCTTCTAGAAATCTTTTAGATCCGGCCGCGGGAGGCACATTTATGGAAATCACTTTAGGAGAAGCTACTAAACTCCTAGATAATATTATGGTTAATTATTCTCAATGGCACACCGAAAGATCTACTAGTAAAAAGGTTCATGCGATTGAAGAGATTAATGTTTTGAGTGGAAAGATGGATGAACTTATGAAATTGTTTGCTAATAAGAGTGTTTCTTCTGATCCTAATGATATGCCTTTGTCCACTTTAATTGAGAATAATAATGAATCTATGGATGTGAATTTTGTTGGTAGGAACAATTTTGGTAACAACGCGTATAGATGAAACTTTAATTCTAGGTCGTTCCCTAGTAATTCCTCTAATAATAATAAAAAGATTGCTTTGTGAAAGCGTGTTCTTCTAGTTTTCGTGATAATAAGGATGAAGATCTAAAAGTGATTGATTTTTCCCCTATTAAATATTTGTTTTCCAATATGAATCTTGATAAAGATGGGACTGGAGATGAGTCAACTTTAGTTAAAAGGCGTGCCAATGATTTGGAGTATTTAGATCTTGATGCAAAAATTGGTAAAAGTGGGATTGAAGAGGTCAAAACTTTACATAGCAATGAACCCCCTATTATGGATTTCAAGGAATTTAATTATGATAATTACTCGTTGATAGATTGTATTTCCTTGTTGCAATCTGTGTTAAATTCTCCGCATGGTTATGATCAAAAGAAAGTCTTTACTAAACACATTGTTGATGCTTTAAAGCAATCTTATGAAGAAAAACTTGAATTAGAAGTCTCTATCCCTAGAAAACTTTATGATGAGTGGGAACCTACTATTAAAATTAAGATTAAAGATCATGAATGCTATGCTTTGTGTGATTTGGGTGCTAGTGTTTCCACGATTCCAAAATCCTTGTGTGATATGTTAGGTTTCCGTGAATTTGATGATTGTTCTTTAAATTTGCATCTTGCGAATTCCACCATTAAGAAACCTACGGGAAGGATTAATGATGTTCTTATTGTTGCAAATAGGAATTATGTGCCCGCAGATTTCACTGTTCTTGATATAGATTACAATCCTACATGTCCTATTATTCTTGGTAGACCTTTCCTTAGAACGATTGGTGCAATTATTGATATGAAAGAAGGAAATATTAGATTCCAATTTCCATTAAGGAAAGGCATGGAACACTTTCCTAGGAAGAAAATTAAATTGCCTTATGAATCTATTATGAGGGCCACTTATGGATTGCATACCAAAGGTGACAATACCTAGATCTATTCTTGTTTTTATGCCTAGCTAGGGGCGTTAAACGATAGCGCTTGTTGGGAGGCAACCCAATTTTATTTTTGTTCCTGCTTAGTAATAAATAATTCATCTAGCCTCTGGTTAGATGTTGTTTTATGTTTTAATTAGTGCTTGTGCCTAGTAGAACCGTTGGGAAGACATGGGTGAAGTCTCTGCAATCTTGCTGTAAAAAACAGAAACTTTTGCGCTCACGAGATTAGATGCCATTTTTTACTGGAGAGTGATTTTAGGTTGATTATTTTTGCAGATGATTAATAGACAAAGTCCTCACGTTCAACAATTTATTTCAGAATTTTTGGAGTTCCAGAAGTAGTTGTTTGATACAGATTACTACAGACTGTTCTGTTTTTGACAGATTCTGTTTTTCGTGTGTTGTTTGCTTATTTTGATGAATCTATGGCTAGTATCGGGGGGTATGAACCATAGATAAGTTGGAATATAGTAGGTTTAACACAAATATAAATAAAGAATGAGTTCATTACAGTACCTTAATGTGGTGGTTTGTTTTCTTACACTAACGGAGCTCATGATATTTTCTGTTGAGTTTTGTGTTGTGAAGTTTTCAAGTTATGGGTAAAGATTTGATGGATTATGGAATAAGGAGTGGCAAGAGCCTAAGCTTGGGGATGCTCAAGGCACCCCAAGGTAAAATTCAAGGACAACCAAAAGCCTAAGCTTGGGGATGCCCCGGAAGGCATCCCCTCTTTCGTCTTCGTCTATCGGCAACTTTACTTGAGGCTATATTTTTATTCACCACATGGTATGTGTTTTGCTTGGAGCGTCTTGTATGATTTGAGTCTTTGCTTTTTAGTTTACCACAATCATCCTTGCTGTACACACCTTTTGGAGAGACACACATGAATCGGAATTTATTAGAATACTCTATGTGCTTCACTTATATCTTTTGAGCTAGATAATTTTGCTCTAGTGCTTCGCTTATATCTTTTAGAGCACAGTGGTGGTTTTATTTTATAGAAATTATTGATCTCTCATGCTTCACTTATATTATTTTGAGAGTCCTTTAGAACAGCATGGTAATTTGCTTTGGCTAAAAAATTAGTCCTAATATGATAGGCATCCAAGATGGGTATAATAAAAACTTTCATATATAGTGCATTGAGTACTATGAGAAGTTTGATACTTGATGATTGTTTTGAGATATGAAGATGGTGTTATTAGAGTTGTGCTAGTTGAGTAATTGTGAATTTGAGAAATACTTGTGTTGAAGTTTGCAAGTCCAGTAGCATGCACGTATGGTAACCGTTGTGTCACAAATTTGAAACATGAGGTGTTCTTTGATGTCATCCTTATGAGTGGCGGTCGGGGACGAGCGATGGTCTTTTCCTACCAATATATCCCCCTAGGAGCATGCGCGTAATGCTTGGTTTTTGATGACTTGTAGATTTTTGCAATAAGTATGTGAGTTCTTTATGACTAATGTTGAGTCCATGGATTATACGCACTCTCACCTTTCCATCATTGCTAGCCTCTTCGATATCGTGCATTGCCCTTTCTCACCTTGAGAGTTGGTGCAAACTTCGCCGGTGCATCCAAACCCCGTGATATGATACGCTCTATCACACATAAACCTCCTTATATCTTCCTCAAAACAGCCACCATACCTACCTATTATGGCATTTCCATAGCCATTCCGAGATATATTGCCATGCAAGTTTCCACCGTTTCATTTATTATGACACGCTCCATCATTGTAATATTGCCTTGCATGATCATGTAGTTGACATCGTATTTGTGGCAAGGCCACCATGCATAATTTTTCATATATGTCACTCTTGTTTCATTGCCCATCCCAGTACACCGCCGGAGGCACTCATATAGAGTCATATTTTGTTCTAGTATCGAGTTGTAATCATTGAGTTGTAAATAAATAGAAGTGTGATGATCATCATTAATAGAGCATTGTCCCATGAAAAAAAGAGAAAGGCCAAATAAAAAAAGAAAGGCCAAATAAAAAAAGAAAAAAAGTAAGGCCAAATAAAAAAAGGGAAGGCCCAAAAAAAGAAAAGAAGGGACAATGCTACTATCCTTTTTCCACACTTGTGCTTCAAAGTAGCACCATGATCTTTATGATAGAGAGTCTCTTATTTTGTCACTTTCATATACTAGTGGGAATTTTTCATTATAGAACTTGGCTTGTATATTCCAACAATGGGCTTCCTCAAATGCCCTAAGTCTTCGTGAGCAAGCAAGTTGGATGCACACCCACTTAGTTTCTTTTGTTGAGCCTTCATACATTTATAGCTCTAGTGTATCCGTTGCATGGCAATCCCTACTCCTTGCATTGACATCAATTGATGGTCATCTCCCTAGCTCATCGATTAGCCACGTCAATGTGAGACTTTCTCCTTTTTTGTCTTCTCCACACAACCCCCATCATTATATTCTATTCCACCCATAGTACTATGTCCATGGCTCACGCTCATGTATTGCGTGAAAGTTGAAAAAGTTTTAGAAATACTAAAGTATGAAACAATTGCTTGGCTTGTCATCGGGGTTGTGCATGATGAGAGCATTTTTCTGTGACGAAAATGAAGCGTGGCCAAACTATATGATTTTGTAGGGATGAACTTTCATTGGCTATGTTATTTTGAGAAGACATAATTACTTAGTTAGTATGCTTGAAGTATTATTATTTTTATGTCAATATTAAACTTTTATCTTGAATCTTTCAGATCTGAGTATTCATGCCACAAGAAAGAAAATTACATTGAAAATTATGTTAGGTAGCATTCCACATCAAAAATTCTGTTTTTATCATTTTCCTACTCGAGGACGAGCAGGAATTAAGCTTGGGGATGCTTGATACGTCTCCAACGTATCTATAATTTTTTATTGTTCCATGCTATTATATTATCTGTTTTGGATGTTTAATGGGCTTTATTACGCACTTTTATATTATTTTTCGGACTGACCTATTAACCGAAGGCCCAGTGCAAATTGTTGTTTTTTGCCTATTTCAGTGTTTCACAGAAAAGGAATATCAAACGGAATCCAAACGGAATGAAACCTTCGCGAGGATCGTTTTTGGAACAAACGCAATCCAGGAGACTTGGAGTGGACGTCGAGGAAGCAATGAGGCGGCCACGAGGCAGGGAGGCGCGCCCAGGGGGTAGGCGCGCCCCCACCCTCGTGGGCCCCTCGTAGCTCCACCGACCTACTTCTTTCGCCTATATATACTCTTATACCCTGAAAACATCCAGGGGAGCCGCGAAACACTTTTTTCCACCGCCGCAACCTTCTGTACCCGTGAGATACCATCTCGGGGCCTTTTCCGGCGCTCCGCCGGAGGGGGAATCGATCACGGAGGGCTTCTACATCAACACCATAGCTTCTCCGATGATGTGTGAGTAGTTTACCACAGACCTTCGGGTCCATAGTTATTAGCTAGATGGCTTCTTCTCTCTCTTTGGATCTCAATACAAAGTTCTCCTCGATCTTCTTGGAGATCTATTCGATGTAATACTTTTTGCGGTGTGTTTGTCGAGATCCGATGAATTGTGGGTTTATGATCAAGATTATCTATGAACAATATTTAATTCTTCTCTGAATTCTTATATGCATGATTTGATATCTTTGCAAGTCTCTTCAAATTATCAGTTTGGTTTGGCCTACTAGATTGACCTTTCTTGCAATGGGAGAAGTGCTTAGCTTTGGGTTCAATCTCGTGGTGTCCTTTCCCAGTGACAGCAGGGGCAACAAGGCACGTATTGTATTGTTGCCATCGAGGATAAAAAGATGGGGTTTATATCATATTGCTTGAGTTTATCCCTTCAACTAGCTATTTCTGTCGCCGTTTATTTTGCAATCTTTACTTTTCAATCTATACAACAAAAATACCAAAAATATTTATCTTATTATCTTTATCATATCTCACTTTTGCAAGTGGTCGTGAATGGATTGACAACCCCTTTATCGCGTTGGTTGCAAGGTTCTTGATTGTTTGTGCAGGTACTAGGCGACTTGCGTGTAATCTCCTACTGGATTCATACCTTGGTTCTCAAAAACTGAGGGAAATACTTACGCTACTTTGCTGCATCACCCTTTCCTCTTCAAGGGAAAACCAACGCATGCTCAAGAGGTAGCACCGGCACCACCTTGTGGTGAGCCTCTTGTTCTTATCTTTTTTATATAAAAAATTCATGTTTGTCTGATTTGGTTATATAGTTACTCGTATAATTATCTTACCCATATGTTGTTTGTTATACATAGTGCCATGGTTTTGATATCCGTCCCCATCGGCCCTCGTCCGTGTTATGATTCGGATGTGGTATATTCTCTTTTAAAACTATTTGTTGCATTTAGTGTTTATGACAAATTATGCCCATCAAAGTTCACATAGATATTTTTATCTAGGAGGTATGTGAACTGGAAATTCCAGCCGACCCTATTGTCGAGAGGTTAAATTTAGTTGAAAGAGAAAATGAGTATTTGAAAGAAAAATTGAAAAGAATTGAGAGGGAGAAGATGGAATTGGATTTGCATGTTGCCGATGTCGTCGATGATCACAACATCAAGATGGAGAAAATGCGCTTGAAGATTAGAAAGATTAGAAAATATGCCATTGATAGTGAGGATTGGTATCATTATGCTATTGGATCAATTGTTACCTTAGTTGCGATCTTGATCACATTTGTTGTTGCATTTAAATGCTTTAGCTAGAGAGTTATTTGTTTGTTGCATTTAAGTGTTGTATGAACTTTATGTATGAACTTGTATTAATTTTGTCTTTTCGGTGTTGTGTAATGAAGATGAGCCAACAATGGATGTATGATGACCGATGCTCTCCCGAGTTCATTAATGGTGTGCATACTTTTCTGCTTGCGGCTGAGGCAAACAAGCGGGCGGATGGTTTTATGCCTTGTCCATGTGCTGGCTGTAAGAATGATCACAATTACTCTAACTCAAGAACCATTCACATCCACCTGTTTGAGTCCGGTTTCATGCCCCACTATAATGTTTGGACCAAGCACGGAGAAAGAGGGGTTATGATGGAAGACAATGAAGAAGAAGAGGACGACGACAACTATCCTGGTCATGGGTTCCCTGAATACGATGATACAACAATGGGGGAAGAAGCTGGCCCGCAATGGGGGAAGAAGCTAAGCCGGCAATGCGGGAAGAAGCTGAAGAAGAGGCATCAGATGGGCCCGCTGATGATCTAGGTCGGGCCATTGTCGATGCAAAGAGAAACTGCACAAGTGAAAAGGAGAAGAAGTTGCAGCGCATGTTAGAGGATCACAAGAAATTGTTGTACCCGAATTGCGAAGCTGACAAGAAAAAGTTGGGCACCACACTGGAATTGCTGCAATGGAAGGTAGAGAATGGTGTATCTGACAAGGGATTTGGGAAGTTGCTGGTAATGATAAAGAATATGCTTCCAAAGGACAACGAATTGCCCGAGAGTACGTATGAAGCAAAGAAGGTTGCCTGCCCTCTAGGGTTATAAGTGCAGAAGATACATGCATGCCCTAATGACTGCATCCTCTACTGCGGTGAGTACAAGGATTTGAACGCGTGCCCGGTATGCGGTGCATTGCGCTATAAGATCAGCCGCGATGATCCTGGTGATGTCGAGGGCAAGCGCCCTAGGAAAAAGATTCCTGCCAAGGTGATGTGGTATGCTCCTATAATACCACGGTTGAAACATTTCTTCTAAAACAAAGAGCATGCCAAGGCGATGTGATGGCATAGTGAAGACCATAAGAAAAAAGGAAAGTTGAGAGTACCCGCTGACGGGTCGCAGTGGAGAAAAATCGAGAGAAAGTACAGGGAGGAGTTTGCAGGTGACGCGAGGAATGTATGGTTTGGTCTAAGCACAGATGGCATTAATCCTTTTGGGGAGCAGAGCAGCAACCATAGCACATGGCATGTGACTCTATGTACATATAACCTTCCTCCTTGGTTGTGCATGAAGCGGAAGTTCATTATGATGCCAGTGCTCATCCAAGGCCCTAAGCAACCCGGCAACGGCATTGATGTGTACCTAAGGCCATTAGTTGAGGAACTCTTACAGCTGTGGAATGGAACAGGTGTACATGCGTGGGATGAGCACGGACAGGAAGAATTTGACCTAAAGGCGTTGCTGTTCGTGACCATCAATGATTGGCCTGCTCTCAGTAACCTTTCAGGACAGACAAACAAGGGATACCACGCATGCACGCACTGTTTTGATGGTACCGACAGTATATATTTGGATAATTGTAGGAAGAATGTGTACCTGGGACATCGTCAATTTCTTTCGAGCAGGCATCCCGCAAGAAAAAAAGGCAAGCATTTCAAAGGTGAGGCGGATCACCGGATGAAGCCGCGCCACCGTACTGGTGCTGATGTACATGATATGGTCAAGGATTTGAAGGTAGTCTTTGGAAAGGGTCCTGGCGGACAACCTGTTCTGAATGACGCTGACGGACGCGCACCCATGTGGAAGAAGAAATCTATATTTTGGGACCTGCCCTATTGGAAAGACCTAGAGGTCCGCTCCGCAATCAACGTGATGCACGTGACGAAGAATCTTTGCGTGACCCTACTTGGCTTCTTGGGCGTGTATGGGAAGACAAAAGATACACCGGAGGTACGGGAGGACCAGCAACGTATGCACGGAAAAGACGGCATACATCAGGGTCATACCAGCTACGCTCTTACCAAAGAAGAGAAGGAAATCTTCTTTGAATGCCTGCTCGGTATTAAGGTACCATCTGGCTTCTCGTCGAACATAAAGGGAATAATAAATATGGCAGAGAAAAATTTCCAGAACCGAAAGTCTCATGACTGCCACGTGATTATGACACAACTGCTTCCGGTTGCATTGAGGGGGCTTCTACGGGAAAACGTTCGATTAGCCATTGTGAAGCTATGTGCATTCCTCAATGCAATCTCTCAGAAGTTAATCGATCCAGAAATCATATGAAGGTTAGAGAATGATTTGGTGCAATGTCTTGTCAGTTTCGAGTTGGTGTCATCCTTCTTCAACATCATGACGCACGTCCTAGTTCACCTATGCGAAGAGATTAACGTTTTGGGTCATGTATTTCTACACAATATGTTCCCCTTTGAGAGGTTCATGGGAGTCTTAAAGAAATATGTTCATAACCGTGCTAGGCCAGAAGGAAGCATCTCCAAGGGCCATGAAAATGAGGAGGTCATTGAGTTTTCTATTGACTTTATTCCTGACCTTAAGCCGATTGGTGTTCCTGAATCAGGGCATAAGCGCAGACTGGATGGAAAAGGCATGCTAGGAGGGGATCAAATAATATGTATGGACGGGCATTCTCTCACTCAAGCACACTACACAGTTCTACAGAATTCCGCCTTGGTGGCTCCGTATTTGGAGGAACACAAGAATTTTCTACGCTCCAAACACCCGGAGCAGTCTGACGACTAGATTACACGTGAACAAATGGGGTCTTTCGCCGGCTGGTTGCAGACACGTGCCATGCATGATGCCACTATTGAAGATGACATGTACTTGCTGTCCCAGTTACCATCTTCGAATATAATGACTTTCAAATGGTACGAGATAAATGGGAATACATTTTACACGATTACCTAAGATAAGGAGAGCACCAACCAAAACAGTGGTGTCCGCTTTGATGCAGCAACCAAGACGGGAAAGGAAACATATTATGGTTATATAGAGGACATATGGGAACTTGACTATGGACGTGGTTTGAAGGTCCCTTTGTTTCGGTGCAAATGGGTCAATATGACACGAGGCGGGGTAACGGAAGACCCGCAGTACGGAATGACAACAGTGGATCTCAACAATCTTGCATATGCAGGCGAACCATTCGTCCTAGCCAATGATGTGGCACAGGTTTTCTATGTGAAGGACATGTCTACCAAGCCGAGAAAAAGAAAAGATAAGGAAGCGAATGCATCATACGATGAGCCAAAGCGCCATATAGTTCTTTCTGGGAAAAGAAACATCATGGGAGTGGATGACAAGACAAACATGTCAGAAGATTATGAAAAGTTTGATGAAGTTGCTCCATTCACAGTGAATATTGACCCGAGCATCCAGTTAAATGATGAAGAGTGTCCATGGTTACGGCGCAAAGGGACACACGCGAAGAAAAAGTTTCACACCCAAAGATCTGGGATGTGATCGGCTTCACTGTCATCACTTTCTTCTGTGTTTCACACCCAGGAGGGAATCTTTGTAATAGTTAGGGTACTTATGTGTTTTGGCATTTGAAACGCGAAGAAATTTTATGTGCAAACAAATTCTTTCATGCATTTACTGATTTTTTTCAGCTAAATGACCATGAAATTGAAAAACACTTCAAATGAACTCCGAAAATGTTGAAAGTTGGCATGGTATCATAATTTCACCCACATAGCATGTGCAAAAAAGTAGAGAGGGTTACGGCAAAAACTGGATGCACTTCGTGTACAAAATGGACAATCTCTTTCGAAGTATCACGGTTTCGAACGAAAACTCATCTGTTACAAAGGCACTTCATTTTTTTAAATAACCTAAGTATTACCAAATTGAATATAATGATAAAACACACTAATATTAAACATAGAAAAAAGAATCACTGGAAAATCTATTTTTAAAGTTAAGTTATTCACGAACTAGTGATTCACACAAATTTCAAATAATTCAAAATTTAAACTATTCAAATTTGAAAACTACCGGCACTAACAGAAAGTTTGTAATTTTTTGTACCTAAAGCAAAAATATTCACAAAGAAACTCTAAATACGGCAAAAAACAACTCAAAAATAAATAAAATAAAATAAATAAAGCAGAAAAGAAAAAACTAAATGAAAAAAAGCCCGCCTACTGGGCCACATCGGCCTGCATACGACTGGAAACTCAACCTCTAGTTGGGCCAGGATGTAGGCCCGCTAGCCCAGTAGGCCCAACAGGGCATGCAACAGACGTAGGCCCAAAAGGCCTGCTTTAGAGAGGAGCTCGAGACAGCAGCGGCGGCGGGGCTTATAAGCAGGTGCGAGCGCCCCTCGGCTAGCGAGGTGGGACTAAACTTCTGCGCTCCTCGCCTGGCAGCGCACCACCTTTAGTACCGGGTCATGGTTCCAACCGGTACTAAAGGGGGGTCTTTAGTACCGGTTGGAGGCACCACCCGGTACTAAAGGTGTGCCCTTCCCGCCGCTCCGCATGGCCAAAACAGGCCTTTAGTACCGGTTGGTGTTGGGGAACGTAGTAATTTCAAAAAAATTCCTACGCACACGCAAGATCATGGTGATGCATAGCAACGAGAGGGGAGAGTGTGTCCACGTACCCTCGTAGACTAAAAGCGGAAGCGTTAGCACAACGCGGTTGATGTAGTCGTACATCTTCACGATCCGATCGATCAAGTACCGAACGTACAGCACCTCCGAGTTCTGCACACGTTCAACTCGATGATGTCCCTCGAACTCCGAGCCAGCCGAGCTTTGAGGGAGAGTTCCGTCAGCATGACGGCGTGGTGATGGTGATGATGTTGCTACCGACGCAGGGCTTCGCCTAAGCACTGGTACGATATGATCGAGGTGGATTATGGTGGAGGGGGGCACCGCACACGGCTAAGAGATCAAGAGATCAATTGTTGTGTCTATGGGGTGCCCCCTTCCTCCGTATATAAAGGGGGGAGGAGAGGACCGGCCAAGGGGAGGAGGCGCGCCCAAGGGGGGAGTCCTACTCCCACCGGGAGTAGGACTCCTCCTTTTCCTATTTGGAGAGGGAGAGGGAAGGAAGAGGAAGGAAAGGGGGGCCGGCCCCCTCCCAAATCGGATTGGGCTTGGGGGGCGCACCCCCTCCCTTGCTCCTTTCCCCTCCTTTCCACTAAAGCCCATTAAGGCCCATATACCTCACGGGGGGTTCCGATAACCTCCCGGTGCTCCGGTATTATCACGATCTCACCCGGAACCATTCTGGTGTCCAAATATAGTCGTCCAATATATCGATCTTTATGTCTCGACCATTTCGAGACTCCTCGTCATGTCCGTGATCATATCCGGGACTCCGAACTACCTTCAGTACATTAAAACACATAAACTCATAATATAACTTTCATCGAACTTTAAGCGTGCAGACCCTACAGGTTCGAGAACTATGTAGACATGACCGAGACACGTCTCCGGTGAATAACCAATAGAGGAACCTAGATGCTCATATTGGCTCCCACATATTCTACGAAGATCTTTATCGGTCAAACCGCATAACAACATATGTTGTTCCCTTTGTCATCGGTATGTTACTTGCCCGAGATTCGATCGTCGGTATCTCAATACCTAGTTCAATCTCGTTATCGGCAAGTCTCTTTACTCGTTCCGTAATACATCATCCCGCAACTAACTCATTAGTTACAATGCTTGCAAGGCTTATAGTGATGTGCTTTACCGAGTGGGCCCAGAGATACCTCTCCGACAATCGGAGTCACAAATCCTAATCTCAAAATATGCCAACCCAACAAGTACCTTCGGAGACACCTGTAGAGCACCTTTATAATCACCCAGTTACATTATGACATTTGGTAGCACACAAAGTGTTCCTCCGGTAAACGGTAGTTGCATAATCTCATAGTCATAGGAACTTGTATAAGTGAGGAAGAAAGCAATAGCAATATACTAAACGATCAAATGCTAAGCTAACGGAATGGGTCAAGTCAATCACATCATTCTCTAATGATGTGATCCCGTTAATCAAATGACAACTCATGTCTATGGCTAGGAAACTTAACCATCTTTGATTCAACGAGCTAGTCAAGTAGAGGCATACTAGTGACACTCTGTTTGTCTATGTATTCACACATGTACTAAGTTTCCGGTTAATACAATTCTATCATGAATAATAAACATTTATCATGATATAAGGAAATATAAATAACAACTTTATTATTGCCTCTAGGGCATATTCCTTCAGTCTCCCACTTGCACTAGAGTCAATAATCTAGTTCACATAGTTATGTGATTTAACACCAATAGTTCACATCTTTATGTGATTAGTTCACATCTCCATGTGACTAACACCCAAAGGGATTACTAGAGTCAATAATTTAGTTCACATTGCTATGTGATTAACACCCAAAGAGTGATCATGTTTTGCTTGTGAGAGAAATTTAGTCAACGGGTCTGCCACATTCAGAGCTGTATGTATTTTGCAAATTTTCTATGTCTACAATGCTTTGCATGGAGCTACTCTAGCTAATTGCTCCCACTTTCAATATGTATCTAGATCGAGACTTAGAGTCATCCAGATCGGTGTTAAAGCTTGCATCGACGTAATTCTTTACGACGAACTCTTTATCACCTCCATAACCGAGAAATATTTCATTAGTCCTCTAAGGATAATTTTGATCAATGTCCGGTGATCTACTCCTAGATCACTATTGTACTCCCTTGCCAAACACAGGGCAGGGTATACAATAGTTCTGGTACATAGTATGGCAGACTTTATAGAACATATGGCTGAGGCATAGGGAATGACTTTCATTCTCTTTCTGTTTTCTGCCGTGGTCGGGCTTTGAGTCTTACTCAACTACACACCTTGTAACACAGGCAAGAACTCTTTCTTTGTCTATTCGATTTTGAACTACTTCAAAATCTTGTCAAGGTATGTACTCATTGAAAAAACTTATCAAGCGTCTTGATCTATCTCTATAGATCTTGATACTCAATATGTAAGCAGCTTCACCGAGGTCTTTCTTTGAAAAAACTCCTTTCAAACACTCCTTTATGCTTTCCAGAAAATTCTACATCATTTCCGATCAATAATATGTCATTCACATATACTTATTAGAAAGGCTGTAGTGCTCCCACTCACTTTCTTGTAAATACAGGCTTCACCGCAAGTCTGTATAAAACTATATGCTTTGATCAACTCATCAAAGCGTTTTTATTCCAACTCCGAGATGCTTGCACCAGTCCATAGATGGATCGCTGGAGGTTGCACACTTTGTTAGCACCTTTAGGATCGACAAAACCTTCTGGTTGTATCATATACAACTCTTCTTTAAGAAATCCATTAAGGAATACAGTTTTGACAACCATTTGCCAGATTTCATAAAATGCGGCAACTGCTAACATGATTCGGACAGACTTTTAAGCATCGATATGGGTGACAAAATCTCATCGTAGTCAACACCTTGAACTTGTCAAAAACATTTTTGCGACAATTCGAGCTTTGTAGATAGTAACACTACTATCAGCGTCCGTCTTCCTCTTGAAGATCCATTTTCTATGGCTTGCCGATCATCGGGCAAGTCAACCAAAGTCCACACTTTGTTCTCATACATGGATCTCATCTCAGATTTCATGGCCTCAAGCCATTTCGCGGAATCTGGGCTCATCATCGCTTCCTCATAGTTCGTAGGTTCGTCATGGTCAAGTAACATGACCTCCAGAACAGGATTACCGTACCACTCTGGTGCGGATCTCACTCTGGTTGACCTACGAGGTTCGGTACTAACTTGATCTAAAGTTACATGATCATCATCATTAGCTTCCTCATTAATTGGTGTAGGAGTCACAGGAACAGATTTCTGTGATGGACTACTTTCCAATAAGGGAGTAGGTACAGTTACCTCATCAAGTTCTACTTTCCTCCCACTCACTTCTTTCGAGAGAAACTCCTTCTCTAGAAAGGATCCATTATTAGCAACGAATGTCTTGCCTTCGGATATGTGATAGAAGGTGTACCCAACTGTCTCCTTTGGGTATCCTATGAAGACACATTTCTCCGATTTGGGTTTGAGCTTATCAGGATGAAACTTTTTCACATAAGCATCGCAACCCCAAATTTTAAGAAACGACAACTTTGGTTTCTTGCCAAACCACAGTTCATATAGTGTCGTCTCAACGGATTTAGATGGTGCCCTATTTAACGTGAATGCAGCTGTCTCTAATGCATAACCCCAAAACGATAGTGGTAAATCGGTAAGAGAGATCATAGATTGCACCATACCTAATAAAGTATGGTTACGATGTTCAGACACACCATTATGCTGTGGTGTTCCAGGTGGCGTGAGTTGCGAAACTATTCTGCATTGTTTCAAATGAAGACCAAACTCGTAACTCAAATATTCTCCTCCACGATCAGATCATAGAAACTTTATTTTCTTGTTACGATGATTTTCCACTTCACTCTGAAATTGTTTGAACTTTTCAAATTTTTTAGATTTATGTTTCATCAAGTAGATATACCCATATCTGCTCAAATCATGTGTGAAGGTCAGAAAATAACGATACCTGCTGCGGGCCTCAACACTCATCGGACTGCATACATCAGTATGTATTATTTCCAACAAGTCTGTTGCTCGCTCCATTGTTCTGGAGAACGGAGTCTTAGTCATCTTGCCCATGAGGCATGGTTCGCAAGCATCAACTGATTCATAATCAAGTGATTCCAAAAGCCCATCAGCATGGGTTTTCTTCATGCGCTTTACACCAATATGACCTAAACGGCAGTGCCACAAATAAGTTGCACTATCATTATTAACTTTGCATATTTTGGATTCAATATTATGAATATGTGTATCACTACGATCGAGATCCAACAAACTATTTTCATTGGGTGTATGACCATCGAAGGTTTTATTCATGTAAACAGAACAACAATTATTCTCTGACTTTAAATGAATAACCGTATTGCAATAAACATGATCAAATCATATTCATGCTCAACGCAAACGCCAAATAACATTTATTTAGGTTTAACACTAATCCCGAAAGTATAGGGAGTGTGCGATGATGATCATATCAATCTTGGAACCACTTCCAACACACATCGTCACTTCACCCTCAACTAGTCTCTGTTTATTATGTAACTCCTGTTTCGAGTTACTCATTTTTAGCAACCGAACAAGTATCAAATACCCAGGGGCTACTATAAACACTAGTAAGGTACACATCAAGAACCTGTATATCAAATATACCCTTGTTCACTTTGCCATCCTTCTTATCCACCAAATATTCAGGGCATTTCCGCTTCCAGTGACCATTTCCTTTGCAGTAGAAGCACTCAGTTTCAGGCTTTAGTCTAGCTTTGGGATTCTTCACGAAAGTGACAACTTGCTTGCCATTCTACATGAAGCTCCCTTTCTTTCCCTTTGCCCTTTTCTTGAAACTGGTCTTGTTAATCATCAACACTTGATGCTCTTTCTTGATTTCTACCTTCATCGATTTCATCATCATGAAAAGCTCGGGAATCGTTTTCGTCATCCCTTGCATACTATAGTTCATCACGAGTTCTACTAACTTGGTGATGGTGAGTAGAGAATTCTGTCAATCACTATTTTATCTAGAAGATTAACTCCCACATGTTCAAGCGATTGTAGTACCCAGACAATCTGAGCACATGCTCACTGCTTGAGCTATTCTCCTCCATCTTTTAGCTATAGAACTTGTTGGAGACTTCATATCTCTCAACTCGGGTATTTGCTTGAAATATTAACTTCAAATCCTGGAACATCTCATATGGTCCATGACGTTCAGAACGTCTTTGAAGTCCCGATTCTAAGCCGTTAAGCATGGTGCACTAAACTATCAAGTAGTCATCATATTGAGCTAGCCAAACGTTCATAACGTCTGCATCTGCTCCTGCAATAGGTCTGTCACCTAGCAGTGCATCAAGGACATAATTCTTCTGTGCAGCAATGAGGATAAACCTCAGATCACGGACCAGTCCGCATCATTGCTACTATCATCTTTCAACTTAGTTTTCTCTAGGAACACATATAAAACATAGGGAAGCAACAACGCGAGCTATTGATCTACAACATTATTTGCAGAATACTATCAGGACTAAGTTCATGATAAATTAAAGTTCAATTAATCATATTACTTAAGAACTCCCACTTAGATAGACATCCCTCTAATCATCTAAGTGATCACGTGATCCAAATCAACTAAACCATGTCCGATCATCACGTGAGATGGAGTAGTTTTCAATGGTGAACATCACTATGTTGATCATATCTACTATATGATTCACGCTCGACCTTTCGGTCTCAGTGTTCAGAGGCCATATCTGCATATGCTAGGCTCGTCAAGTTTAACCCGAGTATTCTGCGTGTGCAAAACTGGCTTGCACCCGTTGTAGATGAACGTAGAGCTTATCACACCCGATCATCATGTGGTGTCTCGGCACGACGAACTTTGGCAACGGTGCATACTCAGGGAGAACACTTTTATCTTGAAATTTAGTGAGAGATCATCTTATAATGCTACCGTTAATCAAAGCAAAATAAGATGCATAAAGGATAAACATCACATGCAATCAATATAAGTGATATGATATGGCCATCATCATCTTGTGCCTTTGGTCTCCATCTCCAAAGCATCGTCATGATCTCCATCGTCACCGGCATGACACCATGATCTCCATCATCTTGATCTATATCAATGTGTCGTCACATGGTCGTCTCGCCAACTATTGCTTTTGCAACTATTGCTATTGCATAGCGATAAAGTAAAGCAATTATTTGGCGCTTGCATCTTATGCAATAAAGAGACAACCATAAGGCTTCTGCCAGTTGCCGATAACTTCAACAAAACATGATCATCTCATACAACAACTTATATCTCATCACGTCCTGACCATATCACATCACAACATGCCCTGCAAAAACAAGTTAGACGTCCTCTACTTTGTTGTTGCAAGTTTTACGTGGCTGCTACGGGCTTAGCAAGAACCGTTCTTACCTACGCATCAAAACCACAACGATAGTTTGTCGAGTTAGTGCTGTTTTAACCTTCTCAAGGACCGGGCGTAGTCACACTCGGTTCAACTAAAGTTGGAGAAACTGACACCCGCCAGCCACCTGTGTGCAAAGCACGTCGGTAGAACCAGTCTCGCGTAAGCGTACGCGTAATGTCGGTCCGGGCCGCTTCATCCAACAATACCGCTGAACCAAAGTATGACATGCTGGTAAGCAGTATGACTTGTATCGCCCACAACTCACTTGTGTTCTACTCGTGCATATAACATCTACGCATAAACCTGGCTCGGATGCCACTGTTGGGGAATGTAGTAATTTCAAAAAAATTCCTACGCACATGCAAGATCACGGTGATGCATAGCAACTAGAGGGGGGAGTGTGTCCATGTACCCTCGTAGACCGAAAGCGGAAGCGTTAGCACAACGCGGTTGATGTAGTCGTACGTCTTCACGATCCGACCGATCAAGTACGGAACGTACGGCACCTCCGAGTTCTGCACACGTTCAACTCGATGCCGTTCCTCAAACTCCGATCCAGCCGAGCTTTGAGGGAGAGTTCCGTCAGCACGACGGCGTGGTGACGGTGATGATGTTGCTACCGACGTAGGGCTTCGCCTAAGCACTGCTACGATATGATCGAGGTGGATTATGGTGGAGGGGGGCACCGCACACGGCTAAGAGATCAAGAGATCAATTGTTGTGTCTATGGGGTGCCCCCTCCTCTGTATATAAAGGGGGAGGAGAGGGTCGGCCAAGGGGAGGAGGTGCGCCCAATGGGGGAGTCCTTCCTATTTGGAGAGGGAGAGGGGAGGAAGAGGAAGGAGGGAGGAAGGAAATGGGGCCGGCCCCCCTCCCAATTCGGATTGGGCTTGGGGGGCGCGCCCCCTCCCTTGCTCCTTTCCCCTCCTTTCCACTAAAGCCCATTAAGGCCCATATACCTCCCGGGGGGTTCCGATAACCTCCCGGTGCTCCGATGTTATCCCGATCTCACCCGGAACCATTCTGGTGTCCAAATATAGTCGTCCAATATATCGATCTTTATGTCTCGACCATTTCGAGACTCCTCGTCATGTCCGTGATCACATCCGGGACTCCGAACTACCTTTGGTAAATCAAAACACATAAACTCATAATATAACTGTCATCGAACTTTAAGCGTGCGGACCCTACGGGTTCGAGAACTATGTAGACATGACCGAGACACGTCTCCGGTCAATAACCAATAGCGGAACCTGGATGCTCATATTGGCTCCCACATATTCTACGAAGATCTTTCTCGGTCAAACCGCATAACAACATATGTTGTTCCCATTGTCATCGGTATGTTACTTGCCCGAGATTCGATCGTCGGTATCTCAATACCTAGTTCAATCTCGTTACCGGCAAGTCTCTTTCCTCGTTCCATAATACATCATCCCGCAACTAACTCATTAGTTACAATGCTTGTAAGGCTTATAGTGATGTGCATTACCGAGTGGGCCCAGAGATACCTCTCCGACAATCGGAGTGACAAATCCTAATCTCAAAATATGCCAACCCAACAAGTACCTTCGGAGACACCTGTAGAGCACCTTTATAATCACCCTGTTACGTTGTGACGTTTGGTAGCACACAAAGTGTTCCTCCGGTAAACGGCAGTTGCATAATCTCATAGTCATAGGAACTTGTATAAGTCATGAAGAAAGCAATAGCAATATACTAAACGATCAAATGCTAAGCTAACGGAATGGGTCAAGTCAATCACATCATTCTCTAATGATGTGATCCCGTTAATCAAATGACAACTCATGTCTATGGCTAGGAAACTTAACCATCTTTGATTCAACGAGCTAGTCAAGTAGAGGCATACTAGTGACACTCTGTTTGTCTATGTATTCACACATGTACTAAGTTTCTGGTTAATACAATTCTATCATGAATAATAAACATTTATCATGATATAAGGAAATATAAATAACAACTTTATTATTGCCTCTAGGGCATATTTCCTTCAGTTGGTGGCTGCAACCAGTACTAAAGGTCAATCCTATATATACAACACTTCGAAAAATTTCAGTTTCTCATCTCCCACTTCTCCTCTCTACTTCGACATCGCCGCCGCCCCATCCCGCCGTCGCCCGTCGCCGCCACCCCCGTCCCCGTCGACGCCCCGGCCCGTCGTCGCCGTCTCGCCGCCGCACCGTCGCCGTCGCCGCCCCCATCGCCTCGTCGTGCCCCGGCCCGTCACCCCGCTGTAAGAACCCCAGCCGCCATGCATATGGCCGGCCGACCCCAAGCCCGGCCACGCGCGCACACACACACACACACTTAGATGTGTTTTTCTGTTTTTAGTTTTTTGTTTCTAGTTTTAGTTTTTTTTGTTTTTCTGTTTTTTATATATAAAGGTTTTAGATGAATTAATTATTTAGATTAGATTAATGTCTAATGTCGAAGGTTTTAAATGAATTAATTAATTAGATTAATGTCAAATGTTAGATGAAATTAGCTAGATATATTATTGTTAGATGAATTATTGTTTTATACTTTTAGTTCGATAAATTAGATATATTAATTAATGTTAGATGAATTAGCTAGCTAGATATATATAAGAAATCACAATCCAATCATTTAAAAAATGTTATGTTTGCATATAGTATTTGTTCTCGATGATGCCCGGCCCGCATCCTCACCGTCGACCCGTTCGTGACGACGTCCTGCTTCAGAGGACCCATGTCCGGGACTGGGCTCCGCCGGGCTGGCACTGGGAGGTGCTACCTTCAGGGGCTCGCCGCTTGGTGAGGAACCCGGCCCCGGGTCCCGTCGTCGACCCTGAGCTCCTTTGGTGGCGTTCGCATGGGCCACGTTCGGTGCAGAGGGAGCCGGCCCCGCCGGAGGTGGTGCGTCGCCGTGTCAGGGAGGAGGACGAGCACGTCCATCGCTACATGGCTGCTATGGACGTCAGGTTCTCCAATACCTGGCAGGTTCTTTGGGGAGATGGTCGGAGCTATGATCCTGTGATGGTTCCTTCTCTTTGGATGTCCACCGCCCACGCCTCAGGAACCGTGAGTGTCCTAGATTCTTCTGTAGTATTCGATATTTATTAGCTAGCTAGCTAGTGATGTATTCGATATATAATATTCGAGACAATGTATTTGAGATTATATATATTATTCGAGACGATGTATTCGAGATTATGTACTATGATTCAGTTTTTACTTATTGATTGCATGCATGCATTGTAATTTGAATACTAAATTGTTTTATATTTCTTCTGGATTAGTTAAATAAAAGCTATGGTGGACAATACCGGCAGAGAGGGAGAAGAGGCCCTGTTCGAGATCATACGCTCCCCTCGCGGGCCAGATGATCAGAATGAAGAAGATGACGGCTCCCAATATCTGAACAATACCGGGGAGGGTGATGATATGATATTCGATCGCGACGACCGAATTGATGAAGTCATGAACTATGATTATGATAACGCCGAAAATGTTGATCTTGAAATAACAAAGACCGGCCATTGCATTCAACAACCATAAGAAAACTGTATGGGCCAACTACGTCAAAGGAGGAAAGAAGACTCCAGAATTCAAGGGAACACTGGAGAAGCAAAGAGAACATTGGCCCGCTTTCATGAAATTCAAGGAATCATAATTATCTAAGGAACGGTTGAGAAAAAACAAGGCCAATGCCGCAAAAAAGGAGTAGTTCCATAGGCTGGGGCCAGGTGGCTACGCGGTGGCAATGCCTAAGTGGGATAAGTCTGAGCAAGAGATGCTGGATGCAGAGGTCACTCCAGTTACTAAGAGCTGGCCCCCCAGATGCAGAACTTGGTTCTATGCGCATGGGGGGGCGTTGGACCCGAAGACAGGCCAGGTTTCGAAGAAGGCATGTCTTAAAGGAGCCGAAGATAAGTTACTTGATGCAATAGAAGATGCTCTAAAGGGGGTGTTCACGCCCAGCAGAGAGAACAACGAGCTTACGCGCGCCCTGGGAAATCCTGAACACCCGGGAAGAACACGAGGCAAGGGCGTTGTTCCGTGGTATGAGGGCTTTTCGGACTGGAACGCTGACTACAGAAGCCGTGCGAGAAGGAAGAAGCTGGAGGAGGAGCAGAGGAAGCAGGAAGCACAACGCCTTCAAGGCCTAGAATCAGCGCAGGCGGACTTGGCACTAACATTCCAGCGGCGGCAGCAGCAGATCGACTCCCTTAGCCAGGAAATGGGGTCTCAGCAGCGGCAGCAGCTAGCGGATGATCCAGCATTGGATAGCACCGTCCCATCCTTGCCGAGAAGCAGCGTGGGTTCCGCCCCGGGCGACGCACTGCTGGATAGATACCCTGTGGATGACAGCATGGAGAACACTAACTGTGAGCTACACTTCAAAATGAAGAACATGTCCATGAAGGTGGCGGGTGCCATTGCTTATACAAATCCCCCCGAAGCAACCTTCCATTGCAACCCGATTCCAAACGGCTATGCTCCTGTCATGGTTGATGAGGTGGTGGACCAATATTCGGGGCTAGAGCTTGACATTCCTGGAGGTGACGAGGAGCACACACTGGGAGAGGCCAAACATCATATCATCCTATGGAGAAAGGATTGCATCATCTTTTGAAGGCCACCGACACCGCGTTAGCCGACTCCTCCTCGAAGTCCGCCACCGCGTCAGCAGACTCCCGCTCCTCCAAGTCCACCAACGCGTCAGGCCACTCCTCTTCCTCCAAGTCCGGCACAGCGTCAGGCCACTCCTCCTGCTTCAAGTCCGGCACAGCGTCAGGCCACTCCTCCTCCTTCAAGTCCGACACCGCGTCAGGCCACTCCTCCTGCTTCAAGTCCGGCACAGCGTCAGGCCACTCTTCCTGCTCCAACTCAGCCACGTCAGCCGTCTCCGCCGCCTCAGCAATTGCGGAAGAGAGCCGCCGCAGCTATGGTGCGTAGCGGTACGAGTCGAGGTAGTACAGGAGGTACGGGCGGAGACAAGCGATATCAATATGGTCCAAGCCTCACTCCTCGTCCTCAGAGGCCTTACGACATGACCGAGGAGCAAAGCACAACCATAGTGCAGGCCCAAGTGGACGCCCATTTTGGACCGAAACCGGTACCGCCGCCCAAGGAGAAAGTGCCTGAGAAAGTCGTTGACCACTTTATTCATATGGAAAGAAAACCAGCTCCCAAGCCTGTTGACTCAGACTATGAGCGCCAAATCGGGAAGGCACATCGAGCACGACTACAGAAGGATTCGAGCTCGAGCTCGAGCCAAGCAGCTGGCAAAAAATGCGGGAAAACCGTTCCCCAGCTGGGAGAATAGGCGGCGCAATCGACCCCCCGCTTGTTGTACCAACACATGAGAGTACCGACGCCGGTCAGCTGGTAATTACGGACGAGCATAGAAGGCGGGCTGAAATGCTCGGTATCACTGTTGGACAACTCCTCGAGATCGAGCCCATGTCTCCGCTTAGAGAGGAGGACATAAAAAGGAAATATGTCTGCGGCAAACCTTTGGTCAAGCCTGAGGAGGTCAAGAACCTCCTAACAAGAACGTATGAATTGCATCAATGGTACATGGAAATTTGCAAGACCCACAATCGAGAGTCCCTCATGGTGAAAGTCAAGGAAGAGGATTACTTCCATGAGACAGCTCTGTCTATTGACTATACAGAACTGTTTCAGTTATTCAATTATGACGCAATCGACAAATCTATCGTCAGTTGTTATTGTCTGTAAGTGATTTCTTTCTGTAATTTAAGTCTCAAGCGAGCTGTAGTGCTCTCGTTGGTCATTACCTGTAATTATCCTCACTATATTCTTTTCTATGGTATTATGTAGGATGAAGATGTCCGAAATGAGAAAAGTTGTACGCTATGGCATTGGATTCATTGACCCAAATACCATTAATGAAGAGACATTGTCATATGAATATTATAAACGAGAAGTAGAGAGAAACATGCTAGAGTTCTTGAAGCGCCTCAATACCAATGCAGATATACTACTTCCTTACAACTTCTAGTGAGTCACATTGTCTTGCACTACAAATTCTGTTTTTGCTTACTAGCTAGATGTTAATAAGTGTATAGGGTTTTGGGTTAGTTGATGAGTGTTATGCACATGCCCGCTTAATTTATACATGCAAACGTATGCGCATGCAGGTACCACTGGATCTTGTTAGACATTCAAGTTGAAGAAGAAAAAGTTGAAGTACTGGACTCACTGCTTAAAAAACCTAAAGAGTACTTAATCGTGAAGGGGATAGTCAACAAGTAATTTCAATCATTATATATATGTCCTGATATCAACTAATTAATAACTCATTTATTCATTTTTTTTGCCGACGGGCCGGCAGGGCTTGGCAAAAGTTCATCAAAGACGTTTCAGGCCCGTTCAGAGAAAATCTGTATTGGTATCGACCCACGGTAATTAATTAAGTAGTACTAGCTAGCTAGCTACCAATCTCTTTAATTCTAGTTTCAATACCGTTAATTATATATCATGCTTGATTAATTATTATCTGATTGAACTCTATTCTCGTACAGGCCATGAAGCAGGAGCTGGGGAATGATTTATGTGCATACTACGTTTGCGAGAACATTCGCATGATGACGTCCGAAAGGAGCACATCTGCTAGACAGCTATGGGTACGTTTGCCAGAACACTATACACAATTTTTACATCATCATCGATATCTAGTCACACGACTAATGCATATTGATTTCCTTCTTAACAGTTCAATGAGGTGCGGGAGAAGCTCCTACCGATGGATCGTATACGAGCAATTGCAGAGGAAATAGCGGGATTTTTGCTCGACCAGGTCATAGATCCCACAGGAGAATTCCATTACTCGCTACCGCAGTAATGCCTCCATGTAGGAGGAATTGTATATACCAAATTGTATATATATACGTACATGTGTATGTGTGAATGGTGGTGTGAGACATTCGATGATATATATATAGTACAATGATTCCTACAAGCAGTGGTAGTTATCACCATTTGCGTTTTGTATGTTGTATGTAGTATCTGTCGAAATCGAGAGTATGTACGTGTAGTATGTAGTATATAACAATGATCAGGTAGTATATATACTAACTTTTATGTAGTATGTACCATGTTTTGAGTATGCTCTTTTTTACGTACAAATATGTACGTATTTCACAAATATAACAAAAACTATGGGCTCATATGTAATTTTTTTCATGTAACTTGTTTTGAAATATCTTAGATATAGTATATGAAAATATTTAAAATAATAAAATAGTATGTATAGTACCACATGGTAGTATATGAGACATGTGGGGTAACTACCACCGGGTGGTAGGATGGATTTTCCCTATATATATATATATATATATATATATATATATATATATATATATATATATATATATATATATATATATATATATATATGATCGGTTCTATGAGAAATTCTATATATATATATATATATATGCATAACGTGTATAATATGTAGTATCGTAAAATACCAGCAAAAGAAAAAGAATTAAATGAAAAACACAAAATTAAAGGAAAAAGAAATCATGAATCCAAAACCCCACAAACATTTTACTACCGGTTGGTGTTACCAACCGGTACTAAAGGGCTCCCCGCCCCCGGCGCTGGCTCGTGCCACGTGGTGGCCCTTTAGCGGCGGTTCGTGCAGAACCGGTACTAAAGGGGGAGACCTCTAGTCTCCACCCTTTAGTGCCGGTTACAGAACCGGCACTAAAGCCCCTTACAAACCGGTGCTATAGCCCGGTTCTGCACTAGTGTTGTTGCAAACGACAATGGGCTTTTCAACCACGCGAGACCGATGGCATCACGCCGCGGCCTCCTCCTTGTGCGGGTCTTCCTCCCTCAACCCGTAGGTGACTACCGTGAGCTTCATCTTGTTGTATGCCACCCACCGATTGATAGGTGGGACACACGTCTTCTTCCACCACCTCCCTTCAATATGATTGGACGATGGAGCCGTGCCCAAAATCTAACTGGCTATGCAATTCTCACTGACGCTGATCATGACGTTGGTGGTAACATGGATCAGCAACACCAGAAGCCAACATTTCAAGTGATCTTGACTTATAGGGGGGATTGTGGATACGTGCGTGCGTGCGTGCACATACTCCTCTGTCACTAATAGTTGGAACACGCCCATCAAGTATTGTGAGGCTTCTGAGTTCCATAAATGTGGACCGCTCGCCGGTGTCGTTGTTGGCGACACCGCATACTGGTTGTACAAAGACAGACATAACTTCTACACCCTCGGCATAAGTTGCTCCACATCACATGAGTTATTTACTAGGATTCCAATCAAAATTAACAAGAGCGAGCACTGGCCTCGGCCGCGACCGCCATTCCCATGCATTGCCGGAGAAGGAAGGCTTTCATTTCTTAATTTCCAACACCACGGCGTGCTAGAGCTTTGGACCAAGAAACAACATGATGGCGGTGATCTTGACTATGAGTGTGATGATGGATGGCTACACTCTCAGCTCGCGGACCTTGGGAGCGAGGAAAAGATAGATCTTATTTTCTTTGCTGAGAGCAAGGGTGCTTTGCTCATCAAGCAAGGCAATGCCTTCTTCACCATCAACCTCAAGAGTAAGGAAAAATCGTCGACAAACCTCGATGAAGAGGAAATAGAACATGTCATGGGCACAGAGGTGTTTAAAAAAGGGCATTGTAGTAGTAGTACTACTAGTTGTTGTGGTTGGGGTGTACACTCGAGCATGGAATGCCTATACAATCCGCCGGTGCTCTACGAGATGGATTTTGTATTTAATTAGTTGTTGTATGTTTTCACATCTCATCTTCGAGGTATAAGATAAGAGGAGTTAATTCAGGGCCTTCTAATGATTTCATAGTACATGCATAATATATCTAAAGTTCTACTGTTTATAGAACAAATCTTACCTCGAATGAGCCTTGTACATGTGTTGCTATTTTACTAGTATCTTTTTTCAGGGGAAGGATACCATTTTTTCCACAATGTGAGCTTTGTTGACTTGTGCACCGAAACCGCTAGATCAAAGGGCGAGGTGGGTTTTGCCAAAACACATCATGTCCAATGAGCTTTGTTGACTTGTTGTAATGTTTTACAGTATTCCCCTGCCCAATCTCTCGTACACGGGACAGACAAGCCAAGCAAACCAGGGGATGGAACCGATACGTACCGACTGAGATTAGAACGCGTAGAGCCATTGAGGAGCCGTACGTGCCGGCCCACGACACACGCGATTCTACGTAGGATGGGCCGATCGGTCGGGTGTACGTCGTGATCTGCAGATCCAGATCTACCTAGCGGATCAGCATGGCCAGGCCACGCGTACGCCACGCCGGCGGCGGCATCGCCGACGACGTCCTCCGCGAAGTCTTCGCGCGCCTGCCGGGCTACCAGGACCTTCTCCGGTGCGCGGCGACCTGCAAGCGATGGTACCGACTCATCACGGACCGGGCCTTTCTTCGGCAGGTCGGCCTCTGGCCGGAGACGGCGCGCCGCCCGTCCGTCCTCGTCGGGATCTTCTCCCAGAGAACAGAGCCCGGAACACCGATCCAGCCCTTGAAGAGAAAACCGTCTACCCCTCCGGAGTTCTTAAGCCTTGTGGCCGGCGGCGCGCACCTGACGTTCAACTCGTTCGTCGACGACGACGACGGGCTCTTCAACCTCGCGAGGCCACTGGCGTCGCGCCGCGGTTTCCTCCTCGTGCGCGTCTTGCTGCCTGACCGTGAGAAGCTCCATCTAGCGGTGTGCCGCCCTCTGATCGACACGCGGGGCACACATCTTCTCCCGGAGCCGCCCTTCCACCCAAGCCCTACGTCCCTGGATAGAGATGCAGTTGGCTGGGCGCTTCTCACAAGCGCAGACAATGGCGACGATGGCTATGCAAATTCAGACGACCGGCTCCAATCTACTTTCCAAGTTCTTCTGATTTACACGGATGACGACGGACTTATGTACACATGCTCCTACTCCTCGTCCTTGCGTGTTTGGAGCGTGCCTACCGAGTGTTGCCGAGCTCCAGATCTCACTAGGTGTGGGCCGCGCGCTGGCGTTGTCACCCACGGCGACGGCGGCACTGCGCATTGGTTGTACAGAGACGGTACAAGCTTCTACGCAGTCGGTGTAAGCAGCGCCACGGCACGTGCCTCTTTGACCAAGATACCAATCGAATTCCGCCATGGCCGTCTAAAGCCGCCATTACTATGCACTGTCGAGGAAGGCGGAAGTATCTCGTTTGTCAATAGACCCAGTTGAAAGAATTCGTGCGTGAGGAGGGGATCGACGTAGTTGGCTTGCAGGAAACCATCAAGACAGATTTTTCCCATCGGGACCTGCTAGCCGTCGATCCGCTCGAGCGCTTTGCATGGCACTGGGTGCCTGCGGTGGGTCACTCGGGGGGCCTGCTACTTGGCATCAACCAAGTTTGCTGCAAGGTGGTGGCGTGGGATGCCGGTAGATTCTTTCTGTCGGCACATGTTCGTCAGCGTGCAGACTCTAAACGAGTGGGAGGTCATTGTGGTGTATGGCCCGGCCGACCACTCGCCCTCGCAAGAGTTTTTGGGTGAACTACAGGCAAAGGTTGCGGCCCTGAGCGTGCGTAACCTACCCGTGCTGGTGGGCGGCGATTTTAACTTAATCCGCTCGGGAGCGGATAAGAACAATGGTATCATTAACTGGACAAGGGTGTCCCTGTTTAATAACGCGATAGCTTCTATGGCCCTTAGGAAAGTGGCCCGCGTGGGCGCACGCTACACTTGGACCAACAAATAGTTAACGCCGGTGCGGTCTGTGCTGGATCGGATTTTCATGTCCGCGGAGTGGGAAATGCTTTTCCCATGTGCTCACTCCATGCGGAAACAAAGATTGGTTCGGATCATATTCCCTTAATCCTGTCCTCAGGGGAGGACAAGTTAAAGCGTAGCCCTCATTTCTATTTTGAAACGGCGTGGTTTGAGGTCCTGGATTTTGAGCAAATTTTCCTCTCCAAATGGGAGACATGTGTAGCTCGGATCAGACAACCACGCGAGCCAATAGAGTTTTGGATTGCCGCAGGAGCGGGAATGCGTGCGGCCCTCAAAGGCTGGGGGGCCAACCAAGGCCGAGAGGATAAGCAGCTCCGAGTGCGTCTGACCGCGGACCTCGCCCGTATGGACGCGGTTGCGGATACGCAGGGCTTCTCGGAACTTGAATGGGTCCAGCGCTATGCGGTTGAAGCACAAGTTGAGTCCCTCCTAAGGGCCGAGGAGGAGTACTGGCGTAGACGCGGGGGCATTAAGTGGACGCTCAAGGGTGACGCGAACAGTAAGTACTTCCACGCGTACGCTAACGGTAGACGCCGTAAGTGCGCCATCCTGCGTCTGCAATCCGAGCAGGGGCTCCTTTTGCGCCAATAGGACATCGTTCGTCACATTTACGACTTCTATATCCAGCTGATGGGCTCCAGGGAGGAGTCGCGTGCCCGGCTGAGGGCGGACGTATGGGACCCTGCGCTGCGGGTCACGGACGTGGAGAATGAGGGCCTGGGGCTGGCCTTCCTCCCCCAGGAGATTAGATTGACACTGCTCCGGGTCCGGATGGGTGGCCGGTGGCGATGTTCAAACGCTTTTGGCAAGTGCTTAAAGGGCCAATTTTCGATGTCTGCAATGGGTTCATGCGCGGTACTGTAGATATCTCTCGCCTAAACTTTGGGGTTCTATCTTTGATCCCCAAAGTACGGGGAGCGGACCGTATTAGTTTATTTCGTCCGATCGCCCTCATTAATATCCCTTTTAAAATTTGCGCTAAGGCTTGTTCCACTCGTTTGTCTCCGATAACTCAACGAATTATTAGTAGGAACCAATCGGCCTTCATTCGTGGTCGAAACATTCTGGAGGGGCCGTTGGCCCTTCAGGAGATCATTCACTCGCTTAAACGCTCTCGACAACCTGCCATTCTTTTGAAATTAGACTTTGAGAAGGCGTACGATAGAGTGAACTGGGAGTTTCTCCGACAAGTCCTTCTGGACAGAGGATTTTCGTCGGTCTGGGTTCACCGCATGATGCAATTGGTCTCGGGGGGCCAAACGGCGATTGCGGTGAATGGAAAAGTAGGGAACTTCTTCCGCAACAAGCGTGGGCTGCGTCAAGGGGACCCGGCTTCGCCGTTGCTTTTTAACTTTGTGGCAGACGCCCTAGGCGCCATGCTAGACAAAGCTCGGATTGCGGGCCATATCAGGGGAGTGGTTGGTAATCTGATCCCGGGAGGCGTGTCACACCTTCAGTACGCTGATGACACCCTTCTCCTCTTCGAGCCGGACCTTCACAGCATCGCCACAATAAAGGCCATTCTGCTTTGTTTCGAGCTCATGTCCGGGCTAAAAATAAATTTTCACAAGTGTGAAGTGGTGTCCATAGGGATGGATGCGGCCGAAAGCGTGCGGGTAGCCAATTTGCTTAACTGCAAATTGGGAAAACTGCCTTTCACCTACCTTGGCCTCCTGATCGCTGAGAAAAAATGCTCGATTGCCGATTGGGAACCTCTCAGCACTAAGGTGGCGGGCAGGGTTTGCCCGTGGAGAGGTCGGTTTATGTCTTCTGGGGCTAGACTCATCCTAACTAATTCCAGCCTATCGTCCCTGCCCATGTTTGCCATGGGCCTGTTCCTGCTGGCTGACGGGGTCCACACCAAAATGGACACCCCGCGGGCCCATTTCTTTTGGGAAGGAGCGGGACCAAAGCGTAAATATCACATGGTTAAATGGCAGGCCGTGTGTAGACCTAAAGCCCGGGGGGGCTCGGGATCATCAACTCTAAGTTGATGAATATTGCACTTATGTGCAAGTGGATTTGGAAGCTGTCTCAGGGAGAGACCGGCCTCTGGATGGATCTCCTGCGTGCCAAATACTTCCCGGAGGGGAATTTCTTCGAGGCGGCGGCACACGGATCGCCATTCTGGAACTCCATCCAATCCCTAAAACCGTTCTTCGCCAGGGGTGCGAGGTTTTCGGTAAATAATGGACGCTCCACGCGTTTCTGGCTCGACACTTGGATAGGCCAACAACCTCTTTGGTCGGAATTCCGCCAACTATACTCCATCGTTGTCTAGCCCAACCAATTGGTTGCTTCGGCTCTTTGCTCCTCCCCGCCCCTTATCCACTTTAGACGGGAGCTCTCGGGGCCAGAGCGGGAGGATTGGGACCGCCTTTGGGCTATGATAGCCGACGTTCGCTTGTCGAACAGCGCGGACACGGTGTCCTGGAGACTTTCGGGCTCAGGCAAATTTACTGTCAAGTCCCTTTACAGTGAGTTATCCCGGGGCCATGTCCCTATGGCTGCCGCGGGGCTTTGGAAGGCTCGAATTCCTCTCAAGATCAAGGTGTTCCTCTGGCAACTTTGTCAAGACCGCCTTCCTACTTCCATCAATATTGCCAAACGCAATGGCCCGGCCGCTGGGCCTTGTGCGTTGTGTGGCGTTCCGGAAGACGCTGACCATGTGTTCTTCCGTTGCTCCTTGGCGCGCTTTGCCTGGAGCGCGGTCCGGGAGGCCGCGGGGGTGGATTGGGATCCACACTCCCGCCCAGAGCTAGTGTCGTCTTTGTCCTCAGTCCAGGGTTCTTCGCGTCGTGTTATGTGGACAAGTGCGGCAGCCATGTTGTGGGCTTTGTGGCACATTCGTAACAAGTTTACTATTGAGGGTGTGTTCCCCTCTCACCCTGCTGACGTAATCTACAAATGCATCTTGTTCTTGCAGCAATGGGCCCCGCTGGGAAGGCAACAGGACTCTGATCTACATCTTCTGGCTCTAGCTCGCCTGCGTTCCGTCTACTCCACATCGCGAGCCCCGACGCCTCCTTCCGCTGTCTCATAGGGATGGGTGGCCCTTTTGGAAGTGTTTCCTCCGAGCCTGCGTGCTCTTAAGTTGGTTGGACATGCCATGTAATGCTCCTTTCGTTTCGTTTCGGGTATGTCTAAGACTCCGGGAGACTAGGTCTCTTTTTGTTCGCTTGGTTGTTTGGTTGTGCACGCTGCCTGAGTTGAGGGCTTTATTAATTTAAAGCCGGACGTCCCTGACGTCTATGTTCTATATATACGGCAACATGGCATGCTAGAGCTTTGGACCAAGCAAGAACATGATGCTAGGAGCCGTGATCATGGCCGTGAGGGTGACTGGCTACACTCCGACTTGGCGAATCTGGGTGACGAGAGAGTAGACTTCGTCTTCTTTGCAGAGAAAAGAGGCGCTTTACTTGTGCGGCAGGGTGGCGATTTCTTCACTATCGACCTCAGGAGTAAGGAGAAGATGTCGGTTGAGCTCAAGGACAAGAAATCGAGACGTGACGCGACCAAGTATGTGAGATGGACTTTTTGTACTAGTACTTGGTGCAGTAGTATATTTCAAACACTATGTAATTTTACCACCCCTGTGCTGTACGAGATGGACTGCCTATTTGACCCATGCCTTTTCTCGCTAGGCGGGGTCCAAGGCGGGAGAAGAGCAAGAGATTAATAAACAGTTTTTGCTAAAGCATATCATGATGTGCTTTACGTATTGTACATCTAAATTCTATGTCATAGATTTTACGCTTAGATTCGCGCATGTATTTTCTTTTGTCTTTCTTTTTTTTTAGTTTGTTTGAGTCACTTAGATGTGCAATAATTAGGGTACATCTAGATGTGATGTGCCCTAGACATACCCTAATTTAATTTACACACATCGAGAAAATAGCAAAGAACAATCATTCTACCTTCTACGGTCCTTAGGTAAGAGAAAAAACAGTTGACGAACATCAAACAGATTTAACCCAATGGGAATTAAGCTATGGTTTCCATGAGCATTACCCCGAACAGTTAAGCCAAATAAAACACATGCACCAATGCACTCACAAAGGAGTCTACCGAAGGATCGGATGCAAAACAAGCGATCAAATGAAAATAAGTATGTCATCCAAAATATATATACAAAGATCAGATTTCACGTCCATGAGCATCAAATTTTGAAGCTAAGATTAAGAAAGCAAATCGGGTTGTACTACTAGATCAAGTCAACCTCATTAGTCTAAGGTAAAGAAAACAATTTACCAAAGCTCAGCCTGAAAACATCGAGGTGTCCTGCATGCAAAAGATCAAACAACTTATCAGAACGTTCTTCATGACAATACAAAAGTTGTGGTAAAATTTTGCTCGGAAGCCACTAATCCAGGAGTTTTGTTGTGCTCGCCTCCTCTTCGGAGAAAGGGGGTGTTGGTTTTCAATGCCTAAAACCTGGGGAATATCCTCTATGCAAGACTCATCAGGAGAGAGAAGTTACCTTCTCATGGAGCCATGAAAACACTTCTATAGTACTCCATAAAGAAATATAAAAGCAGAGTGATCTAAACGCTCTTATTGAGAGTATTTTGCTATGTACATCTTGAGCTGCGCTTGATTCTCAATCATGCCCTCTCGTCTGGTTGGAGACGGTACATGCTCAGTGCCCTAGGCAAAACAATCAATCGCATTAGTATCAACCAACCTTCAGATGTTGGTTGAGATGTACTCCAATCAGGGTCATTTAGAAAACAGTTTGTCTAATTCACATCTATATGTTTTTTAAGGATGTCACATCTAAGCTCCCATAAATATATAATGCAGCAAAAAAACAAAAAAAAACTAAGACAAAAAATAGACCACAAACAGAGTGGACATCAGTTTAGATGTGACAAAACTATGTCACATCTAGATGTGTCCTAGACAGACCCGAAAACAGTTTGTCTAATTCACATCTATATACCTTTAATATATATACCTTCAATATATCAGTACACCGCAGAGCGGACAACCTACCTGTGCATTTTGAAACCGAACCGGAAGACATATTTACCTTACCGAACTATGCATGTCGTAGTTACCGAAAAAACGTATTTATCAAACCGAATGCTGCAATATAAGAGGATGACGAGCGCAGCTCAGGAACCAAGTTGCTAGGTCCATCACGAAGTTTCAATTATTCTGAGAAAATAGAACCATACGTTGGAATGCGAACAGAATTGATAAAACATCATATGAGGTTTCAGCTATTCTGAGGCAAACATAACCCCTAGAAACTCAGATGGAATCGACACACGTAGCCAAAGAGCAATGGAATGATCTTCCGCTACATTCTTTTGGCGATGACCCAACATTGAATGATTCATCGGCACATCTCAAAATTAGCTACGTGGATATATACCATTAAATCATGCATGTCATCCATGAATAATTCTTGATATGCTTTAGCAAAACTGATTAAATTATGTACAAGAAATGAATAAAAGGAAATATTCCTGTGATAAAGGACTAACTGGTTTCATGACAACGTACTAGCACTGTCTATCTCTGGTTAGTGATTAGGTCATTGTTCAATACTGTTGTTGATAACTTGCTATCGCTCTCGGTTGGACTTGCCATATACACCCTAGGTCATTGTTCAATATTAGTGTCATTGTTCAATACTATAGTAGATAGATAACCTTATATACGCTTCAAATCTCAGTCCATGATTGATACGGGCCACCGTAAGCCGATTGTTTCTGTGGAAGTTACCCGCCGCCTCGACAAACAAACACACAGATCGATCCGTCACCAAGCAGATCGATGGCGCGCGCACGATTACGCCTCGCCGGCGGCGAGATCGCGGACGACGACATCCTCCGCGAAGTCTTCGCGCGCCTGCCAGGCTTCCAGGACCTTCTCCGGTGCGCCGCGACGTGCAAGCGATGATTCCGCCTCATCATGGATCGGGCCTTTCTTCGGCAGGTCGGCCTCTGGCCGAAGACGGCGCGCCGCCCGTCAGTCCTCGTCGGGATCTTCTCCCAGAACGCGTACCCAACCAGCAAGCACCTGCCTCTGAACGACAGCCCTCCGAGCTTCCTGAGCCTTCAGGCCGGCGGCGCCCATCTCACCTTCGACTCCTTCGTCCCCACCGGCGATGGGCTCTTCAACCTGGCAAGACCACTCGCGTCGCGACGCGGCCTTCTCCTCGTGCGCATCATGCCGCCTACCCAGGTCGACTGCTACAGCCATGAAGTCCGTGAAAAGCTCCATCTGGTGGTATGCCGCCCTCTGATCGACAAGCAGCGCAGGCTTCTACCGCCGATTTCCTTCCACACGAACCATGGATATGGGTACTTCGACAGAGACTTGGACTTAGACTTGGACTGGCATCTAACCGGCTGCGCGCTTCTTACCGACGAGGATCATGGTGCCATTGACGATTTGGATCAGCGACGACGACGACGACAACCGGCGTTTCATGTGCTCTTGACTTACACCGGCAGCAGCGGCATCTTGTATGTCTACACGTACTCCTCTGCCACAGACAGTTGGAGCGCGCCCACCGTGTGTCGACCGGCTTCATACCTCACCAGGTGCGGACCGTTTGCTGGTGTCGTCGCCCGTGGCACCGTGCACTGGTTGTACATGGACGAGACAAGTTTCTACACGCTCAATGTCTGCGCTGCCACGACACATCTTTCTTTCACCAAGATCCCCATCAATATCCACGCCGGTGAGCAGCGGCGGCCACCGTTTTCCATGTGTCACCGAAGAAGGAAGGCTTTCGTTTGTTAGTATACGAGACCATGGCGTGCTAGAGCTTTGGACCAAGCAAGGACAAGACGATGACAATAGTGGTTTCAAGAATGGCAGGGGAGGGTGGTTGCGCTCCGACCTGATAAATCTCGGAAGCGAGGAGAGAATAAACCTGGTCTTCTTTGCGGAGAGGAGAGCTACGCTGCTCGTTGAGCAGCGCGGTGCGTTTTTCATCATCGATCTCAAGAATAAGAAAAAGGCATCCATTGATCTCAAGGGCAAGGAAACGGAGCATTTCAAAGGCACATACAGGTTTCCAGCGAATCTGTGTAGTAGTAGCTGGTGTAGTGGATTACACCACGGCCTGAAAATGTGCGGGTATAACAAGCCTGTCTTGTACGAGGTGGATTGGTCCATTCCTGTCGTCGGGGAGGCGAGATGAGGACAGGTTTATGCATGAATTTGTGAAGGACATGTACTGATGTTTGTTGATGGATCGCGGGCACAGGATTCGATGCAAAAGGATGCACCGGAAGAACATTCCGTAGTTTCTTTCTGGGTACATGCGTTAATTTATCTGTATTCATTCACTCTGATGGTTCTATTTGGTGCAGTGAAACTGAAAATGTCTACTGTAAATCCCGTGCAGCAGCGTTGCGTTGTCAGAACATAATAACTAAGAACCACATGTCTTCAGGTTAGAATGATGTGTGAGCGTGCACGTATGCTGTTTTCGGCGGTGATGTGCATTAGATCTACTATAAGGCTAAAAATATGACAATAGTTCTGATGCTTCAGTTAATATCGAAGGCGATCGTGTGTTCCGCTACAGTCAGGTTGGCAAGGATGCAGAGGACGTATGAGAGGAGAAACGGGATTGCAGCACGGCCCTTCAGTCTGATGAAGCGGAGGAAGAAGAAAGGGCTGATGAAATGGTGCATCGCGAAGAAGGTTGCTGCTGAAAAGTCGCCGTAAAGGTTGCTCGGGGCTTTGAAAACAGGGGTCATTTCTACACTTCTGTATGAAGGCTGTTAGAGACATTAGACAGGTCGGCCGGAGTACCTGGAGCTCTGAATTCCATAAAGCAATCCGGTGCGGTTAGACACATGGCCATATAAAATCTGCATGTTCTTTAGTGAATTTATGCATGAATTTTGTAAAGGACATGTAGAGATGTTCGTTGATGGATCGTGGGCGCTGTATTTTCAATACAAAAGGATGCACCGGAAGAACATTCCGTTGTTTCTTTCTTTCTGGGCACATGTGTTGATTTATCTGTATTCACTCTGATGGTTCTATTTGGTGCAGTAAGACTGAAAATTTCTACTTGAAATCCCGTGCAGCGTTCGTTGTCAACTCAGAATAGAATAACTAAGAACCAAATGTCTTCAGTAGTGAATGATGTGTGAGTGTGCGCATATGCTGTTTTCAGTAGTGTTGAAAATGATCATGTGTTTCAGTATTGTCAGGTTGACAAAGATGAAGAGGACGTATGACAGAAGATACGGTTGCGGCTCGGCCCTTCAGAGCGTCTCTAGCAGATCCCTTAAAAACTCGCCGGTCCGTTATTTTCCGGCGGATTTACAGTTCATGTTAAAAAACAGGTCCGAATATACCTTGTAAAAACGGCCCGGCGCGGGCGGCCTATAAACCGCCCTCGATTCCCGCATATATATACCGGAGCTCACTCGTTTTAGGGTTCGCGTCTGGCATTTCCCCTAGCCCCCTCCGCCGCAAGTCGACATCTCTAGCGACAAATCTCCTTTCCTCTGGCAGCTTTTTGCAGCGCTTGTAGCCACCCAAATCCCGCCCCTATGTCGAGCGCGGGTCGCGGGAGGGGTGGCCGAGGGGAGCTCGGCGGCCACCGCGGCTCGCCGCCTAGCAAGCCCTGCAACGATGATGAGGCTGGGAGCTCCTCCCTCCGCCCGCCAGTGGAGGAGTGGCGCAAGGAGAAGGCGCGGAAACCCGACGCGCAGTCCCGCAGCTCCGGCCGACGGGCGTAGAGCATCTTCAACCGCCTCGACCGGACATTGTCGCTTGCGCTCCAGCGACTCCGGGCGGCGGAGGGTGCGTGGTTCCACACGAAGGAGGCGGCCGCCGCCGAAGACGAAGCTGCAACGGCGCGGGTGGCGGCGCTGAAGGAGGAATACGACATGGCGTTCATCCTCTCCAACTCGCTGATGGAGTACCACCTCCACGTCAAGAAGCCCGATGATGATGATTAGTCGATCTAGGTTTAATTTCGTTTATGCTAGTATGAACTCGGTTTTCGTATGAACTCCGGTGATATAATATGTGGCGCGAACCACTAGTTTAAATTGTGCCGTATGTATTTGAATTTGTTTTCGGTTCTTTTCTTTCTAACGGTCCGTGGTACCGCAAATTTCGTTTACGGTCGCGGACCGTAAATTCCGTTTACGGGATACCGTAAACAAATTTTGCAGGACCACGGTTTGCCAGACCTGCTAGAGATGCTCTCAGTCTGATGAATGGAAGGAAGAAATGACTGATGAAACGGTGCATCGCCAAGTTGTCTGAAATTAGCGTTGCCCGTGAAAAGACGCCGTAAAGTTTGCCCAGGGTCCTGAAAGGACGCGGCCTGCCTGCGGCCTTGGCGTGCGACCATCGGTGCAACGCAGCCATCGCACGGCTGTGCGTGAGCCCCCTCCCGCTGCGGATTTTCTCTCGAAAAAAAAACAGAATACAGATCGTGATACCGGACGTCCCGTGATACCTATTTGGTTCCGTAATACTCTCGCATCATTAAGACTAAACAAAAATCAAGTGAAAAAAACTAATCGCTTGTGAAACATATCCACAAAATGCCCACGAAACAGATCCGCATATGCAGAAAAGCGCGCCAAAATATACTCCTGGAGGCGAGAGAGACCTACAACCTCGGCAGAACAATCAATGGCGGCTTGACCAGGGAAGCACAGGTAAATTCTCCTCTTAAATTGGGCAGCCAAGGAATCCCGTCCCTGATGTCTTCTTCGAGTCTCACGTCCCCGGTGGCTTCTCCAAGAAGTGGTCCGGGGAACCAGGATGCTCCAGATGATTCTCAGTCACCAAAAGTAAGAAATCGCACTCTGTTCTTCATGATGAATCACTGGCAAATTCTCCTACTGTACCGTTTTAGAACTTGTACAGGAAACCATGACTAGTGACCACAATCTGCAGATGTGAAACAACGACAAGAAGTTAGTTCTGTTGCATTTGGAAAAACAAAGTAGGAGCATGTACAGTACCCCGATTTCACATTTAGTTGGATGAGAAGACGTTCTTGCACAAACCGTATAAAATAGAACAAGGATTGCAGAGTCCATCTTGATCTCTCCTCTAAACCTTAAGACTACTACAGTATTGATCCCTCAATGCACTGCATGTTTCCCAAGACAAATATGATTGCAAGACAGATAAATATGATTCGTGAATCGGTTGATCAAAACTTGTGGTAGGAAAATATGATTGCCATTTGCCATGTATGTGGATTAACTAAATTGAATCCTAATTGATACAGGATTCGCAAAACATGATCTATTTTGTTGTCGCGAGTTTTATCTCATGTGTGTTTTGACTTCAAAGTTGCAAATAATTTTTGTTAGAACTTGTATGTACCATCAACTGAATGCTACTAAATGTCCCCAATCAAATATACTAGTTCACATATATTTTTTGAATTGTGTACTAATTCATAGAATTAGCTATGAACAATTTTCCACAAGCATCGTGCTCATATGAGCCTCTAAGCTATCCTTCTCTCGTTTTAAGTTAAGATGACCGGGATCCCAATGATCCATTTCAATTATGCATAATATATGTAACTGAACCATCTATCTGAATGTCATGCTTAGAGGCATAGAGCGAGGATAAAACAAATTGACAATCAGTCCGAATTTAGCATGTAAGGAATCTTAATTTAACTGAATGAAAGCAAAGTACTGGAATTGCTATTAGCTCTCCCTTCTCTGAATTTAACATGCATCTTAACTGAATGAAAGCAGATTAATGGAATTGCTAATAGCTCTCCTTCTCTGAATTTAACACGCATGAGACTGAATGGCACAAGAAGAAGAGGAAATTACCTGTGTGTATGCGGAGATAATACTGCATGTATGAGCTGCAGTCCCTTTCTTCTTCCTCTCTGACTACCAAATTGCTGGCGCTGATGCTGATTCTCGACGTCCTTCCCCTCGATACTCGGCCCCTCCTCCACAAGCCCGAGCACCCGCCAAGGACACGCCAACCTCTTGCGTGGCCGTCCCACATGCTCCCGCTAGGCTCCGCATCTCAGACCAGCAAGGACGGCGCCGCGGAGGATCCCGTCCCCACCGAACTGATGTGCGACTAGGTCGAGCAGGCGGACCACGACGGCGGCCAGCCGGGCTAGGGATGCTGATTCAGCAGGCGGACCACGGCGGCGGTCAGCCGAGCCGGGGATGCTGATTCAGCAGGCGCACGCGGGTGGCGGCCAGCCGGGATGGGGTGAGATGCGTGAGTGCGCACGCCCGAGTAGAAGCTGCACGGCAGCGCGACGAGATCCGGTCGATGGGCAGGAAGTGCTTGGAGGCTCGAGGTGCAGGAGAAGGACATGGGAAGCTTCAGCTGAGCTTAAGTTCCGACCAAGGAAAGGGATGTGGATAAGGGATGTATCCATACAGACGGCAATCAGTATTAGGATCTATATTCTGTTTTTTTCCGAGAGAAAATCCGCAGCGGGAGGGGGCTCACGCACAGCCGTGCGATGGCTGCGTCGCACCGATGGTCGCACGCCAAGGCCGCAGGCAAGCCGTGAAAACAGGGGCCGTTTCTGCACTTTTGTATGAAGCAGTTAGAGAGACATTTAGACATGTCGGCCGGAGTACCTGGAGCTCTGAACACCATAAAGCAATCCGGTGCTGTTAGACAGACAACACGGCCATATAAAATCTGCATGTTCTTTATCGAAATAAAGAAAAATCGATACCTGTTGAGGGCACGGCACATGATTGTGCGCCAAAAGGCAACAGCGAACGGCGACGGCGAGGTCGATCCGAGGGAAGGTTCGGTGGCATCATTCTCTAATCTACAGGAGGGAGAGAACATGCCATGTTCTCCTCTCCCCGGAGCCCCTGCTGTCCCGCACTGTGGATCATTCCCCTCGCAGCCAGCAATGACCTGCCCCTACCACCCCACCGAACCATGGCCAGGTCCATCCATGTGACCACCCAACTGCGCGTCATGCAGCAATACCTATTGCGTTGTTGTCAACAGTTGAGCAGCATGGAGACCAGGATTATGCATGCATGCATGCATGGATCATAATGCAGATTCTTTCCTGCATGATTAGTCGCTGCAAGCAAGAAATGCTCCTCAGACGGTACGCCCAAATCTGAATCTGACATGTTCATGAATGAACCAGCCAGACTGTTTGTGTGTTTATCCCACCAGGCCCCATCTTTCCTCTCTTTTTGTTTACTTTTGTTACCCTGGAACGACGATTATCTGGCATGGTTAAAGGCTTGTTTATTTACTGGTAGAGCAGAAAGTTACAGCAAGGGAGAACAGTTGTGGTACCGGCGATCACGGTCAGGAAAGGGGGACATGAGGGAGTGGGTAGGGGTACTGAAGAACCGTGCACGCATCTACTCCCATCTTTACAAGTTATTGCAGCCTCTGCCAACCTGTAGCTAATGTGTATGCACAACTACAAGCTTGACCCATTTCCTTTCCTCCTCTCAGTAGTCAGTAGGTAGCAGGTACCATATCAGTCTACACACTCCATTGAATTATCAGTGATGAGCCTGTCCACTAGCGTACACCTCCCTAGCAATCAGCTCGTAATAACCACCAAAAACAACCTACTGCGGTACTGCTGACTGCTGACCAGACCTCCAACACGCAACAGCCAACAGGATGGATGAGCTTAACCACAATCGTTAGCAACAAATACTGATTATAATTCGTGATGTCGCAGTTGCCGGCTGGTATTATACACTTGGTTTAATTGGACAATGACAGTGTTCAGAGATCAGAATCGTGTGCTCCAGAGGTGTTTTGTTCGTCAGTTGGTCACAAAACAACAACTGATTCGATTCATTTCTTCAGAAGCTCACATCAGAGATTAGTTACAATCTTGGCCGTGTTCTTATTGGGTTTAACCACACTCACTAAAGCACTCCTCGTCGTCGTCTCAATCTAAGCTATGAATTATGAAACACAACAACATATACAGAGATTCCTTCATACAGAGAAGGAGAACCGTGGGTTGAAGCGCATAGGTACAAGGCTCAGCCAATGATCGCCGGCATGTCATGTCATGTCCGGGGGAACACGCCGAGCATCTTGCCCCGGCCGAGGCACTCGGAGAGCTTCTTGGCGCCGTCCACCTCCGCGGCCAGGAGCCCCTGCAGGAACCCGCACGCGCCGGCGGCCACCATCTGCTTCCGGCACCGCCGGGACTGCGCCACGGCCAGCAAAAGGGAAACGGGGAACCGCTTGTCGGCGCCCCGGACGGCCGGGTCCAGCAGCTGGACCGCGTTCACGATGCCCATCTCGTCCTTCTTGAACGCCTTCCGGTGGCTGCTCGCCGCCACCACCAGCGTCGCCAGCGCCCTCGCCGCGGCGTCCCTCTCGGCCACGGCCTTGGCCTCCAGCATCCAGATCAGCCTCGGCATCGCGCCCCCGGCCTCCTTCCTCGCCTTGCTGCTGCTGCTCACGCTGCAGAGTTCTGCTAGCGCCATGGCGGCCTCTGTGCGGGTGCTGGCCCTGTCGCTGCCCAGCGCGGCCAGGACGTGGCTGACGAAGCCGGCGGACACGGCTATCTCCGCGATGTAGCGGAAGGTGGCCATGTTGCGGAGGAGCCCGAATGCCGGCGCGAGGCCCGGCGCGTCGCCGCGGCAGGACTCCAGGAAGTCCTTGACGCAGCCGAGCGCGCCTTCTTGGAAAGCCTCGACCTTGAGCCTCTGCCCCTCGTCGCCGTCGCTGGCCGTCAGGTTCTGGAGGCAGCCAAGCGCGAGCTCCTGCGTCCGCGGCGTGCCGAGTGAGACGAGCTGCACGATCAGCGGGAGCGCGCCCTCGTCGCGGAACGCGGGGAGCAGGTCCGGGAACGCGGCGATGTTCCGGAGCACGCCCGCGGCGGCGGCCTGCGACGCCGGGGTGCCGGCGGCGCAGGCCACGAGGAGCGCGGCCACGCCGCCGCGCGCCGAGACGGCGGCCGCCGCGTCCCGCGACGAGGCGGTGAGCGGCTCCAGCGCGACGCACGCCTGCTCTGCGCTGGCACCGCCGGACTCCAGCGCGCGGCAGAGGTGGGGCACGACGGTGCCCGACTCCTGGGCCAGGAACAGGCAGCCGGCGTCGGAGGACGCGAAGGCGGCGAGCACGGACACGGCCTTGTCGCGGGAGGCCGGGAGGAGGTCGCCGTTGTCGAGCATCGCGGCGACCGCGGAGACGGCGGCGGCGGAGTGCGACGCCGGGAGGGACCCGACGGACTCGGCGAGCGAGTCCAGCGCCGCGGCGCGGGAGACGGCCGACCCGAGCCGGAGGCGGGGGAGCAGGCTGTCGGACCCGCCGCCTTCGCCCCCGGCGGGGGACGGGGAGACGAGCAGGCGCGCGTCGGCCGCGAGCTGGGAGAGCGAGGCGGCGGAGGAGGAGAGGAGCGAGACGGTGTGGAGGTGGCCGAGGGGAGGGCCGCCGCAGACGGAGAGGAGGGCCCCGAGGGCGGAGAAGAGGGGGGAGAGCAGCGGCGCGGAGGGCGGGAAGGCGGGGTGGGAGAGGGAGGCGGAGAGCGAGGAGACGGAGGCGGAGAGCGAGGGCCAGTGGCGGCGGAAGGCCGGGGAGGAGGCGGCCGCGGCGGGGAGCTCGGCCAGGAGGCGGAGGCACTCGGCGAGCGCGTCGCCGGTGGCCGGCGGCGGTTGCATGGTGTGGTGGACTGGAGGGGAATGGGAGGGGGGAGGGAACTGAAATGCCGAAATGCTGGGCGCGTGTAGTGCGAAACTGCGCTGGATCTGCGCGCCACTAGCGGAGCCAACCACTCTATACTGTATAGTACTTCTAGAAGCCTACACGACTGCTAAGCCATCGTCCAATATTGCATTCAGACATTGAGCTGAAGGTCTGTCTACTCTGCAGTATGTCAGTACGTGGGTCCTAACCGAATTATGTAAACTCTTTTATCTTCGTTTTTTTTTTTTTGCAAGTTTGATGATGACTTTGAATTCACAAGCTCACGAACTAAAAATGTTCCCGCCAAACAAGTTCATGGACCTCCGGTGCAATTGCCTCTTGAGATGCATATGGTAGTTGCAGTCGCATTTTTTAATACTCACGGTCAGGTGATTGTTTTTGTGGAATTAACCATTGGAAAATTGCTCTCGCATGTAGAAACTATGATTCTGACACCAGAATATATATCATTTTTTTGCATTAGGGTGTCCAACCATATACGTTGCTAGGTAGCCCATGAACTATTGTAAATTTTGATAATTCTAGTGTTCTTTTGATTGTCATGACAAATAATAAATAGATTGAAAGTTTTCTTCACGAAAAAAAAGCATGAATCCATACGTAAGAATCCTTCCTCGTGTACAACACTAGCTGTCAATACTCCGACTCGAAGGTTACCCTTGTTCATATCGCCCCAAGCGCGTCATCTCTATTCTCGCATCAGATGGGTCACCTTTCACTGTTGATTTTCTACCGCATTCCTTATTGTTCCCCTTCCCCACGTGTCCTCGAGCTATCATTTGGAGATCGTCTAACTATCACATAGGCTTAAAAAGCAAACATCGTTTCATGTTGCTTAATTATTCTTGTTTTGCGTTGAAATTTCAATAACCATCTCGGAAAGATTGCCTTCCTGGCCTACAATTCAAAATCAGACATCAACATGTCCAGCTTAGAGGTATGTGTAAGTTGAGTAAGTCGAGTGATACATTGAAAAGGAAATCGGTTGAAATCCAACAACGGATTGACTTAAGGGTGCGGCGGCATGTTGATAATTGAAACCTTCTAATTCACAGTTTGAAAGTTGTGTCTCATGAGCTCGAACAGAAAATACAATATTTTGAGTTTGAAGTGGGAGAACAATGACCAGAGATGCGAGATCACAAATCGGATCTATGGATGTTCAGAGAGGGTGGATTTGCAGGACCGGTGATGTAGTATGCCATTTCTTACAATCTCCTATACTTGAGAAAAAAAACACAAGGTTCTGTTGCCCGGTTGTTCTTCGTCCAACCTTACATATGTTTTTCATCTCTTTCCCTTCCCTCTCTTCCTTTTGAATTTTTCTTTTCATCTCCAGTTTTTTCCATTGGTGAAAATCGCATCAACTGCCCATCTTTATTGACTTAGCAAACAAAAATTTGTTTCCTTAGGTAAACCAATAAATATTTATGTTTTTTTTACAAAATCGTACTAATGGTAAGGTGAAAAAAAACTAATGGTAAGGTAGGTAATCACTGGCTAAGCTACTAGAATAGATTACCCTGTAGTACTATAGATGACTGGCGTGCACAGTTTTGCTTGTGAAGCAATACAAGCTTGGCTCGTTGCAATACAGTGCTGCTTCACTGTCATCAAGCGGACAGCAACCAGCACTCCACGTATTCTACAGTATCCTGACATGCAACAGCTCCCGCCATTACTGGCCCCACAAGCAACGCGGCAAACTTGACAAATTTGACTTGTGGACGAAATCAAATCACAGAATGAACTGCCCGTGAAATTATTTCACGCGGCTGACCTTTTTGTGTGACGCCCGACACAAAGGCGCCACACTATATTGTGCAACGCCTCACAGATAGGCGCTACACGCCTGGCCAGCGTTGCACCCCAGACTGCCTAAAAATTGCTAAGTCATTGTGCAGAGCCTAAGAGCTAGGCGCTGCACTGTATAGTGTGGCGCCTAACTCTCAGGCGCTGCACTAGTGGTTGCACTACAAAATGAAGCAACCACTAGTGCAACGCCTAGAAGCTAGAAGCTACACTGTATAGTGTGGCGCCTAGCTCTCAGGGGCTGCACACTGACTTAGTAATTTTCGGATCACACGGGTGCGACGCTGGCCAGGCATGTAGCGCCTATCTATGAGGCGTTGCACAGTGTAGTGTGGCGCCTTCGTGTCGGGCGTCACACAAAAAGGTCAGCCGTGTGAAATAGTTTCACGAACAGTTCATTCTGTGATTTGATTTCGTCCATAGGTCAAATTTGTCAATTTTGCGAAGCAACGCTGCTTCCTCCTTTTCATGGGCGAACATGCATGCCCTCCGTATTTTAATCTCCTGAAGACATGATAGAGGGGGTAGGCCAACTGCTTGCCATACGGACAGAAAGATGGCGAGGTGAGGTGAGGACAAGAGAAAGACAGGAGAAAGTCGGGAGCTGCAAAGATTTCAGCTTTGAAGCTGTTTCCTTGGATGTGTGGTTCACGTGTCTTTTCTTTTGCGAAATAACTCTTTATTACTCATAATTAGGGATTACACTCTCGTAAGACAATATCTAAGACCTCACTAGGAGCCGAACCAAGCCAAACCATGGTACGACCCTGGCCTCTACCAAAATTTGCCATAGCATGACTAGCACCATTGCCTGTACGATGAATATGAGTAATAGAAGAGTCACGTTCCCTCATACGTTGCTTTATCTCTTTGATCAAAAAGGAATATTTAGAAAAGTTGCTCCCAATACTTTTCACCATGGATACCGCTTCCAAACAGTCAGATTCAACATCAAATGGCAGAAGACTCCATTGCAGTGCCAAACTAACTCCCTCTCGAATCGCAAGGATTTCTGATTCCAGAACATCTGTACAGACATCAAGATATCTGCAGGCACTAAAAATGATATTTCCCAGGTGGTCCCGAAGCACCATACCGACTCCCGCCTTTCCATTAAGTACCAATCCGTCTGTATTTAATTTCACCCGCCCTTGACATGGAGGATGCCACGGGGTGCTAGCAATTGCAGTACTATCACAAGTGGATCGCACCATTGGAAAAACAGTGGCTGACCTCCATTTTGCCTTTGACGAAATCTGCATTAGGATCCAGCTTAATATTGACGAGCGACTCAAGATAACTTGCCAAGAACCTCGTTGAGACGTCAATGGGCGGAGCTGGTTTTGCGTGAACCACTTCGTTCCGTACGTACCACACTCTCCGGAGGAGCATGAGCACACGGACCCGGGCATGAACATCTACGTCACGCATGAGCTGAATGAACCAGTCGTCATGGTGTTTAATACTAGTTAGTTCTGGCAGTTCCCAAATCTTAGACATGGCCTTCCATAGACGCTGGGCATTGTCACAGGCACATAAAAACATGAAAAGAATCGAAAATCTGCTTCTGTGCTCGGGCTCAGCTGATCCCGCAATCCACACCGATCAGTTTGCATTAGGATTCGTGCGTATCTCTGTATTTTCTGTCGTATGCCTCTTTCTCTGGAGTGGAGCACAGTAAGCATTTATTGCGTCGGATCGTTTCGCTGGCTTTGCGGGACAGATAGAGGCTGGATGGCTCGTTTTCTTATCGGTGCTAACGTCGCCCGGGGACAGCTACACCATTGATGGCTCGCCACTTTATCTGAGCCACCCTGAGCCGTATGGGCTAACTCCTCCCATGGACGGCGTCAACACGTCTGCAAACATAAAATGCATCCCCACACAGACCATCTGCCCATAGCTCTCATTAACTTCCCCATCTACCTCCAACATCTATTTTTCTCCCCCATATCCTCCTCCGTCCTCGTCTCCGGCGACATGTCCGCTTCATCTTCATCATCTCTCCCTGTCCCGGCGGACTGGTTGCTACCCCTGATGGCATGTCCACTCTGCGGCCACGAGTTAGTGACAGCCGTCGCAAGGAGTGGGAACAATGTTGGCACCGATTCTACAAGTGCATCCGCTACGATGTAAGTACTTTTTGATCCGATTTTGCCAGATTTTCCTTATTGAATCAACTCTTCGCACGCATTTCGACCCTTTCACGTTCTCATGCGAACTTGTTGTCCCTTCCATGTTCTTTCAGTCAAGGCAGTGCCGTTTCTTTGAGTTCCAGCGTGCGTACAACATGAGGATGACTCATGAGCAGATCCTGGCTATGCAGCACCAGGCCGGATGGCACCCACCCGGGTTTGGATTCGCGCCCCAGCAGGGAAATGGTCCTTCTCAGATGGTTCGTGCTACCATCCAACCCCAGATCCAGGCGCAGTTGCAGCCGCAGATGCAGCCGCAGACGCAGCCTCAGATCCAGTCTCCGATGCAGCAGCTTCCCCCGGCGGGCAACAATATGATAGCTGACGCCGGAGTCGGAGCAGCATATGGAGCACAAGGCCTAGGTGCAGTCGCTGTTCTTATGGCTGCAGTGAACATCATGCTAACTGTTGTGCTGTTGATGGTTGTGTTAGCTAAGTAATCTCCGTAGGTATTCTAGGGCACTCCTTTATTAATAGCGCTATGCAAGTGCTAACTATTTTAGTGTAACCAATGGTGGCTCCCTTTACCGCTCAGCCTATTTGAGACGACGAGCCAGGTTTTGAGCTGTTGTGCTATTCGACAACCAACTATGTAATGCTTTATCAGACCTTCATTAAGCTCCCTTTTTTATTATTTTGCTGGGTTCAGATTGTATGAATTTTTACATCTCCCCCTATGCAACGGGGTTAGTTGAGCTAACACTCTCAGAAACACATCATGTGTGCGAATCAGCAGCTCAACGAAGCTGCCATGTTTTCTCATCACAAACCATTAATCTCTAGCGTGCACGTCCATCCACACCCAGTATAAATGCTGAACCATGTTTGACATATCAACGTCTAGGAGAGGTTCACCGTTTCGTTATGCCACACGTCCCAATACACGCGTCTCCCCTCGCCGCACCGTTTCCTTTATTTTTTTGGATTCGCGAGGGCAGAATCGTCATCACGCATTATATCCCTATCCCACGGTTCCACCCACACCACCACTCATATCCTGCCCATTTCTTCCCCACCCGCCGCCGGAGAGCAGTACCAGCTATTCTACCGGTCGATCCCGGCGCAAATTCAGCTCTTGCATGATTCAGGCCCCTCATCGGTCATACCACCATGGTAAGCTGTAGATTTTACCTTTTTTTTATAGCTCTTCTGTATCTAGCGTCATAGATTGTATGCCTGGATCTGAATCTTGTCCGGGTCTCCCCTTTTTTTCTTCCTCGCAGGATGATAGTAGTTCGCAGTTCGGCAGCTGCGGAGCAACGGACGCTCGTTATGTTAAGGACGTCGCTCAGGCAGCTGCGCCTTGCCCTCTTGTTCACCCAGAGGGCTCATCTTCAAGTGCTAAGTCGGTAGATCCACCTGCACCAACATCACGCATCTCCATCAAGCATGCAGCTTGTGTCATTCAGAAGTTTGACGACTACAAGAAATGGTTAGTAGAGCAGATTGGTTTTGGTGGTATGCTGAAGCTCCCAGCCGTGCAGAAGCTGAGTTTGAAGTGCAGCGCTTGGATAATGAGTAGAGTCAGCGTTAGCCGTAGGGAGATTAAACTTAGGGATAACAAGGTACTCAGGTTTTTCACCGAGGATGTGCACAAGGTTTTTGGGATCCCATGCGGTCACCGCAGTGTGAAAGGCAGGGATGCAATCATCAATCCTGAAGCTGTTCATTTCATAAAGACAACACTTCAAATGGATAAAACCGGCGTGCATAGCTTGCGGGCTGCCGAAAATTTTCTGTTGCGCGATATCAATGAGAATTCAAGCAAGTTGGAGAAGGATTGTTTCCAGATTGCATTTGTCATCTTTGTTACGGGCCATGTACTAGCACCAACTACTAAGCACAACTATGCCACCATCGACTACTGGGGGGCGATTGCAAATACGGAGGCCATAGTTCAGTTCAATTGGTGTGAGTATGTTCTGTTACAACTTCTGGATGCAGTCAAGAAGCTGAAGAGCGACATGCTGGACAACAATCAGTCCACCAATCTAACCGGTTGCCATTTTTTCTTCCAGGCAAGTGAACAATTTAACATACAAGCGCAACTTTTCTGAATCAGACGATGCACAGCAAGTTATGTCAGATTTTCTTTTTGTTATATGTTCCATTGAACGACATATTTTTTGCTATGCAGATTTTCTTGTTAGACAACCTTGATCTCGGCATTTTAAACAAGCCTCATAATGTGCTCCCAAGGATATCTGACTTCGACCCAGAGTCATTTCGTAAAATGTTGATTATGGCTGCCGATCCAGTGAAAGGAGCTACGTCATATTCTCATGCAAATGTAGTACAATTTTTACTGGATCAACACCCTTTTTCTGATATTTTTATGAGTTCTGATGTAATGTTCAAAATGCTAATCGGCCCCCACATTCTTTTATCTAACACAGCTGAGAGATGCGTCGACGGTCTGCTACATACGGCAGAAGTTTCCCTCATCTGTTCCGTCGTCAACAACTAGTAGAAGGCTGCCGAGGGGATGTGCCACGCCTGCAATAGGAAACCTTCAATTCACAACTCCCCTACCACATTGCGATGCTGGTCATCAGGTTAACACTGACGGAGCAATGCCATCTGCTGCAGCTCCTGGTCCATTGGATTTCGCAAAGTACTTACGTGAGAAGTACCCACAGCTTGTATGTTTTTCATCATTTTTGGCTTGGTTATTTGTACACTACTTATTCTTCCTCGCCCATGCTAGTAATCCGTATCGTCACCTCCTGTGTCGGCTTCGCAGGTAGCAGACGAGATCACAATGATTATAAAACAGCAGTACGCAAGGGGCCTTATGCAGTTGACACAAGCCAGCAATTCTATCCAGCAGGCCTTGTTACAAGCAAGAAATGGTTTGCAACTGGATATGTACAAGTTTTCAGACCAAGTAATCAACTCAGTGTCTACCCGCTGTGTATGTTGTCGTGTGCGTGGTTTCACTGGTTGCCCTGCCTCAGGTCGTCATAAAACCCTATGCATGTTATGCATTTTATGCCTGTGTTATCTCTCGATATGCCATGCAATATAATTGCTTTTTACTGTTTCCACCATCAGGCACTACTAATTCCAAATCGGTACGTTTTACCACGCCGGTGGCTCACAAAATTTAGGGGAAAAGGCTAGAATTATCTGAATCCGAAGGTTAGGCTCCACTTGATATTCTGCCTTGTTGGTTTGTCCCTTCCTTATATTGTAGCCTTTCTAGTATTTGCTGATCTCAGATCAATCCATACTCACTCCATTTTTTCCGATTAATTGTGGCAGCTACATCGCCCGCAGCACAAAATGTTTCGTCGCGCAAGAGATCCGCTAATATGGAGGACTCCGTATCTAGCAGCAAAAAAACCACGTCAGCGGCATCTTGCAATGTCCTCAATCACTTCAAGTCTTGCCTCATGTTCCTCGCTGAAATGTATGCTGACCTTCCTGCCAACACCCCTATAACTGTATTTGGCCAATGTTCCAAGAACCTTGAGAAGAGGAAATACATATTCCAGCATGGGTTCGCAACTGATCCGTGGTGCAGGGGAGTTGCGCCGCATCCCCCACATCCACCAACCACGGACCTTATTGCAGCTCATTTCTTGGAGCTGTCACATCAAGATCTGCGGAGGTGAGTCATTGTATCCGTGTGGGGCTCATTTTTGTTTTGTTTCTGTAGAGTTGCGCTCATTTTCCTTTTTAAACTTTCTCCATACTTTTTCTCCAACATATTCAATGCTGATTCTCATAGCCCAATATGTTCACCCATCTAAGTATACTTGTCATAAGCAGGCACTACATTGTACACGCCAGTCCTAGGCTTATCCGCATTACTGGGAAGGCTATGCTTGATTAGCTAATTGGGTCGCGCCCCCTTCAGCACGAGCTTGCCTCTATAATCATGAGAAGGTATTCTCAGTCTGATCAAGAAGCCAATTCGGAGTGCCCCTACATGAATTGGAGGCACAATATCGAACCTGAATTTGCGGTATAACAGCCAGCCACACGTTTGTTGTGTAGTTTAGTATTTTACTTCTTTTGTCCAGAAAAACATGCTGACACTGCCTGTATTCATGTTTTTTCGCATGCAATTTTCCATTAAAGACCATCGTTCTTGCCGACCAAGAATACTTGACAAACATCTCAATTCAGAAGCAGCTTGTTGGAAACGACATCCCATATGACATTACATCATGCCAGATGGTATGTCTACACTGCTTTTCCCCCAATCATAATATTATGCAGTACTAATTTTCATGTTTTTGTTGACTTCCTACTTGACTTAACAATTGCCTTATCAAACTTATCTCATTTAAACGTATGTTGGTTTCAAACACCTGTTTATTGACTCAGTTCTTCCTGCCTGTCCCCCTCGAGGACGGCTGGATAGTGATCATGTGGGACATGATGTCAAGGAAGCTCCATGTACTTGACCCGCTCATCAGGGGAGAAGGTCCGCATGACGCAACGAGAGATAAGCATGAGATATTGCCTGGAAGCTACATCATGCACTTTTCCAATGCCTTAACGAGTATTATGCTGGGTGGCCAACGCAAGACGGACAATGGTCAACCAAATACCCAGTAATAGCTGAAGAAACATTCTGCAGGCAAGCTTGTTTCTGCTGTTCCTAATCACACACTCAGAGCTACATGGCAGCACGAAATCTACTTCAGTTTTCTGAAATTAAACTTGTTTTTATCTTTCCAATTTTCTGATCAATTTTTCACTATCTTACGAACAGAGATGAAAGTGGTGGGTGTGCTCTCCACATAATTAGGCACTACGATGGCCAGAAGCTCAAAATCCCCCTGACCAAGGTGACGCCTTTTTCCTATTTTTCGTTTTTTGTTTTATTAATTTATTTCCACTGTAGTCGATACGGCTCCACCATTGTTGATTTCTGTATCACATCCTGAAGCAAAATACAATTTTCCGTATTTTTTTACAGTACAACGCTGGCAGAACAAAAAGGCAAGCACTTCATGAGTGCATCAAGCTGCAGGGGAACTCATCAAAGTTGGCGCATGAGGCTCTGTGGACTGTCCTGGCGCCAACGGACTCATGGGTTGATTCAATCCACTCCGGGTAAAGGCCACATCGATTTTTTTATAAATAAAGTTGCCACTATGGTATGTGCGGTAACAACTGTGAAATCTGAACATTCGAACCTAGTTCTACGAAATCATGTACCCTAAGTACTTTTTTTCATTCATCAAGAACCAGGACCCCAAACAATGTAACGCTCGAGCCCGTTTTGCGTTAAGCCATGCTCGTTTCGTAGTTTTTCGGACAGCAACTATGTTTTCTTAACATAGTACGGACCATTTATCTTTGCTCCTCAATCGCCGAGCCTTTTTTTCTTTTATATCCGGCGATAGTTTTTGGTTACTAGCATACTATGTGCATCCATACGGTTAGTTACCGCCTGTTGTCAAACATCTGAATTTGTTACCTCATCCGGCCCAAAATGTTGCCTTAATCGAAGCTCACGAGCCAAACACAAAGTACAACTCTTTTCTTCCCGCGAATCTATACAATCAAACCTTTTTAGGTCACGTTGTCTTACCAAACCAAACATGGCATATTATGTCGATAGCACAGAAAATAAAAAATAAAAAATCATGTACAATCCCGTTTTACACTTAGAGTATCGAAAAAGGCAATCGCCATTATTTACAGTTAGACAAAATCAATCCGCACCTTGTTTCCCACAGTTCATGCAAGTTTTTTAATGATCCAGCACGTACAGTTCTCATTAGGAGCTAGAAAATCGATTCTGTCTTCCTTTTTCTTATAATAAACTACATTTTTTTCTAGCTCAACTATGATCACAATGATATTAATCTAGTAGCAAAAGTCCTACTTTGCCGACAAGCCCGCATGAGCTGCAGTCGGGTTAATGAGTATTACTCGCCCAAAATCGGCACTGAAGATCGAGTCACTTACTACTCCACAATGCAGTGTACCAAGGCCCGAAGTTCCAGGCGATTGTCTTCTATTCAATACTTATTTCAATTATAATCCGCTTCAAGGCCAAATGCTTCTTAAGTAGCAACGTATTAGTTTTTCCCTATGGCCAAGTATATTTGAATATATTTCGTAGCATGCAGTCATATAGTTTTGAACTCGTTTAACCTTGCCGTCTCGCGCGCACATAATGCATTTAGCCCAACTTAATCTCAACAACTCACGCACACAGCTAGAATGCAAATTTTGATCCACAAGGCACAGATGTGCATCAAGCTACTCAGTTCATTCATACATGACATTCGTTCCACTTAGGTCTTAATCCGTACTTAGGTTTTACATACCTTTCGTTGCTAACTACACCTATAGATCACTCAAATCATGCTAGGTTTTTCCAGTCCATTAGATTATATTCGAACCAAAATGATACGGTGGCGCACTCGTTGCGAAATTAGTTCTACCACGTTCACATCCAAAAGGTCTTCTCAGACTGCGTTCGCTCTTCCATAGTCACACAAATGCTTTGCCGCTCCTCAATCTATGATCACGTCGTACACGAACTCTGGGATGTCCCCTTTGTTCCCTTTCATTGTCACAATCTCGTAAGCTAGCTTCGCCCGTAGACGGTCTATCTGCCCCTAAAAGAAAGGAATCAAAGCAGCATGAGTTCTGTTTTTTTTCATATGTTCACTGAATAACTTAGATATCCTCAATTGGATCGTTGCACAAGGCAATTACATTTGTTTTTTTTTGCAACAACTAACCTGGTTCAGTGATGAACGGAGGTACAGGCCGGTGAATTCAGTGTAGTAGTGTGCGATGTAGATCCCACTTTCCTCCCTGTCATTTTAAAATTTCTTGTCAGTACTCCATAACTAGTAATTTTCAACGTTTTTAATACACTCATCAGGTAGGGCGCGAACAGGCCTGCTGCAAGGCGCATGTTGTGCCACTAGTGGATACTTCAATGTCCATCCTTTAGTTTCAATCAAGCCGTTGCCGAAGAAATTGTTGAACAGACAACAGAACCTGCGCTGGAACTTTTTTGCACGGCCTTATGTTTGATTTTCATCTCATCCATTTCATCTGTCTCCGTTGGGTCCAGGACCATCACCGTTTTTTCATCCTTATCCAGCAGGTACATTGACCAGCAGTCCATAAAATCGACTGGGAACCAGAACTGTCCAGCAATTTCTTTTTGTCACAAATAGGTTATGACAAGAACTTATAATATTTACGTGTCCAGATGTTAGTGGAAATTCACCTTTTTCAGCCAGTCAATCCTGTACCCAGCCTTTTCTGAATTCATCATATCCTCGATGTAATCCCAGTCAGTTTCTCCATCATCCCTGCAGACCTCATCCTGTAATTTGAAAAGTACATTTTTTCATCAGTGCCTTTCGATAGTACAGAAATTAATACTCACATCCAATTCAGACTTTTTAAGTTTTATTTTTACTCACAACAAATTTGGGGTCGAACAGCCCTCTGAATCTATCCAGCCACCCGCGGTATATGCCATTATCTTTCTCGCGTAGCATGCGTTGAACACACCTCCACATGTTCATTGTTACCTCACCACCTGGCGTCAATTCATCTTTCATATCTTGCCCAGATGCAACTGCCAGTATTGGATCGTAATGCTTAACCCATTTCCTGCATTTCAATGTTCCTTCATTTATCAGTATTTTTCTTCTGTTTATGCACCCAACGAATGACACCCAGTAATATTAAATGCTTACCTATTCAGTATCGGTCCCTCGCATGCAAGCAAATTAGAGTTGAATTTGAAAATGCATTCATCGCTGGGCTCTGAGTGGTTCAACCCAATTGAGGGAGGGTATTTATCACCCCAATCCTTCCTGTCAGTGATATGCCCAGTTTTGTGTCCATCGATATGTGATGGATTCAGTATCTTCCCCCTGTTACTAACCGTGTGTTTGATGCCGCACTTCCGCAGATATTCCAGGACAACTTGTTGGAACTGCGTCAGCCGAACATCACTTCGTGTTTCGAAACCTTTTGCTCTCCCCTGGCCGTCACCGCCATCTGTGCGACATAGTCAGGTGCAACAATCATTAAGATGGACGACGAAATTCATAGTGGGATATCAGGTTCTCATTTATGGACATTTACCTCCATCATCCCGACGGAAAGAAGGACCAGGATGGCAGTTTGTTTGGACATCCAACACATGTGCTCGATCTGGTTCTGGCTGCTCTGTATGGGCAACGTCTCTGGGAGTTGTAGGAGGCGCTGCAATTACATCCGAGGAGGTCAGCTGGCACGCATTACTCCTATGTCCACCTGTAGTCCTTCTTCCACCCTCGTTGGCACCGCTACAGCTGTGAAGGTACATGAGGGCAGCTTGCTGTAATGTGGATGCCGAACCATCACCCACAGTGCGCAATCCGCTTCTACGAGGTTCACCGTCATCCGTATCTGTGTCAGATGACCAAATGATCATTTTTCATTAGAACTCAAATAAATGACAAGAGGGAGACAGTAAATGCACAGTGTAATTTTGCGGCAATTACCTCCGTTTTCACGATGAAAGGAAAGACCAGGACGACAGGTTGCAGCAATATCAAAGGCACGTGCACGTGCCCTCCGTTGCTCAAGGGAACGGTTCTCATTTCCGTCGCGTTCACCACCTGAATTGTCATCAACGCCATGCCAGCCTAGCAAGATGAGGCCGTTCAATGGTGGGTCTTCGTCCAACTCATCTCCTTCCCTTCCGCTTCCAACTACCAACACGGCTGCATTATGCACAAAAACCAGGTAAGTTCTCTCCACTATAGTCTAAATAATTTGTTTCAAGTGTGAACATCATGTTTTCGAAATGTCTAAATACTTTGTTTCAAGTGTGAACAACATGTTTTCGAAATATATGATAGTAGTAATCACCTTCGATCCACGCAATCCACCGGATGCATGTGTTCAATGAAGCTAGTAAATCAGTTAAATTATATAACCCCACCAAATTTGATCCATCCTCCCTTTGCTCATCTTCTTCCATGTAGTCGATCGGCACTTGTGACGCCACGGCAAGGAACTCTTCATCCAAGTCTGGAACAAACATACTATCGGTGATCATCTTGCGTACTTTTAAATTATATATTATTTCTTTTTACCATCATACCCGTTGATTCATCTTCATCGATTATGTATTCAGTAGGCACCCCCGGTGGAACATATGACAACTCGTCGTCTACATCTGCAAAACCAGGTCAACATTTTACTTGAATCGAAGCAAAATGTTCTTTGCATTTCATTCTATACATTACTTAAGATGAGCAATCAATTACCATCCTCGTCAAACAAGGGCAGTAGATTCCTTCCATCTATGTTGTTAAATTTCTCATAAAACGGACTCCGACTCGTCACTGCCTGCTCACTTGCTTTCACAAGTGCTCCCAGGTTGCTGTCAGTGACAATCAATGCCCCCACACCCTGACTACTGATCTGCTGACGGTGTTCCTGGCTGCTATGTTCCAGCTCTTCCCAGTTTATGCGATCATCATCATCTCTCTGTGGCGTGTTGTTCCCATTTGCGTCAACTCCCATTCCATGATCTGCATGATTGAAGATTTTGGTATCAATGCCAATTTTTGGTTTTTTAGCTACTATGTATCCCAAAACAAATTCAGAAAGACCCACTGCATCCATTATTATTTTTAACGACATTACCTTCGTTGTACCCTTCCACTCCTAGGTCTGATAGCATCACCCGAGCCTGCTCAAAGATGCCTGTGTACACGCAACCAAGCTGGTTCATATGATGTCAGCCTTCAACCATCAGCTTAAACACGAATGCTATGTACCTTCAAAAAGTTCTGGATTGCCAATTGCTTGTTCTACCACAGCTAGTGCAGCGGCAGATAAGCTCCGCACGCGCTCCCTCCTTTCTCGTTCAGACTCTCCCTCAGCATTCATGTCAAATGCGGCAGACGATGATCCTCTACGAGATGGTAGAATTCCATGAATTGCCCCGTCTGTCAAAAACAGTGCAACACAAATAATTTTTTCGAAACGCATTAGTGCTGACTGGTTCATACTTGCACCTTCAACTAAGTACAAGGATCAAGTTTCTGAACTCACATTCAAGTTCTGCTTTAGCTTTATCCTCGAGTTCTTGTAGCTCGGCTCTGAGGTAGTCCCCCCTGCTACGAAGCATTGCAGCTCTGCATGACGTCTGAGTAGAGAATCGGGCCATGTTTGACACAGTTTCACCACCATTGCTGATCCTAGGCTGTAGGCGTTGCCTGTGTCGGTTGATGCTACGTGGTCCTGTAATGTTACCAATCTTATCATCAGGCTAATGGAACATCCGGCATTATACTTACTGTCGAGACGCAATTTTTTTAGCATACCTGTAATGCGGGCTCGGCTTAGATCATCTCCAATCGTAATGCCGGTGGGCGCGTTCTGTGCTAGGTTGGGTCCCCCTGCAATTTTGTTTCAGCAATTTAGTACCGGCACACTAAGGACATCCTTTTGGTTTGTATGATGCTAATGTAAATCCATCTTCCACAAACCTCTCCTGTCAGCCCTCATCAAATTAATGCCAAGCCGAACACTAGGGTCCATCGTTTCATCATCGCTATCGCTGTTTGATGGATCTGAACTTTCTTCTGCTATCCCTTTTCCTTTGGCATCAGCTTGTTTCGCTGTAGCCCTTACTACTGAGCTTTCGGTTTGCCATTCTGGTGCTTGCATTTCTCCACCCATATCGATGCGCTGCTCGTAGCGGGGTGCTCTGCTGCTGCAGTCATCTACCTGCCGTGCTGCTCGCAGCGCCTCCAATTGCACTGTTTGCATCAAATAGACAGCAACTAGTTTGTCAGCTAGTTCTTTTTACAAACCAATATCTCTACTTTTTATTATGCATGACTAATGCTGCTGCCTCTCTTACCCGGATGTCACAGGATTCCTCCAGGACCCCCAACCACAGCATGCCAGACATTGTTATCCTGGCCGAATGCATCAGAAGGCCTTGTCTGACGGGTATTAACACATCAAGTTAAAATTAATATCAGTTCCCATGATCGCCAAGTATTTTTTTCATAGCTCCAATTGGTTTTCATTTGCTACTTAATTGCAAGAACACAGCAGCACTTACAGGGAATATAGTTGGGTACTCTCTTGTAAGGTAGATTAGCCTCCTGAACACCTACCCGGTGTAAACGCTGATCCGGGGGAGAGTGTATGGCTCTGCACTATCTGGTCCAAAGTCCATCCAGTCGAAGAACCATGGCTGCAAACAATCCTGGGTAACAATTAGTTACATAACTATCAAATGCAGTGCCCTATTGGTTTCATGTTAACATAAGACATGTGTTTTTCGATAGACTTATAATGAGAGCCAAATGGCAGCCTCCTACTATCAGTGTTCTTACCCCAGCTGCCAGATCTTTATGTATTTTTTTCACAGCTGCTCTGATGATCTCAAATACCCAGTCGGCTAGGTCGTACTCGCCAGTCCCATGATTGCATAGGACACAAGCTAGCAGCTCCCAATTGATCGACGTGTACGACTGTCTGGGGCCAACATATGTACCACCGGCTAACAGCAAGAACGCTATCTCGAAAGCCCTGATTTGATGTGGGTAAACACCAGTCCTCATCATACTACTTATAGCATCAGCAACTGCACTAATAGTCAACCCCCCATCCCTGGCATGGCTCCGTGTCTCTATTCCAAGGATTGTCCTGATTCTGAGAGCTAAATTCTGTCTCTCTTTTGCTTTTATTTTAACCAAACTCACTTTACGGCCGCTGTTTCTCAGACCCAAAGTTCTAACGATGGATCCGGGGGTGAAATATCTAATCTGGCCGTCAGGGAAAGTGAAGCTCATGTCTTCCCACCTAAATCTACTAAGTAGCCAGGCGTAGAACCTCCTGTCAGCCTCACCATCAAATGCAGTGGTTAACAAGCTCGCCATGCCAGTCTTATGAACTTCTGCGTAGTACCTCATACCTATGCGCTGGATCTGATGGCAGCTCCAGGTACATTTAACTACCCTACCACGAAGCAAGTGAGTTTCTGCAGAAAGGACTGGCGGCACAACTGGAATCACTTCCCCACCAGCGGCTGGATCTCCGGGCACAAGTACGAGCGTACGCCTACGCCGACATCTGCGCATGTCCGCCCCTACTGTCGTGTTGTCATTGACCAGGCCCCGCATCCTTTTCCGGCCAGCACGGCTGACCATCTCCGGTTCTTCGGCAGCCGTGTCCTGCATCCAAAAATTGACCCAGCCGCACAAGTCAGCCCTCTTTTCTTTACGGCCCAATGAAAGACAAATGAGAAAGAGTAAGAAAAGATGGAACCAGCAGATGGCAATACAGATGTATGCCCAAATCATTTTCTATCTACTAAACGAGCTTACCGATGCATTGGCGGCGCCGAGTGGAGTGCCGTCGGCACCAGTAGCGTCGCCATCGATGGATCCTTCCATTTTGCCACTGGATGGTGGCTTTTTGTTCTGTCCGTCACCACCACATTGTCCACATGGCAGATCCCCTTTTCGTGGTGGATCCGGTGGTTCCATGCTCACTAATCTGGAAAGGCAATCATGGACGGGAGTTAGAAAAAGACATCACCATCCAGTAGAACCCCACTCACAAAGCCGAGGTGATGGATAACAAAAAAGCTAGCCAAGAAAGCAGCGCCTCCGAATATTCGATCGCCATATCGGGAAACCTCACCTCTAGCTGTTTGGCTGCTGACGCAGATGAACCGGTCGCCGTCTTCACCCGTCCGCCTCCAGATCTGGTTTGCCTTCAACAGTGTATACTAGACGGGGTGGGGATAGAGTTGTGGTGGAGAGGACGAAGTGAGCAGTGGCTGGTGGGGGGGGGGAGTAGTACTACTTTTGCTGGGGGGCTGCGAGCTACCTCCTGGTAAATGAGGCGTCGAGCTGTCTCTCGCTAGCGCACAGCGACGAGTCAAGTCTTTGTTACTGCTAGCTGACCCGCGCAGCCCAAGACTACTTTACCCCCGCTGTCTATCATTGTGCCCAGTTTTTTTGGTATCCTTTAGCTCCGGAGCCGCGTTACATGATTCACACGGTCGTTTTGCGTGCATTCTTCTCGTGTGTGCATTTTTTTTACGTGCGTCAAACTTTCTTAGCACAACAGGCTGCACGTAGATATGATCCTGCACGTAGATATGACCCGTCACAGAGAGCAGATGCTCACTTTTTTTTAGTCATACACCTGCTTTTTTAGCGTGGCCCATCTGAGGCCGCATAATAAATCAGCTCGCCGGCGCATAGGAGATGAAGCCATGTACTTTTCTCCGCCAAAACAGATGATCCAAGCTGAAATGCCTCCGGTCGGAACAGTACAATCACTGTTCGATGCGGTCCATGCCAAAAGGAGAGAATATTACCCAGTGCGGGGCTGCCTCGCCTGCATGTCTCGGTGGGCACGGCATGCATGCCAACAACCACCACCCTTGCATTGAATTGGCTTGCCCATTCTTGGTTCGCTCGTTGGTCCAGCTGCCTAATCCATTAGTGATTAAACACAGCCCGCACCAGACGTACGAATCCTTTTTGCCACGTAATGTATGAAATATAGTTCGGTTTCCTAATCCATCTTATACTAATTTACCCATTTCATTTTTTTTAATTTTTTTTGTGACGTTCTGCAAATGATGAATTCCACATAATGTCAGACTAAAAAAATACGGAAATTATGTAATTTTAACTAGCCCGACAAATATGTCGCCCGTCAAAGGGACCACACATTTTAATTAATGCAACACGAAGGTAATTGACACAGTACATTACATCTCACATAACTCCACCTATCGAAGCTAGTTCCTAGAGAGTACTCCTGCTAGATCTACTCTATCATGCGGCGTCTCTTACTGAAACGGCTGGTAGTTGCATCCTCATCGAAAGAATCTTCCCCCTCCTGCGCGCCCCGGATTTCAGGTATGGCGTTGATGACCAAGCCTCCATTGCTGTTCGTCGATTCGACAGCACCAACTGAATCATAATCGCCGAATCCTTCCTCCATTGATTCTTGCTTGTCCTCTGCCCCTTCTAACTGGTTCAGTGACAGAATCATGCGCTTATCCCCTTGGACGACATCGCCCTGCATAACGAGATTGCAGGCCTTTGAATGAAAATCTATCCTCACTGCACATTTAATTCTAATTGCCAGCAGCGCAACTCACCGCCCCGTTGCCGCCGCCGTCTTCGTCCGGCAGATCTGTGGTGCTCCAAGCGCTAGCTGCCGACTCAACATAGGAAGGAGACGACGGCTGCAGTACCCGAAAACTCATTCAGAAACAATGCCGCCGAGATTTTATCGATACATCACAGACGAGCAAGAAACGCACTGATGGGTGGGAAAACTTACCGGATCAGGCAACGTCGGTAACGCATCGTCATCTTCACCTCTGGTCGTCCCACTAGTCCCTGATTCAGCAAGAGATCGCCCCATCGAATCCAGGGCAGTGATTTTTTTCAAATCAATCTTAGCTAGTTGGGCAAGGAGAAGGCGAAGGAAAGCAGCTCGCCCATCGCCCCTGTTTTTATACCACACCATGGTGACGGAACAGGGCGCCTATACATGCAGTTATTTCACCTATTTGAATTTTGAATCCTGAAGAGGGGCGGGGAGACCACCACGCGTTCTGTCCATGCGTTCTACCGTCCGCACCTGACAGGATTTTTATATTGCACCAGGATACTGTAAAAACAAAGCCCTCAAGTTCTCAACGACGCTGCTACTACGGTTCTGCATCACATACAGTTAAAATGTTCAACTGAAGTTGCTCCCTCCCTAGAAACATATTCAATAAACCATGATCATCGATAGATATGTCCTCCCCTGAAAACTATATATGATTCAAACGAACATACGTCTGGAATATTTTTTTTACATATTAAATATTGCAAAAAATCCAAAAAATGGTAACATGCCTCATTGTCACGCACCTATACGAGAGCAAAACAGTTCTTCTAAATAACATATTAGCTACCAAATTATTCAAAAACCGATAAATTCTTATCTATGCTCAAGGACACAAATATCCATCTCTACAAACATAGAAAGTACATCTCACACTAAATAACATTTTCTCCGCACAACATGTCTTCTTTTTTCTGCTTGCAACATGAAAGCAAGATCAGGAAAATAAGACATACAACTCATGAAAAACTAGAATACATACTCATCGAACGAAAATTGCACCGCTCAGCTCTCGGCAAACCCAAGAGGCCTCTTGCATGTGTTCCGCCGGTGTCCCTCTATTCCGCAGTTCTTGCATTTGCCTGGTTTCCGTGGCTTCTTCGGAGCATCCCCTCGGTCTGGACATGTTGTCCTCTTGTGCCCCTCGCGGCGGCAAATGCTGCAGAACCTGGTTCTCTTACTCAGCCCTTCGTATGGTGCCTTCTCCCTGCTGCTCGTCGGCCTGCCAGCAGCTCTACGCTTTTCTGGTGCTGCGAGGCAGCGAAGTTCATTCATGCCCACAGAATTCACAGCACTATTGCATTGCTCATCCTCCTGATCTGCAATAGCAATCTGGTCCTTGCACGCTGCACCACCATTCCCACTGTCAAGGAGATTATCCTCGAATGCCAATCCATCCCGCACGACCGCCAGAAGCGCTCCACCCCGCAGCAGGGAGTCCAGTCCAGAATTCATATACTCATAGCATGCAGCACTTGCGTCCCCCATCCGAACAGCTTCCATGGCTTTAAAATATAATGTTGAATGCCTGTAAGTGAATGACAAATTATGCAATTTGTTGTTCTGGTACTGAGCCAGGTGCTCCGGGAGTACATCCCTAGCATCTCTTGTCCACCTTTTCAGGATATGGTACTTAGGGACTTCATCCAGATGCAAAATCTCCATCACCTACAATTTTCCACATGCCACAAATGTTGCCGAGTCATTGCCTGTTTTTTTGGGTGCCAAGAATAAATTCTTCACATCAGTAAATTCATGCAGCTTACCCTCAAAGCATGGCAGCAAAGCATGCCTGTATGCTCAAACTGTCCACACTCGCACGTGAATATTGATTTGTCTTCGTTAACTGTCACCTCGTACTCCACCCTGCACCACTTCTCTCGTTTGGCTGCATTATTGTGAGTTGTTATATATTTTTTCATATTTTCTTTTTCAGAAACATTGTATGCAGTTCCTTCTATTAGTAGGCGGCCAAATTCCTCAAACATATTCCTAGTATATATTTTGCTTGCATGCCGCTCTATTGCAAGGTTAGTCCGCCGCACAGCCCCGCCCTGCCACAATGAAAGCAATCAAATGAACGAGATCAGTTCATTGTTCAGATATCATGAAAAACTTAAAACAATCTACTAGGATGGGAGCAACTTATTTACAATCATTGTTCTCTTCTCCTCGTAGCTTTCATCACGCTCACGGTCGAATTGTAGCCTCATGTATTGACGGACGAAAACATGCATCGGGCTTGCAGGGGGCATGTAAGACTTCAGCATGTGGTTTGCGCTCTCACTCCTCTGTGTACTTGTCATCTTTGCACAAAACACTCCTCTGAAGTATGGTTTTGCCCATTTATGTCTTGTCTCATATATTTGGGTCATATAGTTATGCGCCCTCAAGTTGTACTTATCAAGCAGCCCCGCCCAGGCTGTTTCAAATTCTTCCTCAGTTAACATGTGATTAACAACTTTGTGAAATTCAGCCTGGAAATCACTTTTCTTCGTGTAAAGCGGCCCAAGTGTTTCCTTCGCCTTCTTCAGAACATGCCACTTACACCAACGGTGGACAGTGTTTGGAAAAACTTTCTTGATTGCAACCTCCATAGCCCTACATTGGTCTGCTCATTGAAAAAACATTCTGAATCAGAACTAAAACATTGAATAAACGGGGGACACTGTGTCCGTATCATTTTTTCATGTCATAAATCATTTTTTCTTCCAATCCATCTTGGGTGGGGATAGAAACAACTTATCTACAAGCAAGTTACATTTAGCGCTAAATCATTCACCTGTGAGTATTGTTTTTGGAGCAGGTCCGCCCATCATGCGAATGAATTCTGTAAACACCCATTCGAAGCTTTCTTCTTGCTCGTCACGCATCAAAACTCCTGCCAGGATGATACTCTGATAGTGATTGTTAACTCCGACGAAAAGACCGAATGGCATATCATACAGATTTGTCCTGTACGTGGTGTCGAATGTCACCACATCACCAAAGAACCTGTACTGCATCCTGCTGCTCCCATTTGCCCACATGAGATTCTTCACCTTGCTGTCCTTCTCAGCCAGAACCACATACGAGAAGTCGGGGTCATTCGACCGGATGTCGGTGAACACCTGGAGTGTTTTCCGTACATCATCTTCGGCCTGCTCGCGACTTATCTTCCCACATATGTTCCTTAGTGTTCTTTTAGTGAAAGGAACATTCTCAACCGATCCAAAGAAGCTCCCAATTATGCTGTAAACCTTGCCTAGGTTCACGTTGTTCTGCCTCAACTGCCTTATCAAGTCTTTGGTGTAGACGTCTATGTGTTTATGAGATGGCCAGTGCACTTTCTCTCCCATTGTAAGCGACATAGAATGATTGTGGCTTGCTCGGTGCTCCGTTATGTACCAACTGTTGTCTGATGAACGAAGCAGTCTGATTAGAGCCGGGCACTCGCACCTGCAGGACCTGCTGTTTTCGGCGTCTGCTTTTCCCTGCAGACAATCCAAGAAAGCTAGTCAACTATCTTCCCAGCAGTTTCATATATGCAACCAAAGCTCGCTTTGTAATCTACTTTTCACGGTAGTTGGATCTGATAGCCCACTTACCGAACATCCACATACTATCTCCTGCATTGTTTTCGTCCTCTCGGCATTTAGCCTGCTTTTTCCATATCTTATTCCGAAACCAAATTCCCAGGAGTACAAGTTGTAGAAATCATACGCCTCGCCTAGTGAATCAAAACTAAGACCTAGCTCAGGTCGCACCACACTCTTGTCTGGTTCCTCTGCGTATTTACGCATTGATAGCTCCAGGGCGCTCATCCTTGATGGACAAGGCACACGGTCTAGTGGCGCACTCCCCAGACGAAGCCTGAACCAAGTTGCAAACCCAAAATCTTAAATTGTTGAATTCTTTGTAACACTATAAAACCACACAATAGACAGTTCCCCCACTACATTCGTCAACATCCCAGCTTATGAACTTTTTTCTAGAACCATAATTTTTTCTTATTCCCAAATTCAAATCATAGTTCATCAACTAACAAGTTTACAAGACCCAACTCTTACAGAAAACACCCGTACCCTGATGGTTTACTAGGCTTTTATTTATTGATCTTTTTCAGACGTTTTTGCCGCAAATAATTCCCCCCGCCCAACAACACACACACTCAATGTTTGCATCATATCAATATCAATCGAAAATCTAACTGACGTCTACTTGCAACGGCAGTAACACTAGATTCAGGAGAGGGTCACCTTTTAGTCCAGCCGGGGGCCTGTGGATTTACTCTGCCAGTCGATTGGGCAGACCTCGTTGGCGATTCTTCGCGCCTACGCTGCCCACTCAGCTGACCCTCGGTGAGCAAACCATCTCCCACCATCTCAGCTTCCGCAGAATCAACATCCGCGTGGTCAACATCCTGATTAGCAGTAACCTTACCCAGTAGGTACATCAGCGGGACTGGATCTGGGTGTTCAAGATTGTCGGCAAACTCCTCCCGCACCGGGAACCTGCATACACAACGGCGATTTCAGTCCGACATAAATTTCGCATCGATCACATGATAATAGGCTGCTTGGAGGAAAACATAACAGATCTGCGCGGAAACGAACCTGTCGACCGCATCTAGTAGGAATTCCATTCCCTCGCTCTCCCCCTGCATCCAACTGTACGGTCAACCACCGTTGACGGGCAGCCGCCCCGCAAACCCGCTACAGCAGCCACGGCGAACTCTGTCCTCTGTTCTTCTTCCATGGCGGCGAGGGATGTCTAGAACGGACGACGGGAAGGGAATCATATATCTAATTTTTTAATAACACGCGCACGGGGGTGCCCCGCCGGCCGACAAGCGGCTCAGACAGCGTACTCTATCATGGACTCCTTATCTGTTCCAGGCTCAGACAAAAAGACTAACGTCCTGGTCCACGGACTATTATAGAACGAACGTTCCTAGCCCACGGCCCATTCAGAGGAGCCGCGACGTCCGTCCCACCCCACTGGGCCAGCCCCACTCGTCGTGCACTGTTTGCTACCGTATTGCCAGGTTATCTACATTTACAAACTTTCGCACAGGACAAGCCAGCTGGCTTTCTCCAGATCCCCAGGCTGCAGCGAACGACCCAGATTATGGGTGCAGCTGAGCTCGAGCACCAAATCGACGCACTCGAAAAGAATCCTCTTCTCCGCAGACTAGGCATGTACTAAAAACCTCCAGAGATCTCCATTTTTTTTTCTCGAATATGCACGAGCGTGCATATTATATATTAAAGAAGAAAGGCAAAGGTTGCCTCCACCATGTTTTACAAAGCTTCCGTTACAATTACCCTTCCCTACGCGCCCACCTCTCTAAGCTACCAAAGAAGGGTCCAATGTCCTCCTTGAACTTGCCGGCTAGCGACCATATCTTCCCTTCAGACTTGACCCTAGCAATAAGCACATCCATCGAAGGAGATGCTCCCTCGAACACAATAGCATTGCGATGCTTCCACAGCTCCCAAATAGTGAGGATGAAGATAGTATGAAGATCCTTGCGCCGCAAGTTATTCGGTCCTTGTTTATCCCGAAGCCAAACGCCAAGCGTGTCTTGTGCCGTCGGTGTCCAATCTAGCTTGCCCAATGCCTCACAGACCACAGCCCATATGGACCTAGCGGACACACATGTTAGCAGCACATGGTTGATCATTTCGTCCTCCTGGTCACAAAGAGGGCAAGGGTCCTGATGCGGTAACCCTCTTCGTGCAAGTCTATCCGAGGTCCAGCACCGATCTCGTAGTGCTAGCCAAGTGAAGAACTTGCAGTTGGAGGGGGCTCGGGACGTCCAGGTCAGCTCCGCCATAGGTGCCACCTCTCGGCCCCAAAACCCTGCCGCATATGCCGACCTCACCGAGTAGCGTCCGTTCGTCTCCCAGGACCATGCTATCATATCAGGCACATCCGCCTCCGGCTCCCACGTGTGCACACACAGCCATAGGGATAAGAATTCCCTCAAGGCTTGCTCTCCAAGGTCCGGGCCAACATCCATAGCCCAAGAACCATCCTCAATGGCCGATGCCACATGCTTCATAGATCTGACGCGCCGAGGGATCATGCCATATATAGTTGGTGCTATTTCCTGTACCCTCATCCCATTGATCCAACGGTCTTCCCAAAAAAAGGGTGCTTCCTCCACAATGCGCCTCGCTCTTGGTGGCTGCCTGGAACAGAAGTTGTGCATCTGTTGGAACTTGAATTGTGAACTCACTCCAAGGTCTGCTCGAGTCCACCCGTTGTAGCCATGACCACCTAGCTTGCATGGCCACATTCAGCCATTTGAGGTTTGGTATTCCTAGTCCGCCAGCCTATTTTGGAGCACATACTGCGTCCCAGGCGACAGCGCAATTGCCTTCATTCGCATTAGCTCGCTCCAAGATCTCCGTTTTTTATTCCGTCAAGTTGCTAGTGAATTTGTAGCAGCACGCCATGCAAAGGAGAGCACTTTGGGTGGTGCTGGACAAGACCAAATCAATTTCCAGATATCTCTTCGACCGTCCGGAGAGATGCTCGTAGATGGAATTAAGGAGCTATTAACCTCATCAGCAGCTAGCCAGTAGGCGCTGCGCACAGAAAAAAGACCACTGCGTTCAGGGGCCCAGGCTAGAAAATCCTCTCCCAAACGGGGTGAAGGATGAATCTTACAAATCTCATGTATGTCCACGGGCAAAAAAAACTGTTGTAACTTCACCATATCCCAGTGACCATTATGATCCAGCAAGTCAGATACCCATTTGAGCCGGCATCTTCCCCTGTTTGAAATAAGCGAACCCATGTTACCATGGACAAACCAACGGTCACGCCAGATTCGGACCTTCTACCCATTAGCAATACGCCAGATCAATCCTTTCTGTAAGAGCTCGAGCCCGTAAGAGACACCTTGCCAAGACTGAGAAGGATTCCCTGAGAACACCGTGTCCTCCAACCGTCCACTTGGGTAATACTTGGCTTTGAGCAGCCTTGCACAGAGGCTATCCGGAAAGGCTAAGAGGCGCCAAGCCTGTCTCGCCAGTAGTGCCTGATTGAAAATCCGGAAATCCCTAAAACCGAGGCCGCCTTGTTATTTAGGACGGGTCATCTTGTGCCAAGCATACCATTGAGTCTTTCTTTTACCCTTCTCCGCTCCCCAATAATAGTTCCGAACCATACGATTCAGGTCATCGCAAATAGCAAGAGGAATCTTGAACACACTCATAATAAAGGTAGGAATTGATTGAGCAACTGACTTAACCAAAACTTCTTTACCAGCCTGTGTGGGATGTCCATCAAAAGCAAATAAGCGCTTACTCATCTTGACTTGCAAATTTTGAAGCTTACCCTTAGTTAGCCGCCCATCAGGGGTGGGTAAGCCTAGGTACTTCTCCTTAAAACCAGAAGCGGTGACACCCAAAAGATTTTTGATCGCTTCCATGGTATCTTCCGGGCAGGAGGCCCCAAACAGAATGGATGATTTAGCGGGGTTTAATAGTTGATCAATGGCATGCCCATAATCTTGCAATAATTGCCTCACGTATTGAGCTTGCTGCACATTAGCTTTGAAGAATAAAAGCATACCATCGGCGAACAGAAGATGAGAGATTCCTGGTGCTCTTCTGGTAATCTTCAGAGGGCACAAATCACCTGAGGCAATGCCCTTATTGAATAGAGCAGAGAGACCATCAGCAACAAAGAGAAACAAGTATGGGGACAAAGGGTCACCTTGCCGTAGCCCACGCGACGGTGCAAAAGAATCCAAGATGGCTTCATTAAATTTCACGGAATATCTCACCGAGGTTACACATGACATAATCCAATCAACCCAACGGTGAGCAAAGCCAAGCTTTTGCATCATTTGCTTAAGGTAGTTCCAATCAACCCTGTCATAAGCTTTAGAGAGATCTAGCTTGTAAGCACAAAAACTCTTTGTGGGGTCTTTCTCCTGTTTAATATGATGAATACACTCAAAAGCGATCAACGAATTATCAGTGATCATCCGTCCCGGGATGAAAGCACTTTGAGTAGGAGAAATAATACCATCAAGCACCGGTCTCAGCCGGTTGACCATACATTTTGAGACCACCTTGTAAATTACATTGCACAAACTAATTGGACGGAAGTATGTGATTTTGATCGGTTTTGGGATTTTAGGGACTAAAACTACTGTAGTGTTGTTTACCTCGGGTGGCATTATACCAGTACGGAAGAAGTCCTTCACTGCAGCAACAATACTCTCCTTCACGGTCCCCCAGTTACGCTGAAAGAAACGAGCGGGAAACCCATTGGGGCCCGGTGCCTCAGAGGACAAATTTGAAACAACGCATCAGATATCTCCTTCTCAGTGAACTCAGCACATAACATCTCATTTGTTTCATTGTTTATAATAGGATCAACTAGATGAATAATGGGGGTTGCGTCCAACGATGGATCAACAGAGAAAATATGTTTGAAGTACCCTGTAGCCGCCTGCCCCATCTCATCATTTTTTGTAAACACGTTGCCACTAGTGTCCTCCAATTTCCTTATTTTATTCTTTCGTGCTCGCCACACAGATTTGGACTGGAAAATTTTTGTGTTTCGGTCCCCGTCTTTGAGCCAAGTGACACGGGAACTCTGCATCCACATTAGCTCCTCCCGATAGAGCAGCTCATTCGTCCTATCTGTTACTCTATGGATCTCACATCTGCCCGCATTCATTAACATAAGTTCCTCCAATTGTGTACGGGATTTCTCTATTTCTTTGGCCACATTGCCAAAGTTTTCCTTACTCCAGCCGCATAGTTTTCTCATGGTGCCCCTAAGGGCTGCATGCACATCTCCAAGAGAATTCTTCTCACCCGCTTCTTGCCAAGCATTCGCAATAACCGCCTGTAGAGCTGGCTCTCGCTCCCACATAATCTCATACTGTATAAGTTTAGGTTTAATTGGCATATCTACCTCCGAATCACAAGAAACATGGATGGGCACATGGTCCGAACAAGGAGAAATTAAGTGGCGAACAGTAGCATTGACAAAAGAATTCCTCCAAGCTGGGCTTGCCACCGCTCTGTCGAGCCGAACTCTCATGTTCTGAGTTACCACTCCGCGTATTGTCGTATGTGTGGGGAACACCAGTGAACCCCAAATCGGCCAAGTCACATGTCTCCAAAACATCCCTGAATGCTTGCATCTGACTCGGTGCCCTTGCTGACAACGAAAAGTGTTCAAAGTCCCACATACACTCGTTGAAATCCCCGACCACAAGCCATGGTAGGTCCGAACTAGCACACATGTTCTTTAAAAGTGACCACATCAAGTGGCGATACTCCACTCTCGGTTCTCCGTATACACATGTTAATCTCCATGGTGGAACATCCGGGCCTGCATTTACAACTGCATCAATGCATCGTGCGTTGGAAAACTTCACCTCCACAGTTAAACTTTCATGCCAATATAAGGCCAGACCACCGCTATTTCCATTTGAGTCCACACCATCGAAGCCCTGCAGACCCAACCTTGCTCGGTATCTCTTCATCTTACTCACTGATTGTCTAGTTTCACATAAAAACACAATTGTGGGGGAATGCGACTTTACTAGCGTCGCCAAATCTCGAACTGTCCAGGAGTTCCCTCCCCCCCGGCAGTTCCAACTGAGTAGATTCATTGCACCCGACGGTCCTCCCCCGAGGAGGCCGCCGATTTGCTTGTTGAAGTGTTGTCTATGGCCACGCCATCATCTGCCTTCAGTTTCTTCCGGTTCGCATTCTTCTGTGGTGTTCCAGCATTAGAGCTGCCAGGAGGTTCTGAACCCTCAAACTGTCCAACCATATCCGTTGTATTACCAGCTGGTACAATGGCACCAGTATTCACGTACAGGCCACCATCAACAGTGGGTGTATTAGTTGTGATTGAGTCAACAGCAGCCCTCTTACCCAGAACGTTTGGGTCTGCATTTTGTGCCACATGGGAGTCGAATTCACCATGGGCCAGCTCAACACCAGGATCATATAGTGCATTAAGAGCATTAAAACGCCAACTCTTCTGTAGTTGTAGACCGGGACTAAGGTTAAATTCTGTAGCTTGAGCACCAGGCATGTGCCTGTGTTGCTTATCAGGAGGACCAAACAAACCATGTTCCACACCCTGGCCTCTACCCTCTGCTCGCGCAGTACCTCTGCCCCTACCAAAGGCTCCGCCTCCACCATCCTCGGCAAAAATCCCAGCATCACGGCTCGAGCTTCGGCCTGAACCTCTCCCCGAGCTTCGACTCCCACCTACACCCCTCTTTGCAGCAAGAAGAAAGGGTCCCCATTCCATGTCTTGCTCGGCATGTTCTCCCGAACCACACTCCTCATACCAATGACCTAATAGTCCGCACATGTAACAGAAAACTGGGAGCTTCTCGAACTTAACTTGATAGAACTCAGTTTCTCCAGCCTTTGTGAAGCTAACAAACCTTGTCAACTTCTTTGTAACATCAAGCTTGACTCGGACCCGAACGAACTCCCCAACGAAACCATTAGGGAGAACAATCTGAACTTCCATCACTTCCCCAATGCGTTGCGCCGTATTCTTCACGAATTTCTCTCTCTTAAGCACCATATCTGGGAGCTTATGGATCTGGCACCATGTCTCTATCTTGTCCAGTTTAACTGATTCAGGATTTTTGAAACCATCATACTCTGCTATAATAAGGGCCATGCCCTTAAAATCCCAAGGGCCTTGATGTAGCGCCTTGTTCCAGTCCCCTAGGCAATTGAATTGCACCGAGAACAAATTTGGGTTTATCCTCCGCCAAATTACCTCCCGAGCAGGATTCCATGCGGCCTTCATATCTGCAATCAGGGCATCCTGCCCAAAGGACTTGTTCGTCAGAACCCTAGCCAAAGCGAGCCACTTTGGTTGTTCATCCGGATCATCTGCCTCTTCTTCCCAAACAAGGTTATCCAGTTCATCTTCTTCCAGATGCAATTGTTCCAACAAAGTACTGGGGTCGACAGTACCTTTAGATCGTGAACCACCAACCTCAGGGGGCGTAGTCATCCCGCAGCACAACCCAATCCCGACCCTAGCACAGCCAAGACCGAGGAGGGCGTCGCGCGGTAGCCAAGGCACAGGGAGCGACCGCCGCTAGGAGCGAACGGACTCAGATTGAAAACTCTCGGCGGCGAGCGCCGGAGGACAGGGGAACCCTAAGCCTGGAGCATTAGGGGAAAAAAATCTGGCCTACTGCGGCTAAAATTTTCAATTGGAGAGAACAATGAGAAGTACGAGACGTGTTTGTTTGTTGGCAATGCAGCCCATATAGGACTTGTGAAGTGTGATGCAAAATCGGCCTATTTGGTGGCTCGTCCAGTATGCATGAAGAGGTGACGACACGTCAATATGTCATGGCTGACGAAGAGTTTATCTAGAGTTTAAAATATGCAGTAGAATAATAATATAATTATTCAGTTTGGGATGGAACAAGGGTTCTTCCTAATTAACTGAGCCAGTCGATTTGACCTTGCGAGCTTTGATTACTGGGCTAGCGGTGATCACTGATGAAGCACCCGGTGCACGATTAGTTTAAGAAACAGTGGCTGCTCACAACCTTTCGATGTCGCTGACCGCCTGATTTAGGCTCATTATATGTAATAAGATTATACTAGCAAAAGGGCCCATGTGCTGCAACAGAAGAAAAAAAATACCACATGCTCTTAATTTACAAAAAAAAAGTCTATAATCTGAGTATTTGTAGCTACGGTCCAAATAAAGATGGTCTTTGACTACAAAGCGCAAGTTCAAGATTTCACATGTCTTCTATTTAAACACGGCTTGCATGTAGATTTAATGCATACAAAGAAACGAGCAAGTGATCTTCAATTTCGTCTCCGATCCTGATTTTGCTGAGATGTTCATCCACAATCCGAATCAATACCGATATGAAAGAAAGATAGATAATGCATTGTTTATTAAGATTGCACCCTAGATAGTATTTTTTTAAATAGTTAATAGGTAAAAGCAACATCATATTCAGATTCTATATATTTTTCTAATCAAATTTCATATATAACATGTTAAATTTGGAGTTACGTTTTAGAATATATGAGTATTTTTAAGAACATTTGATATGTACTGCGGGTTTAATGTAAAAAATAACAGGTTTTTTTTCATAAAATATTAAGAATACCTATTTCTTTTATTAGTAGGTAATGGATAATAGATATAATTTAGACTTATCATGGGCTACTGCTCATCCTGGACCTGGACTACTGGTAGGCACCGACTCATCTTTCCCGCGAACCTCTACCTACGGAACAACCCCACATTTTTTTATTTTTTGTTTTTGTTTTATTACATGTTAAAACAATTCAAGTTTAGAAAAGGGTTCTAAATTTCAAAAAATTGTGAATTGTCAAAAGCAGTTCTTGAATTCAATAATGTTCGTGATTTCAAAACAATGAAAATTTTATAAATTTAAATGAACATTTTTTAATTTTGATGAACAACTTTTTATGAGAATTTTTTAATAACGGTGAACATTGCATTGTATTTGATGAACATTTTTTGAACTTGATTAACAAAATTAGTATTAAAGAACATTTTTTAAAAATGGATGAACTAATTTGAATACAATGTAATTTTTCCCAATTCAATGAACACATTTTGAATTTGATGAAAATTCTTTTAATTTTACGAACATTTTTTAAATTTTACGAACAACAAAAATTGAATTCGATGAACATTTTTTAATTGATGAACATTTTTTGAATTGATGAACATTTTTAATATTTATGGTTTTTTAATACATGATCAACAATTTTTTATATGTTCAGCATTTTTCGAATGCTTGATTAACATTTTGCAAATTGTTGTTCAACATTTTTCAAATGTTTTATATATAATGTTTTTTAATATATAAATTTAGAATATTTTTAAACAAAAGTGCAAAAATAAAGCAAATAACCAAAAACAGAAAATGTAGAAAAAAATCAGGTTAAAAGAGGTTGTGGCATCCCGGGGGCGTGAGCCGGCCCATCTCACTTGCCCGTTCAACAAGTTGGAAGCTAGACTCGTTGAATGCGTGATATAGGGGCGCCCTGGGTAATGTGACTTATTGGATAGGAAATGTGAATTTGCTTAATGCATTTCACATGGCTGCTTACATTAGAGCGTGTGCAATGAACACGTACAACACACAAGATTGTGACTCATATAACATGTGCGTTGTGTAAAACGTGGTGATTCATGTCAACCCTCTAGAGGAGAGTCCGCATGGTATATATTGATTGTACAGGCAAAACCCCTCGTAGGTGTTACACCATCGGTTTAAAATAGGAGACAGAAACAGAAGGAAAGATAGAAACTTAAACAGATAGAATATTTAACCAACTCTATATATCCCTATAGATAAGACTTGGACAGCTTGTTTGGCAATCCAAGGGAAAGGAAAGGGAATGAGAGTTAAATGCTAATTCCCTTTCCCCATCTGAATTATCAGGCCGCCCCCAGGTAAGTGATTTGAGGGAGTTTAATACGTGAATTCTCCTCCCTATTCCCTCTTTTAACTCCCATCACCCCAAAACAATCACAGCGTGTCTGGTAATCTTACGGAAGAGGTATGGGAATTAATGGTGGGAGTTTGCTATGGGATTTGGACGTGGGAAATAGACTTTTAATCCCAACTAGAAGAACGCCCGTGCGTTGCAACGGGGCCACCTTAACTTTAAGAATTCAATATTAATATTCTCATACATATCAAGTGATATTGGCGACCTCTTTTACCATCAAATCCTCACACACACTCTCTCTCCCTCCCTCTTCCTCACTCTCTCTCCCCCTCTCCCTCTCTCTCTGTAACACACACACACACACATCCATCTTATTGGGTACGGGACCATAATCCATCTATTTCACACACACACACACGCGCTAGTGCATAACAATATGGATTATGTGTATTATATTTGCCACCACAACTGAGGAAATTAATTTTATGTAAATCGGCCAACCACAGCTTCAAGAATACGCAGAGGAGGTGGCCCGGGTCGGCGTCGGCGCCATCCGGCGCGGGCCACGGGCCCGCTTCCAAGTGCGTCTGCGCGCCGGCCACCCACGCCGGGTCCTTCAAGTGCCGCTTCCACCGCACCAACTCTCAGGGCCACGGCCACGGCCAGGGAAGCCGCCCTTCTTCGCCCCCTTCACCGGCCGCGGCCAACGCGGTGCCGCGGCACCCGGCCTCGCCGTCCTCGTCCTCCAGCACCGTCGCGACCCAGTGACGCAGCCCAAGCATCGGCCTCGAGAATCAAGAACGCTCGACAACTGAGAGGGAAGGGAAGATCATATACATGTCATAAGAAAGGGAGTTTATTTACTGCTCCCTCGATGTATTGTTTGTTTGGAGATTGATTACCATCCGAAAGTTAAGGTGGTTAATGTGATTGAGCGATTTTTCTGAAAATCAATTATTTGTTTTCTAATTAATGTGATTGAGTGATTTAAGGTAAGGTTAATTAATTTAGATTTGATCTTTAGAGATTGCTCGTGATTAATTCTACATTACTAAATAACTTGCGCCAGTATGGAAAGTTCTGATCTGTTCAGATTTCTTTCATTGTGTGAGAGGGTGACGCGAAAATAAACCGATGAAGCGGGGGGAGGGGACGAAAAAAATCTACGAAAAAACCAGCGAAGGTGGGAGGAGGTATAAAAAAATCATGAGAGGTGAGACGAAAAACCCCCTGAAAGTGAGAATACCAATTGCTTCATTAGGAGTAGATATCCGTTGTTTGGTGCTTGACGAAGGATGGTGCGTGGTTTTGACATGGAAAAAGCATTAAACCTGCCCTCATCGCACCTCCCCGACAACGGGAGTGGACCAATCCACCTCGTACAACACAGGCTTATTATACCCACACATTTTCAGGCCGTGGTGCAATCCACTACACCAACTACTACTACATAGATTCGCTGGAAACCTGTATGTGCCTTTGAAATGCTCCATTTCCTCGCCCTTGAGATCAATGGATGCCTTTTTCTTACTCTTGAGGTCGACGGTGAAAAATGCACCGCGCTGCTCCACGAGCAGCGCAGCTCTCCTCTCTGCAAAGAAGATGAGGTTTATTCTCTCCTCGCTTCCTAGATTTACCAGGTCGGAGCGCAACCACCCTCCCCCGCCAATCTCGCAGCCACGATCGTCGTCATCTTGTCCTTGCTTGGTCCAAAGCTCTAGCACGCCATGGTCTCGTATATTAACTAACGAAAGCCTCCCTTCTCCAGTGACACATGGAAACGGTGGCCGCCGCTGCTCACCGGCGCGGACCTTGATGGGGATCTTGGTCCAAGAAACATGTGTCGTGGCAGCGCATACATTGAGCGTGTAGAAACTTGTCTTGTCCATGTATAACCAGTGCGCGATGCCACGGGTGACAACACCAGCGAACGGTCCGCACCTGGTGAGGTATGAATATGATGCCCGGCGACACATGGTGGGCGCGCTCCAAATGCCTGTGGCAGAGGAGTACGTGTAGACATACACGATGCCGCTGTTGCTGGTGTAAGTCAAGAGCACCTGAAACGCCGGTTGTCGTCGCCGATCCAAATCGTCAATGACACCATGATCCTCGTCGGTAAGAAGCACGCAGCCGGTTAGATGCCAGTCCAAGTCTAAGTCCAAGTACAAATATCCACGGTTCACGTGGAAGGAAAGCGGTGGTAGAAGCCTGCGCTGCTTGTCGATCAGAGGGCGGCACACCGCCAGATGGAGCTTTTCATGGACTTCATGGCTGCGGTAGCAGTCGACCCGGGTAGGCGGCATGATGCGCACGAGGAGAAGGCCGCGTCGCGACGCGAGTGGTCTTGCCAGGTTGAAGAGCCCATCGCCGTTGGGGACGAAGGAGTCGAAGGTGAGACGGGCGCCGCCGGCCTGAAGGCTCAGGAAGCTTGGAGGGCTGTCGTTCAGAGGCAGGTGCTTGCTGGTTGGGTACGCGTTCTGGGAGAAGATCCCGACGAGGACTGACGGGCGGCGCGCCGTCTCCGGCCAGAGGCCCACGCGTCGGAGGAAGGTCGGGTCGGTGACGAGGTGTAGCCATCGCTTGCACGTGGCTGCGCAGCGGAGGAGGTCCTGCAAGCCCGGCAGGCGCGCGAAGACCTCGCGGAGGATGTCGTCGTCCGCGATCTCGCCGCCGGCGTGGCGTACTCGTGCGCGCGCCATCGATCTGCTTGGTGACGGATCGATCTGTGTGTTTGTTTGTGGAGGCGGCGGGTAACTTCCACGGCCTAGCTAGTAAAGCGGACTCCACGGAAACAATCGGCTTATACGGCGGCCCGTATCAATCATTGACTAAGATCTTTTTTTTAGGATATCATGGACTGAGATTTGAAGCGTATATAAGGTTATCTATATCTACTAGCACTACACTGGCTAAATAACCATGTACACGATTTGAACCGCCAAAAAAACGTTTTATTTTAGGAATATAGCAAGTCCAACGGAGAGCGATAGCAAGTTATCAACGACAGGATTGAACAATGGACTTTGCTAAAGTCCTGCCGGCCCGAAAATAGCAATAGATCCGGACGACCTTCCTTAATCACGCATGCAGTTTCATACAATGCAAACTTCCCTCGCATGCGCGCATGTAGACTCCTTTCCCGTTGGACAATAGTTACATGCAGAAAAAACAAAAAAACTTGATGTCATCAAAGATTTTTTCTAAACATAAAATTCAAAATGTTTTCTAGCTCAAACCGTCGGTCCGTTTGAAATTTGTTTTCACATAAAAGATTCGTCACGACGAGACCTTCGAATCTAGATCCCATGTTCTATTGAAATTTGTTTGAAATTTGTTTTCACAAAATGTTTGCATTACTCCCTTTCTCCATGAACTTAATACACTAGATGCATGTTGGATAGCGGTCGATGTGTGGAGTAATAGTAGTAGATGCAGGCAGGAGTCCGTCTACTAATCTTGGACGTGATGCCTATGAAGGAAATATGCCCTAGAGGCGATAATAAAGTTGTTATTTATATTTCCTTATATCATGATAAATGTTTATTATTCATGCTAGAATTGTATTAACCGGAAACTTAGTACATGTGTGAATACATAGACAAATAGAGTGTCACTAGTATGCCTCTACTTGACTAGCTCGTTGAATCAAAGATGGTTATGTTTCCTAACCATAACATGAGTTGTCATTTGATTAACGGGATCACATCATTAGAGAATGATGTGATTGATTTGACCCATTCCGTTAGCTTAGCATTTGATCGTTTAGTATATTGCTATTGCTTTCTTCATGACTTATACATGTTCATATGACTATGAGATTATGCAACTCCCGAATACCGAGGAACACTTTGTGTGCTACCAAATGTCACAACATAACTGGGTGATTATAAAGGTGCTCTATAGGTGTCTCCGATGGTACTTGTTGAGTTGGCATAGATCGAGATTAGGATTTGTCACTCCGATTGTCGGAGAGGTATCTCTGGGCCCTCTCGGTAATGCACATCACTATAAGCTTTGCAAGCAATGTAACTAATGAGTTAGTTGCGGGATGATGCATTACGGAACTAGTAAAGAGACTTGACGGTAACGAGATTGAACAAGGTATTGAGATACCGACGATCGAATCTCGGGCAAGTAACATACCGATGACAAAGGGAACAACGTATGTTGTTATGCGGTTTGACCGATAAAGATCTTCGTAGAGTATGTAGGAGACAATATGAGCATCCAGGTTCCGCTGTTGGTTATTGACCGGAGATGAGTCTCGGTCATGTCTACATAGTTCTCGAACCCGTAGGGTCCGCACGCTTAACGTTCGGTGACGATCGGTATTATGAGTTTATGTGTTTTGATGTACCGAAGGTAGTTTGGAGTCCCGGATATGATCACGGACATGACGAGGAGTCTCGAAATGGTCGAGACATAAATATCGATATATTGGATGACTATGTTTGGACTTCGGAAGGGTTTCGAGTGAGTTTGGACGAATACCAGAGTACCGGGAGGTTACCGGAACCCCTCGGGGAGTGTAATGGGCCTCATGGGCCTTGGTTGAGAGAGGAAGGGGTGGCCAGGGTAGGCCGCGCGCCCCTCCCCCTCTAGTCTGAATTGGACAAGGAAGGGGGGGGGGCGCCCCCCCTTTTTCCTTCCCCCTCTCTCCTCCTTCCTTCCCTCCTACTCCTACTCTTGGAAGGGGTGGAATCCTACTCCCGGTGGGAGTAGGACTCCCCTTGGGGCGCACCTAGGAGGCCAGCCTCCTCCCCTGTGACGCCCCCGATTTGACCGTACACTAATGATGCACGCAAATGTGTACGATCAAGATCAGGGACTCACGGGAAGATATCACAACACAACTCTAAAACATAAATAAGTCATACAAGCATCATAATACAAGCCAGGGGCCTCGAGGGCTCGATACAAGTGCTCGATCATAGACGAGTCAGCGGAAGCAACAATATCTGAGTACAGACATAAGTTAAACAAGTTTGCCTTAAGAAGGCTAGCACAAAAGTAGTAACGATCGAAAAGGCAAGGCCTCCTGCCTGGGACCTCCTAACTACTCCTCGAAGCCGAACTCCACCTAGAATCATCCTCGGGGTCTCTAGCTCCTGGACTCCAGCATCTGGTTGCGACAATCAGGTATAGAAAGGGGGGAAAGAGGGATAAAAGCAACCGTGAGTACTCATCCAAAGTACTCGCAAGCAAGGAGCTACACTACATATGCATGAGTATATGTGTAAAGGGGCCATATCGGTGGACTGAACTGCAGAATGCCAGAATAAGAGGGGGATAGCTAATCCTGTCGAAGACTACGCTTCTGGCAGCCTCCATCTTGCAGCATGTAGAAGAGAGTAGATTAAAGTCCTCCAAGTAGCATCGCATAGCATAATCCTACCCGGCGATCCCCTCCTCGTCGCCCTGTTAGAGAGCGATCACCGGGTTATATCTGGCACTTGGAAGGGTGTGTTTTATTAAGTATCCAGTTCTAGTTGTCATAAGGTCAAGGTACAACTCCGGGTTGTCCTTTTACCGAGGGACACGGCTATTCGAATAGATAAACTTCCCTGTAGGGGTGCACCACATAACCCAACACGCTTGATCCCATTCGGCCGGACACACTTTCCTGGGTCATGCCCGGCCTCGGAAGATCAACACGTCGCAGCCCTACCTAAGCACAACAGAGCGGTCAGCACGCCGGTCTAATCCTAAGCGCACAGGGGTCTGGGCCCATCGCCCATAGCACACCTGCACGTTGCGAACGCGGCCGCGAGCAGACCTAGCAACCCACACGATCATGGCGGTTACGTCAAAGCGGTCCAACACGGCGCGCGCCACTCAGTCGCTGACGTCACGAAGGCTTCGGCTGATACCACGACGCCGGGATACCCATAACTACTCCCGCGTAGATGGTTAGTGCATATAGACCAAATGGCCAGACTCAGATCAAATACCAAGATCTCGTTAAGCGTGTTAAGTATCCGCGAACGCCGACCAGGGCCAGGCCCACCTCTCTCCTGGGTGGTCTCAACCTACCCTGTCGCTTCGCCACAAAGTAACAGTCGGGGGCCGTCAGGAACCCAGGCCCACCTCTACCGGGGTGGAGCCACCTGTCCTTTCAGCCCCCTCATCAGAATCACTTGCGGGTACTCCTCGAGCCGACCCGACTTTAGTCACCACATGTGTCATGTATATAATGTATATAGTATATACCCGTGACCACCTCCCGAAGTGATCACGGCCCAGTAGTATAGCATGGCAGACAGACAAGAGTGTAGGGCCACTGATGGAACACTAGCATCCTATACTAAGCAGTAGGATAGCAGGTAAGGGTAACAACTGTAGCAACAATGACAGACTATGCATCAGGATAGGATTAACGAAAGCAGTAACATGCTACACTACTCTAATGCAAGCAGTATAGAGAAGAATAGGCGATATCTGGTGATCAAGGGGGGGGCTTGCCTGGTTGCTCAGACAAGAAGGAGGGGTCGTCGGTGACGTAGTCGACCACAGGGGCATCAGCATCATCACGGGGTCTACCGAAGAGAAGAGGGGGGGGGGAGAAACAGTAAATACATAGCAAGCAAGTGCATAACAGGACAACAGGCAGAGCTAGACGTGTTCTAACGCGGTATGAGGTGATACCGGTGAAGGGGGAAAACATCCGGGAAAGTATCTCCGGTGTTTCACGTTTTCGGATAGATGAACCGGAGGTGAAATGTTGCAGGTTCACTATGCTAGGGACGCGTGGCGGACGAACGGACTGCGTATTCAGATTCGTCTCGTCGTTCTGAGCAACTTTCATGTAGAAATTATTTTCATCTGAGCTACGGTTTAAAAGATATGATTTTCTAAAGATTTACTAATTTCTGGAATTTATTTAATTATTTAATATATACATTATCCGAAACAGTGTTGCGATGACATCAGCATGACATCATGCTGACGTCAGTAGTCAACGTTGACCGCTGACCTGGTCAACCTGACAGATGGGTCCCACCTGTCAAGGCTGTTAGCTAATTAACTACTGTTTAATTTAATTAACTAACTAATTAGATTAATTTAAACAGGATTAATTAACTTAATTAATTAAATTTATTTTTATTTTTTTATTTTCTTTATTTATTTATTTATTTATTTTTATTAATTAATGTATTATTATTATTATTTATTTTTTTAATCATCATTTTTTTTCCGTTCTGTGGGCTGGGGCCTCCTAGTCAGTGGCTCCGGGGGAGGCTCACGGGCACTGGGCATGCGTGTTTCGGGCATCGCCCGAACGACGCAGGCGCACGGTGCTGGCCCCAGGCGCGGGCGCGCGGCCAGGCGGCGGAGCTCGGCCAGTCGGGCGGGGCTGGCGGCAGGGAGGCGGTGGCGCACAACGGTTGAGGCGGGGCGGTGCGGCAGTAGCGGCCAGAGGGAGCGGCGGGCACTGGCGGCAGGCTGTGCGGGGCCGACGAGGTAGGCGAGTAGCGGGGGCGCGCTGGGCACAGTGCGCAGCTGCGGGACGGCGAGGTCCGGCTGGCGAGCAGGGCAGCGGGCGCGGGGACATGCGCGCGCGGGCAGTGAACGGCGCCGACGACAGAGATCGAGGGGAAGAGGCCGATGGCCTCACCAGCGTTGAAGAGAAGCGTGGCGGCGAGGCTCGGGGGCGACCCATGGGGAGGAGATGAGGAGGCCACGGTGAGGTCGATCCGGCGCAGGGCGGCGGCGGTGGGGCAGCGCAGGCGAGGAGGCGCCTGGCGCCGGCGATGACGACGGGCGGCGTCGGGCTTGGCGAGGCGTCGGCGGGGGAGGGTTCTGGCGCGGGAGTGGCGTCGGAGGTGGGTGCAGGGGAGGGAGAGGCGAGCTCAGGGGAGAAGCAGGGCGTGGCCGGCGGGAGGAGCTGCGGGGTCGAGCGGGAGCGCTCTCGCTCGCCGCTGGCAGCGCGAGGTGGGAATGAGGGAGAGATGGGGATCGGGACGGGAGGGGTTAGGGTTAGTAGTTGACCCGATCTAGGTCACGGGGGGGAGTGGGCATTAAGGGGGCGCCGGCTGGGCCGGTTCGGTGGGCCGTGGCCCAGGAGCGGCAGGGGGCCTCTCTCACTTTTCTTCTTTCCCTTTTTTTAAGACTTTTCTGTTTCCTTATTTTTATTATTTTATTTCTTTACTATTTCCATGTCAACTTCCTTTTATTTTAGTTTTATAAAATGCCAAATGAGCACCTAAATTAGTATTACTAATTAGTCCACTGCCACAATTATTTTGGCGCATATTATTATATTAGTTATATTATTATAACTTTATAAAAGGCATTAAATTAATTGTTTTTGCTGCTGTTTTAATTGTTTTAGAGCCTTTAAACATTTTATCAAAGCTTGGTTTCTCCACCATAATTACTTACGACTTATTTGACACAACCCGAACATTTTAGTTTTGATATTTGAAAATTTTACTGTTTGCCTATATTTTAAATTTTAATTTGAATCGTTTTTGAACTAACTCGAGTTTATCAACAGTAACCGAGGTGACGTGGCACCATTAGCAGAGGTTTACTGTAGCTTGATTATCCAGGCGTCACAATTCTCCTCCACTACAAGAAATCTCGTCCCGAGATTTAAGAGGGAAGTAAAGGGGGAAGGTTCGGGTTACGAAATTCTAGGGAGTGTTCTTGGTCTTGGTTGTTCTTCTCGAAGAGGTTGATCCATTACATTGATGTCTTCATTCTGCTGTTTCAGGTCATCATGATGAAGTTGTCGTCCTTTCTTTGGGAACTCCATCGTACTTACGAAAGAATAAGGGGGTATTCTGGAAGAATGGGACCTCTGCAAGGTTGACTATCTGGTAGCTAACATCGGGGAAGGTGGCGGAAAGTAACTCTCGAACTGGAACTTTAAGAAAATATCGAGAGCAAAGTAAGAAGGTACCATGAGAAGTTTCAAGCGGGTAGGCAATCGTTCGATGCCTGAAACAAAGTGTAAAAGGGGTCCAGATCAATGGGAGTAAGTTTTGTGTCTCCAATGTCACCTCAAGTATCCGTCGGTATGATTATACGATATGCATCACACAATCTCAGATTCATCTATTCAACCAACACATAGAACCTCAAAGAGTGCCCCAAAATTTCTACCGGAGAGTCAAGACGAACGTGTGCCAACCCCTATGCATAGGTTCATGGGCGGAACCCGCAAGTTGATCACCAAAACATACATCAAGTGAATCAATAGAATAACCGATTGTCACCATGGTTATCCCACGCAAGACATACATCTAGTGTTCTCAAATCCTTAAAGACTCAATCCGATAAGATAACTTCAAAGGGAAAACTCAATCCATTACAAGAGAGTAGAGGGGGAAAACATCATAAGATCCAACTATAATTGCAAAGCTCGCGGTACATCAAGATCGTGTCAAATCAAGAACACGAGAGAGAGAGGGAGATCAAACACATAGCTACTGGTACATACCCTCAGCCCCGAGGGTGAACTACTCCCTCCTCGTCATGGAGAGCGCCGGGATGATGAAGATGGCCACCGGTGAGGGATCCCCCCTCCGGCAGGGTGCCGGAACAGGGTCCCGATTGGTTTTTGGTGGCTACAGAGGCTTGCGGCGGCGGAACTCCTGATCTATTCTGCTCCCCGAAGGTTTTAGGGTATAATGGTATATATAGGTGAAAGAAGTCGGTAAGGGGAGCCATGAGGGGCCCACGAGGGTGGAGGGCGCGCCCAAGGGGGGGTGGGCGCGCCCCCCTGCCTCGTGCTCTCCTCGTTGACCCCCTGACGTGCACTCCAAGTCTCCTGTATTGCTTTCTTTCCAAAAATAACTTTTCGGAAGGTTTCATTCCGTTTGGACTCCGTTTGATATTCCTTTTCTGCGAAACACTGAAACAAGGGAAAAGCATAAACTGGCACTGGGCTCTAGGTTAATAAGTTAGTCCCAAAAATAATATAAAAGTGCATAATAAAGCCCATAAACATCCAAAATAGATAATATAATAGCATGGAACAATAAAAAATTATAGATACGTTGGAGACGTATCAGCATCCCCAAGCTTAATTCCTGCTCGTCCTCGAGTAGGTAAATGATAAAAACAGAATTTTTGATGTGGAATGCTACTTGGCATAATTTCAATGTAATTCTTCTTAATTGTGGTATGAATATTCACATCTGAAAGATTCAAGATAAAAGTTCATATTGACATAAAAGTAATAATACTTCAAGCATACTAACAAAGCAATTATGTCCTCTCAAAATAACATGGCCAAAGAAAGTTCATCCCTACAAAATCATATAGTTTAGTCATGCTCCATTTTCGTCACACAAGAATGCTCTCATCATGCACAACCCCGATGACAAGCCAAGCAATTGTTTCATACTTTAGTAATCTCAAACTTTTTCAACCTTCACGCAATACATGAGCGTGAGCCATGGATATAGCACTATGGGTGGAATAGAATATGATGATGGGGGTTATGTGGAGAAGACAAAAGGGAGGAAGTCTCACATCAACGAGGCTAATCGATGAGCTATGGAGATGCCCATCGATTGATGTTAATGCAAGGAGTAGGGATTGCCATGCAATGGATGCACTAGAGCTATAAATATATGAAAGCTCAACAAAAGAAACTAAGTGGGTCCGCATCCAACTTGCTTGCTCACGAAGACCTAGGGCACTTGAGGAGGCCCATTGTTGGAATATACAAGCCAAGTTCTATAATGAAAAATTCCCACTAGTATATGAAAATGACAAAACAAGAGACTCTCATGAAGATCATGGCGCTACTTTGAAGCACAAGTGTGGTAAAAGGATAGTAACATTGTCCCTTCTCTCTTTTTCTCTCATTTTTTGGCCTTCTCCTTTTTTATGGCCTTTCTCTTTTTTTATTCCTCACTTGGGACAATGCTCTAGAAAATGATGATCGTCACACTTCTATTTATTTACAACTCAATGATTACAACTCGATACTAGAACAAAGTATGACTCTATATGAATGCCTCCGGCAGTGTACCGGGATATTCAATGAACCAAGAGTGACATGTATGAAAGAATTATGAATGGTGGCTTTGCCACAAATACTATGTCAACTACATGATCATGCAAAGCAATATGACAATGATGAACGTGTCATGATAAACGGAACGGTGGAAAGTTGCATGGCAATATATCTCAGAATGGCTATGGAAATGCCATAATAGGTAGGTATGGTGGCTGTTTTGAGGAAGATACAAGGAGGTTTATGTGTGAAAGAGCGTATCATATCACGGGCTTTGGATGCACCGGTGAAGTTTGCACCAACTCTCAATGTGAGAAAGGGTAATGCACGGTACCGAAGAGGCTAGCAATGATGGAAGGGTAAGAGTGCGTATAACCCATGGACTCAACATTAGTCATAAATAACTCACATACTTATTGCAAAAATCTACAAGTCATCAAAAACCAAGAATTACGCGCATGCTCCTAGGGGGATAGATTGGTAGGAAAAGAGCATCGCTCGTCCCCGACCGCCACTCATAAGGAGGACAATCAAAGAACACCTCATGTTTCAAATTTGTTACATAACATTTACCATACGTGCATGCTACGGGACTTGCAAACTTCAACACAAGTATTTCTCAAATTCACAACTACTCAACTAGCACAACTTTAATATCACTACCTCCATATCTCAAAACAATCATCAAGCATTAAACTTCTCTTAATATTCAACACACTCATAAGAAAGTTTTTACTAGTCTTGAATACCTAGCATATTAGGATTAAGCAAATTACCATGCTGTTTAAGACTCTCAAAATAATATAAGTGAAGCATGAGAGTTCATGTATTTCTTCAAAATAAAACCACCATTGTGCTCTAAAAGATATAAGTGAAGCACTAGAGCAAACGACAGACTACCCCGAAAGATATAAGTGAAGATCAATGAGTAGTTGAATAATTATGCAATTATGTGAAGACTCTCTAACATTTAAGGATTTCAGATCTTGGTACTTTATTCAAACAGCAAGCAAAGCTAAAGAAAATAAAATGACGCTCCAAGCAAAACACAAATCATGTGGTGAATAAAAATATAGCTCCAAGTAAAGTTACCAATGAACGAAGACGGAAGAGGGGATGCCTTCCGGGGCATCCCGAAGCTTAGGCTCTTGGTTGTCCTTGAATATTACCTTGGGGTGCCTTGGGCATCCCCAAGCTTAGGCTCTTGCCACTCCTTATTCCATAGTCCATCGAATCTTTACCCAAAACTTGAAAACTTGACAACACAAAACTCAACAGAAAACTCGTGAGCTCCGTTAGCGAAACAAAACAAAACACCACTTCAAGCTACTGTAATGAACTCATTCTTTATTTGTATTGGTGTTAAACCTACTGTATTCCAACTTCTCTATGGTTTATAAACTATTTTACTAGCCATAGATTCATCAAAATAAGCAAACAACACACGAAAAACAGAATCTGTCAAAAACAGAACAGTCTGTAGTAATCTGTAACTAACGCAAACTTTTGGAACTCAGAAAATTCTACCAAAATAGGAAGACCTAGATAATTTGATTATTGATGTGCTTCAATTGGAATCAGTATTTTATCACGTTATGGTGATTTTAAACAATTGTTTTTGTGAACAGAAAGTTTCTGGAATTTTCAGCAAGATCAAATAACTATCATCCAAGAAGATCCTATAGGTCTTACTTGGCACAAACACTAATTAAAACATAAAACCATATATAACCAGAGGCTAGATGATTTATTTATTACGAAACAGAACCAAAAAAGCAAGAAACTAAAATAAAATTGGGTTGCCTCCCAACAAGCGCTAACGTTTAATGCCCCTAGCTAGGCATGATGATTTCAATGATGCTCACATAAGACATAAGAATTGAAACATAAAAAGAGCATCATGAAGAATATGACTAGTACATTTAAGTCTAACCCACTTCCTATGCATAGGGATTTTGTGAGCAAACAACTTATGGGAACAATAATCAACTGCATAGGAAGGCAAAACAAGCATAACTTCAAAACTTTAAGCACATAGAGAGGAAGCTTGATATTATTGCAATTCATAGAAGCATATGATCCTCTCTCATAATAATTTTCAGTAGCATCATGAATGAATTCAACCATATAACCATCACATAAAGCATTCTTTTCATGATCTACATGCATAAATTTTTTATTACTCTCCACATAAGCAAATTTCTTCTCATTCGGAACAGTGGGAGTAAACTCAACAAAACAACTATCATGTGATTGAAAATTAAGATCAAGCATTATATCTAAGCTATTCATCAAATATATCATCTATTAACTTTTCTCATATACAATTGGACGTCTTCGGATCATGGTTATACAAATAAATCATGATCCAGAATGCATTTATCAAGTGCATGCTTTCAAATGGAGCATTATTTTATCATTAATTCTGCTCATCAAAGCTTGGTGGCAAAAAATATCATCTTCATCAAACATAGCATCCCCAAGCTTTGTGGCTTTGCATATGCATTAGCATCATGGGTATCCAAGAATTCATACTAACAACATTGGCAGAATCATGATCACCCATTCAAAGATTTAGTGCCAAACATTTTTAATGCATTCTTCCTCTCAAGCAATTGAGCAGCAATTATTGGAATCCTTATTTTCACGGTTTAAGACATTAAAAAAGATGAAGCATGATGAAGGCAACCTCAATTCCATATTTTTGGTAGTTTTATTAAAACTAAACTAGTGATAGAACAAGAAACTAAAAGATTCGATTGCAAGATCTAAAGATATCTTCAAGCACTCACCTCCCCGGCAACGTCGCGCAGAAAAGAGCTTGATGTCCTACCTACACAACCTTCTTCTTGTAGACGTTGTTGGGCCTCCAAGTGCAGAGGTTTGTAGGACAGTAGCAAATTTCCCTCAAGTGGATGACCTAAGGTTTATCAATCCGTGGGAGGCATAGGATGAAGATGGTCTCTCTCAAACAACCCTGCAACCAAATAACAAAGAGTCTCTTGTGTCCCCAACACACCCAATACAATGGTAAATTGTATAGGTGCACTAGTTCGGCGAAGAGATGGTGATACAAGTGCAATATGGATGGTAGATATAGGTTTTTGTAATCTGAAAATATAAAAACAGCAAGGTCGCAAGCAATAAAAGTGAGCGTAAACGGTATTGCAATGCTAGGAAACAAGGCCTAGGGTTCATACTTTCACTAGTGCAAGTTCTCTCAACAATAATAACATAATTGGATCATATAACTATCCCTCAACATGCAACGAAGAGTCACTCCAAAGCCACCAATAGCGGAGAACAAACGAAGAGATTATGGTAGGGTACGAAACCACCTCAAAGTTATTCTTTCCGATCAATCCATTGGGCTATTCCTATATGTGTCACAAATAGCCCTAGAGTTCATAGTAAAATAACACCTTAAGACACACATCAACCAAAACCCTAATGTCACCTAGATACTCCAATGTCACCTCAAGTATTCGTGGGTATGATTATACGATATGCATCACACAATCTCAGATTCATCTATTCAACCAACACATAGAACCTCAAAGAGTGCCCCAAAACGTGTGCCAACCTCTATGCATAGGTTCATGGGCGGAACCCGCAAGTTGATCACCAAAACATACATCAAGTGAATCAATAGAATAACCCATTGTCACCACGGTTATCCCACGCAAGACATACATCAAGTGTTCTCAAATCCTTAAAGACTCAATCCGATAAGATAACTTCAAAGGGAAAACTCAATCCATTACAAGAGAGTAGAGGGGGAGAAACATCATAAGATCCAACTATAATAGCAAAGCTCACGGTACATCAAGATTGTGCCAAATCAAGAACACGAGAGAGAGAGAGAGAGAGATCAAACACATAGCTACTGGTACATACCCTCAGCCCCGAGGGTGAACTACTCCCTCATCGTCATGGAGAGCGCCGGGATGATGAAGATGGCCACCGGTGAGGGATCCCTCCTCCGGCAGGGTGCTGGAACAGGGTCCTGATTGGTTTTTGGTGGCTACAGAGGCTTGCGGCGGCGGAACTCCCGATCTATTCTGTTCCCCGAAGGTTTTAGGGTATAATGGTATATATAGGTGAAAAAGTCGGTAAGGGGAGCCACGAGGAGCGCACGAGGGTGGAGGGCGCGCCCAGGGGGGTGGGCGCGCCCCCTGCCTCGTGCTCTCCTCGTTGATCCCCTGACGTGCACTCCAAGTCTCCTGTATTGCTTTCTTTCCAAAAATAACTTTTCTGAAGGTTTCATTCTGTTTGGACTCCGTTTGATATTCCTTTTCTGCGAAACACTGAAACAAGGGAAAAACAGAAACTGACACTGGGCTCTGGGTTAATAGGTTAGTCCCAAAAATAATATAAAGTGCATAATAAAGCCCATAAACATCCAAAACAGATAATATAATAGCATGGAACAATAAAAAATTATAGATACGTTGGAGACGTATCACCCACCGTTTGCTATTTTTCTCGAGAGAAGCCACTAGTGAAACCTACGACCCCCGGGTCTCTTTCTCATATTATTTGTCTTTGCGATCTATTTTATTTGCTTTTTATATTCAGATCTATTAAACTAAAAATACAAAAATACCTTGCTGCGTTTTATTTTTATTTATTTTATTTTGCGTTTAATCTACCAATCTACTACAATTTTGTCTTACGTCCGTTTGCCTATATTGAGACGCAGTTACCCGAAAGGGATTGACAACCCCTTTAACACGTTGGGTTGCGAGGATTTGTTATGTGTGTGCAGGGGTTGTTTACGTTGTGTTGCTTGGTTCTCCTACTGGTTCGATAACCTTGGTTTCATATCTGAGGGAAATATCTACCGCTGCTGTGCTGCATCATCCCTTCCTCTTTGGGGAAATACCGACGTAACTTCGAGCCGCATCACCTATTTTGTGAAATTTTGGTTAAATTTGTAGTGCATGGCCTGTTAGCTTATATTGTCTATCTTGTCCAGTTGTGAACCCAGCTACACTAATTATGCCAGATGTATTTGATTGAAAAATAGCATGAGCTTACAATTCGCAAGCATGTGATTTGATTTCGCATGTTTATTTGACTAGTTCGACTGTTTGGTAACCTATTTTTAATTTTCAGTTTCTTTCAGGGGAGCGACCTATTGTTCATTATGTCTGATAGTTTACGGACACGAACGGTCGCGACCATCTTACACTACCCGACATCGCCTTGGCCAGCTGCAGAAACCTAGCACCTCCGCCGATTCGTCTTGGTTCGTCTCTCTGCCTTGGACTTTAGTTTCAGTCATAGGCTTCTTGTGAGGATATATCTTGCTTGCAAGGATGATTGTTCTAGCCACCACGAACCAGGACTAGAGTGCAACCCTGTGCGTCCTCCCCTTCTACTTAAGTGAGATTGGTTTCCTTCGGGGTTGCCTTTTGCCATTTGGAAAACTTGTGGTTCTGAACCTGTGACTCTGCTCTTCTCCCCTGCCCTGAAACTCTGAACCTGCTGCCCTCTTTCTTCTATGAATTCTACTCTCTGTCATCTGAATATTCTATCCTGTGAAGATAGAAATACCAATTGGGTGGGTGTGGACGCTGATTCTGAACATAACTGTATCGAATTACTCCGCTGCACTGGTGCCTCAAGGTACTACGATTTCGGCTTTAGTCAACCTTAATGACTCTGCGGGACATGTATATACATCTCTGCCTGCCATACGTAAGCATGCAAATAAATTTCGGTAAGCAGCAACAGAAATATTCTTCTTTGAATTTTGTACCTAATTGAATAAACAAAATTTGAGCCACTGTATTCTTTCGTACAGTACCTATATGTTATTGTGCTTATCTGGTAGATGTTTATTAGGTATTGCTATAAATATGATGAACTCAGTTAGAAGGTTCTCGAAAGAGCTGTAACTGATTATAATGGCTTTGCTAAAGAGTTAAACAACACTGCTTTGGTTGATGAGTTGAAACATTATATTATTTCATGCATCTCCATTACTAGTGTCAAAGTTTTATCGTATTTATCTCATGGAATAGTCTACATCTTTAGAGCCTTAGCCTATTTTCTCATTTGTAAAGATACATGATTCCATTGTGAGGAGCACCCATTTTAGAGACTTAAATTACAACTTTTCTTTAATTTGGTTAAGTTAAACTAATGATTGTCATTTAGTATGCCCTGTTACACACCATGATTGAAGCATGCAGCTCACTAGAACTGCATGAAAGCTGTAATGCTATTTTATTTATTGAATTTACTTATTTTGGTAGTGTCACCCTCTCATGTTTATTTTAGATCAAACATTTACAACTCAATGCCCACACACAAAGGTAAGGCTCTTCAGATCCTGTGGTAGCAGTCTTGTCAATAACTCCATGATATCTCCAAGTAGATGGTATTTTTTGTTGGAGATATGCCCTAGAGGCAATCATGTGATGATGATATTTCCATATGTATTCATGAGTCCTTTGTATTGTCCTTGAACATCATCAATGATATGTATCAATAAGTATGTGACTTGTTTGTGGAACTATGCACTACAAAAAAATACACTTCCGTGATGATTCGTGTTTGTCATAGTAGGTCGCGTTTTTTGTCATGCATGTACATCCATGACAAATTTATGACAGAATCAAGATAGTCATACCTGTGCTATCATAGAAGTGTTCCATGACATTACCAAAATTATCATCACGGAAGTGTCCACTTCCATGACGATAAATCGCGCATCATAGAAGTGCTTTCGTCAAGGGTGACCGACACGTGGCATCCACCGTAACGGAACACCGTTAAGCTATCGGGTCGGGTTTTGGATCCAATAACCCGTTAACAGCCCCGACCAATGGGGATTTTCCACGTGTAAAATCATCATTGGCTGGAGGAAACACGTGTCGGCTCATCGCTGGGCAGATGTCATGCACTCATTGGACAGAAGGCGCCTATGATACGTCGACACGTGGCACGACCCAACAGAGGCCCATTCTTGTGAAAAGGCCGGCCCGTTTGACTTGGTCAAAAGGTGGCGGGCCGGCCCATGGAAAGCCTGTTAACGGCCTGTTCGCATATAGCCCATTTATAGCCCGCTAACCCAAGGCCCGTTACGCCCTATTCGAATTAGGCCCAGTAGCGTCATCTGGGCCATCCAATATGATTCCAGCCCGTTTTCACTTCTGGCCCATGTATGGCCCATGACGTCTTTCGGCCCATATGAGGCTCTATGTAACTCTTGGTCTATTAACGGCCCGTGGTGAAACTGGCCCGTAATGAACAGTGTATCACTTTACACCCATTAACGGCCCGTGGTGAAACTGGCCCGTAAAGAACAGTGTATCACTTTATACCCATTAACGGCCCGTTATTCCGTTGGGCCGTTTCCAGCCCATGTTATCTTTCGGCCTTCTCAGAGCCCATTTATTCTTGGGCTATTTTCCAGCATTCGTTTACTTACGGCCCGTTACTGTCATTTTCTGCTTGTGGGCCAAATTCAGCCCGTGGTTACAGTCGGCCCGTTTGTGGTCCGTTAATACGTTGGGCCGTTTTCATAGCGTCATCAAATACGGCCTATTAACGATGGCCCGTTATGGTCGGCCCATGAACGGACGATTCCAACTCTAGCCCGTTTACGGCCAGAATGCGGTCTGTTTGGCCCATGTTTGGCCAATCGATCATACGGCCCGTATAAGGCCCATTGATGATACGGCCCGTAGAAGGCCCATTGTTTCTACGGCCCGTAGAAGGCCCACTGTTTCTACGGCCCGTAGAAGGCCCACTGTTTCTACGGCCCGTAGGAGGCCCAGTGTCACTACAGTAAATATTAGCCCATGGTTATTGTGGCCTAGTTTTAAAAAATAGGTTATTGCAGCCACTAGCAAACCGCAGAAAAAGAACTGCACTGACTACAAGCAAACAAATAAACAAGACAACAAGGAAATAAATAAGCAAGCAACTTACACTAGGCTATCACGGCTATTACACATATTACATCCACTGGGCATCAAAGTTCGCCACCAGTGCAAATATAGGGAACACAGCAGCATATAAACGCCGCAGCAAAACAAGTCCAGAACTGAAACCACTTCAGAAGAGCTCAAGAAACAATATCCTGGGTACCCATAATGCTGGCAAGATGCTTAGCAAGCTTATTAACTTTCTCTTGTTTGGCGCTTAAGTCCTCCAGCGCTTGCTGTTGCACCAGAAAGTATGCATCTGAATTCTGCAGGGACTTCCTCAGTCCTTCGGCTTCCTGTCGCATAACATCTGATCGATGTCTTTCAACTTGAAGTTGAGACTCAAGAAGCCGAACTGATTCAGGCAACGAGTTCGAAGAGCTGGTGCCAGCAGTGGTAGCCAGTAACTCGAACACTACATCAAGACAGGACTTTGGGGTTGTCTCAGTGTCTTCAATATAGTTTTTATCAGCTTTCTTGGAGACCAACAGGGATGTCTCACTATCTTGAACCTTATCTGCATTACTTCCTTTACCATTGCATAACAGGGTACTCTTCTCCAATATTTTATCCGCGTTCTAAAAGAGAAACAAACAAACACATCTCAGGTTTACAATGTAGTATATGAAACTCATTTTGGTAAACCAGTTCAGTAGTAAGGTGGACAGGATAACAGCATGAAACAAACATATATCTATGTAGTATGGTCACTGTATGGTCTATATCATTCTAGTTTATGTTGCCAAATCAAGATAGATACAGTTCGAATCATATCTATTTAAGACAAAGCAGCATAGACAGAATATAAGTGTGGGAAACTACACAGCAATAACAACACTTGTAATGTGCATGGCATGAGAACATAACTGTTTATTCAATTGAAACTGAAATCAACATAGAGCAAGTTACAACAGCAAACAGCCAAACACGTTGAAGAAACAGGTTTAAAACATACCTGTTGCGCCATTGGAGTTTCAATTGCATCCTTCAAATTTGAAATTAGTTGGTATCAGTAAATACAGTGATGCAAGAGCAAAGTAGTATGAACCATAGCTACGGAACCTGACCTGAGAACAATTCTTCTTCTGCTTTAAGCGTTGACTTCGGGTTCGGAGTGGTGGTCCTCGTGATTTGGGCACTGCAGTTGCCTTACTAACTGCTCGTGTTTGGGTGCTCTGTGGTGGAGACGGTGCTGTGTCAACGGGAACTGGGTGTCTATCTGCTGGGGTTGGGGTTAGAAGGGGTGTAGCTGGTTCTCTGTCCAACTGGGTAGGGGTACAATCTGCATGAGTGTGGGTTATGTGTGGTGGGGCTGGTTCTTGGGCAAGTACAACCGTGGTTCTATCTGCATCGACAGGTAGCACGATCTTTTCTGAAGACCGTGTTTTTACTCCCACAGATACTGCCATCACTCCCTCCAATTGAAATGGCTGATAAACAAGAAAAGTAATTGAATGTACAGACATTGTAAGATAGACAGGTGCAATGGATAGTAGGGAAGAAAACAGGGCATGAAATAATTCACATTTATGTTGTCTAAGCAAACAGAATAGCAGGACATAATTTCACATATATGATGGCTAATTAAACAGGATAGCATGACACAATTTCACATGTATGATGGCTAACTAAACAGGATAGAATGACATACTTCAAAATATGATGACTATGTAAACAGGATGACATGATATAACTATACGATGTGTCTATTAAAGTGGTTGGCATGCCATAAATCACAAACATGCCGTCGATGGAAACATGATGGCATGATATAATTCACGGATAGAATGACATAATTTAAAATATGATGACTATGTAAACAGGATGAGATGATATAACTATATTATGTCTTTAGAAAATGGGTTGGCATGCCATAATTCAGATACATGCTGTCTATGTAAACATCATGGCATGACATAATTCAAATATATGATTTATATACTAAGGAAGTGAGCAGAGGGCAATCGCATATATGATGTGTCAACTAAGGAGATGGCATTCAATATTGTGTATATGATGTAAAAACTAAGCATTGCAATACAACATATGCATTATATGAGTAATATAACCCTGCCAAGTTTGAGCATACACCTCAGGGGGATAATAGGACTGGTCATCTGCCTCTGAATCCTCCTCTGAAGAGCTATCTGTAACCAGCAAGATATCTGCTTCAGCAGGTAGCATTGTCTGCTCTGAAGACCTTGTTTTCACTCCAGATTTCTCCATCACCAATTCAAATGGCTGATGCACAGGAAGAGCAGTTGAATATACAAACATTGTCGACAAAAGCAATGAGAAATACAAAAAAAGGACGGCATGATATAATTCACATATATGACGCTTGCCTAAACAGCATGGCATTGCATAATTCACATACATAATGCCTTGCAACAAGATAACATTGCATAATTCACATATATAATGTCTTGCAACAAGATGGCATTGCATAATTCACATATATGGTAATTAGACACTAAACAGGTGGCATTCACACAAAGCATGTCTAAACTAAGCAAATGACATAGCAATGCAAGATACCATACGCACGATATGAGCAACATAACCCTGCCAAGTTAGGGCATGCACCTCGGGGGGGGGGAATATGACTGGTCATCTGTCTCTGAATCCTCCTCTGAGGAGCTATCGGTAACCAGCAAGACATGCGCTTCGTCAGATAGCATTGTCTGCTCTGAAGACCTTGTTTCCACTCCAGATTTTTCCATGACCGTGCCGAATGGCTGATGCACAGGAAGAGTAATTGAATGTACTAAAATTGTTGACAAATTTAACACGTAATAAAAAAATGATGGCATGATATAATTCACATATAAGATGACTGGCTAACCAGGGTGGCATTGCAAAATTCACATATATGATGCCTGGCTAGACAAGATGGCATTGCATGATTCACATATACGATAAAGAAACTAAACAGATGGCATTGACACAAAGCATGTCTAAACTAAGCAGATGACATCTTTAATGTATACAGTAAGCAATGCAAGGCACCATATGCATGATATTACCAACATCAGCATGCCAAGTTAGAGCGAAGACCTCATGGGGTAAATAGGAGTGGTCTTCTCCTTCTGAATCCCCCTCAGAACAGTTATCTTCCTCTTGATTACGATCCGAAATGGGTGGAGGGGGGCTGCCTTTGCGCCCACCATGGAACGACGTCTGCATGAAATTTTATTGCCACGCAAGGCTCGTCTCTTTTGCTCTACATGATCAGTTCCATTGTGTACAATAACTGGCATGCATAGGAATAAAACATAGTGAGATTATGTAAGGAGTGCATGCACAAATCCAGAGTGATGGTAGCAAACTGTGGATAGACCCAAAACCAATGATAGCAGGCAGATAATAGCTTTAGTTAAAAAATACAGATAATGGCTCCTTTAATGTTTGTTTGCACCCAACATGAAACTCATAGTAGACACCGGAGATTAACCAGATAGTAGACAGATAGTACTGATTGCTGCCCCAATATGTACCCCACAACCATTTAAAAACTCAAGTTTCAGCATTAGTTTGGACCTGACTCGGAGTCTAATAGGTGAACACGACGATAATGTAGCATGTCATCATATTAAGCGACGCATAACGTAAGCAGACACGGAAGAGTGCGACCTCTCTTGCGGACCCGTGTAGTCCTCAAGGTCATCTGCTCAGTTGATGATGGTAATGCAGTTGCCGTGGCTGCCGGCGGCGGGGAAGAAGATCTGAGGCGGCGAAAGACAGTCTGGAGAGCGGATCCCTGCTGTGGTGAACCCTTCCGTCGTTGGAGCAGCTGAGCTGGGGTGGAACACAGCGCCGCAGGAGCAGGACAAACCACACAAGGTTTTCTTTGACACATATCTGTAACAGAAGTAATTGAGTAAGGGCTTGTTTGAATTTGAGGATTCTAACAATGCAGGGATAGGAAATAGACAGGAATAGGATAGGAATGCACGTGCAAAACAGAGAATTTAAAAACACAGGATTTCTGCCAATCTGGGTGTTTGATTCACAACAATTGGAAGATCACAGGATGCAAAAAAGCATGGTGAGATTAAGTCAAACCACAAGAAAATGTACGGTTATAATGCTATTATGCTACTATCTCTTAGTCTTGTGCTTGATGAATAGGAATATGAAAAGGAGGAGAAGTGGAAATTAGAATTCCTACGGTTTTTCTTTCAAGGAGACACTAAAGGAACAAATCCTACAGTTTTCCTTTGCTCCATTCCTTTGCACCAAATTCATGAAAAGTAGTACCATAGGAAACTTTCCAATTCCGATGTTTTTCATTCACTTTTCCTTTCAAGCACTGGCGATTCTAGTAGGCAGGCTTGAGCAAGGAAAATCCTACACTAAAAAAATGTTTTTGTGCTACTTCTATTACTTTGGACCCAGGCCACTGCCATACTAGCTCAACTCCCAGGCCCATCGACAAATGCACAGCTCAAACGCGCAGAGATAAATAATGATGGCGTTCAAGAGAGTCCATCACGGATAGCTAAGTTGCCTGGTACCTCACTGCTTGTCATATAGTAGGATAAAATAATCGTATTTCCCGTTACTACGAGTGCTCAGTGGACAATATATATAACATGTAGAGTAAAAAAGAGATGCAACAAGTGTACAACCTCTTTGGCGAAGCCATGTCGATCTCAGCGTGATTGGGTTGGCCGGTGAGGATGCTCCGGCTGACTTGGCTGTCGGAGGAGGGGAAGAAGATCTTAGGCGTCTGGAGATGGAGCCCGAGGTACTGCTCCGCTGTGATGGAGGGTTTCGTCGTTGGAGCAGCTCCGGTGAGTTGTACGACGCCGAGGCTGAAGCAGGACAAGAGAGACAACGAACAACGTTAACCTGAGTGGAATTCTAATAGCATCTCCAATACATGACGTAAAATACATAACCACAAAGTGCTAGATGTAAAATACATCAGCCGCTCATCTCTGAACTTAACTGTCGAAACTGAATTTAACTGTCGAAACTGAACTTAACTGTCGAAACTGAACTTAACTGTCGAAACTGAATTTTGCTGTCGAAACTGAATTTTGCTGTCGAAACTGAACGCACTAGCAAGGTGAGGCTACACGTCGGTCGACTGACTTTTTCATCTCTGGTCAGTCGATTTTGCAGCCGTTGGATACGAAATCAAGGGCCTGCGGTTCATCTTCAACCTCCACCCCCCTGAGCCGCCAGCCACCACCGGCCAAACAGCAGCCCCCCGCCGCCCGCGGCCGGCGGTGCGCCGCCCCGCCCGCCCCGAAAACACTCCCCACCGCCGGTCCGCCGCCGCCCCGGCCATCCCTCTAGGCCCCCCCGTGCCGAGCTTTTTCTCCGGCGATCCCCACGCCACCGCCCCGCCAACGCCCCGCCACCGCCGGCGACCACCGCCCCCATCCTGAACCCTAAGATAGATAGTGGGGTACCTCTCCGGCGAGCCCCCCTCCCCGCTGCGGCTGGTTCTTCCTTCACCCCGGCGAGCCCCCCCACCCCCTGAAAATCGACTGACCCAAAAGTCGATTCAGTCGACTGAAGTGTAGCTAAATCGGAGCAGCATCGCAAGCAAGAGCAAGAGCGAGAGCAGCAGCGCGAGCAAGAGCAATAGCAAGAGCAGACCAGGCAGGGGACCGAGAGCAAGAGCAGAGCAGCAGCGCGAGCGAGAGCTAAAGCAGCAGCAGCTCCTACTGATGTGGACGTCGCCGCCGAGGGAGCGACGCCGTGGAGGAAGTGGCCGGCGACGCCGCCGTGGATGGAGCCGCGCCGTGTCGGCTCGGGACCGAGCGCCGGCAGCACCGTGAGATCGAATCAAGAAGAAAATGCGGCGATTAGTGTACAACCTCTTTGGTGGCGCCGATTAGGCCGCAGCTTCATCCGAGGAAACGGTGATGATGATGCTCTTCCGGTGGTGCAGGTGAAGACGGCGGTGTGGGAATGGAGGTGGCGCGAAAGACGAGGGGAACGTCGGGGCAGCTCCTTGGAGGTGGAGGACGGGGTGGCTGAACCGGCGGGACGATGAGATCGACGACGGATCCTCATCCGGTACGGTGGATGAGGGACGTCGAGGTGTTGCTGTGGACGACGTCGTCGGGGAAGAGGCTCCGGCTGGGTGGCGGACGGAGCAGGGTGTGGGGTTTCGTCGCGGGTTTTCGCGGCCTCGGTGTACGAATGGGTGGGCGGATGGGATGGCAGTGGGGAACCATGGCTTAGAGACGCGCTTGTCCGAAATGTGGGGTAAGTTACGAAAGTACCCCCACCGATTTGAGGCGGTTCTTTCGGTTCAGGGGTACCACGGGCATTTCGCGTGTCGGGATTTCACAGGAGGTGGGAGTTTTCGCGCGCGTTGTAATTTCGGAATAGCAAGGCGCGGGTTGAGATGGAGGGAGTTGTCGGAGCACAACGAGACAAAGATATATCTTAAATATTTCGGGCTAACAAGGCGCGGGTTGAAGAGGCGGGAGTTTCGCAGCACGATAGACAGAGACGCTAGCTTGAATTTTCGGCATAACAAGGCGCGGCTTGAAATTTCGGAAGAACAAGCTTAACGTGTACCCAAAAAAAGACAATTTGCACCTCAACACGCACAACACACACACAAACACCATTTAGACTAGAGTAAGGTACACGTGCATTGCACGCATGAGATTTGGCAACCAAATTATGAATAAATACCACATTATAGCATGCAAGCTTTGAGTCATATATGCATGATGTAGATGTTCGTTTAATTCTTATAGTTCATTTCATTCAAAATCATCTAGTTTTTATAAGAAAGCTAATCTATTTTAAGATTCATGGAATTGTGCGTCGTAAGACATAAAGTAAAAACAAATAATGGCAAATCATGTAGAAAAACATTTGGGCAATTCTGATACGGAAGATTCTAGAACAAATAAGAAGTGCTTGTGTTTTGATGTTTGTGCATTATGCTTAAGTTCAACCATGGAGTCTTCTAGATTATACATGTGGCGAAATCTGGTGGAATCTAGATGATATCCAACGGCCAGTAGTGCTCAAATTTGCCATCTTTGGACCATCGGATTCGCCTCATCCAACGACCATCTTTCAAAGTTAAAGTTACCCGCACACAATATAAAAAAATATAAAATATAATATATATAGGGGTATAGATATAGATATGTGATGCGAAAGCCGCCCATCATCTCCAATTAGAATAGTGTGTCCATGCACGGATGCGACGTGGCCAAATGATGTCTGCCATCGGTATCTCAAATTCAAATCAGTCTGACCTTGTTCAATGTGTATACATTACAACATGCTCGTTTCCAAACCACACCGCGCAGATCTCCGTTATATTCATGCATGCATGGGTTTCAAACATCAGGATCTCTTATTCAAATATTTGAATTCAACTTTACATTGATTATGACCTCACCTATTCTTTTACACCCACACAGTAGTCTTCTCTTTATAATTGTACCACTAACTTTCTCTCGTGCATGCATGCACACACACTACCAGTCGGCATTATCCATCGCACGCATACAATCTTTTTCTTCAGGTCGGTCTCCCATGAAGGCACACACCCACACACATCCCCCTCTCCATCATATCGGGCATTCTTTATCTCTCACGCGTGCATGCGCAACGATCGATGTTCCTCTATGTATGTGTGTATATAGCTAGGTCTTTCATAGTTTTCCACACAAACCGATCAATCGATATATCCAGTGAGGTCTCACCCTCTTTCCCACGTCCACATCGATCAATCTATACCTCTCTATATAGGATTAACATATATAGCTAATACACCCACATTAATTATATATCCAACGTCCCCCTCTCATCATCCATGCCTTCCGCTTCATCTCTCAGACGCGTGCACAATGGCGAAGACAGGGGGCAGTAAGGGCCCTGCCCCCTCCCCCCTAACATCACTATATATCGAGGCTAATATGAATGTGATCATTAGACAATTGCTGCTAAAAATGGTTTAAGTTCATGAATTGACCCTCCTCGTAAAGGATTAGCAATGCTTGGCCCCCTAGCTCATTTATTTTTCATGGCTCCGCCACTGCGCGCAACAGCGCACGTGTTCGCCCCCTCTCTCTAAATATCGATCTCGCACTTGTGCATTCCTTCATAGTCTCCCTCCACTCGGCCCCTCGCACCATCTTCTAGCCCCCCACCGGATTTTGCCACATGTACAATCTAGCAGACTCCATGGTTGAACTTAAGCATAATGCACAAACCTCAAAACAACAGTGGTTCTCTTTTGTTCTAGAATCTTCCGTATCATAACTGCCCAAACTTTTTTCTAGTTGAATTGCCATTATTTGTTTTTACTTTATGCTTTACAACGCACAATTCCATGAATCATAAAATAGATTAAGGGCTTCTTTGATTCAAAGGATTCTCAAAGGAATTTTGGAGGATTCTAATCATTAGGAATTTTTCCTATCTTGGTTGTTTGATTCGTAGGATTGTAAACCATAGGAATTTTTCCATATGATTCATTTGCACTAGATTTCATAGGAAACATCCCATCCACTCAAACCTCTTTGAAAGAATTCTGCGTTTTTTCTATGCACAATCAAACACTCGTACAATCCTGTAGGATTCAAGACGACATTCCACTATAATCCCATGTTTTTCCTATTCCCGCGTTCTTAGCTTTTTTATAAAAACTAATTGATTTTGAATGAGATGAACTATAAGAATTAAACGAAGGGCTACATCAGGCATATATGACTCAGAGCTTACATGCTATAGTGTGGTATTTATTCATAATTTGGTTGCAAAATCTGATGCGTGCAATGCACGTGTACCTTACTAGTACTTCGAGTATGTGCAAAACACGTAAATTAGAATACCAATGGCACGCTACACAGTGTCTCTCTTACAGTTCATGAAGCCACGTGGCACATGTGGAGGCGTTGTCGCGACCTCCTTGCGTGGATTGATCACAGTGACGTGCTGCTGGTTCCAGAAGAATGTACTCGTCCTCCCTGAGCCATACTGGCGGTACATGCACGAAGCGAAGATGTGCACGCACGCCACGCACGCACTCATTCCCTCGCACGCACACGCGGGTACACGGGCGGACGCAATTTTGTACCAAGATCCACCCCATGTGATAATTTGACGCGTGTAAAGTCGTTCACTTCATTGATGGTCAATTAATACAGCGCATGCAAATTGAGTGGACGTGAGGGCGGAAGAAAGACATTATTACTCCACTGCGCGCATGCGAGTAGTTAAATCGTGGGTTGCTAGTAGTACTTCCATTGGTCTCCTTCGTATTTTGTGCCAATTTTTGACAGTAACATAATATTTACGCATTTGAGCAGTGTAGTACTTGAAATTTATGTTCCGCTAAACTCATCGGGAGCCGTTTCGGGCCTCGAAACCAAAACCATCAATTAATCTTTACCTTGTTCCCATCACATTCGAAAGCCTGCTCACACCTACTAGTACGTACCAAACCTGAACGTGTTCCCACTATGCAGGTATTAGTACTAGTGCTAGTACTTAGGTTATAAAAAGGGGAACTACCTAACCGAAAATTACTCTACCTTTCCTCCTCATAAGTGCTTCTTCTTCGTCCGTCGTTGCCATGGCCGGTGAGCAGAGCTCTAGGTCGAGAACTACTCGTAACAAGGGAGCGGCAACCAAGGCTGCGGAAAAAAAGAGAGGGCTCGCCGCCACGCAGAGACCTCGAAAGATCTCTCACGGGCAGGCGATGGCTCCCAGGAGCGCCCTAGCCGCGGAGGCGAACATGCCGAGCCGGCGGAGCTGGAGTCGTTATCCCTCGACGGCATGCCCGATCAGCTCAATAAGCAGAAGGAGTTCATCCAAGGCTTGATGGAGTTGCTGAAGGAGAGCCTCGACGACATGCCCGCTGAGCTCAATCAGCAGGGGGAGTTGACCGCCGGCTTGGTGATGCTGCTGAAGAAGAGCATTGCCTCGGAGAAGAAGGCGACCGGCGAAATCCTGCGACTTCAGGAGGACAAGGCGAAGCTCTGCCACGAGATCGACCTGTTGAAGGAGAAGAACGCCGGCTGGAAGAAGCTGCATGAGAATAGTAGTTCCTCGATGAAGATGCTGCAGGCCCTCGTCATGGAACAGAAGGAGGAGTTGGCGAAGCTCCGCATCGAGCACCCGGCTGCTGTCAAGGTACGTAATGCGGCCGTGGAACAGATGATGAAGGCTCGCGTCGAGAAATCCCGCGTCATGGACAGAATGAAGAAGATGGCGGAGGAGACGCGCAAGGAGATGGAGGTCGTGGAGGCGATGAAGAAGCAGTTACGACTCCGCGGCGAATTAGATCATTTGGGGTGATAATCTTCCTTCTTCTTTTGCTCCTGTGTTTCATCTTTTGCTTCGGGTGTTTCGCCGCACGTGTCACGTTCTCTGCGAGGCATGAATAGAACAATGTTTTTTTGAGGGAATGAATAGAACAATGCTAACAATGAGATGACTAGCAAATTAGATCATTTTTTATCGCCATATGGCACTGGGCTGCCGTGTTTCGTGCTCCTCCGTCGCAGTACTACTCCAGTGGAAAACTTGAGTATACCGCACGGTTCTTTGCTCCTCCTCGATCAGGTCGTCGGCGCATTTATACGAGCAGTCAAATCACAAGGCCCCGCCTTCCAGCAGTAATGAGCCGTCAAATCACAAAGGCCCTCGCCTCTCGTGAAACCGACCAAGCTAGACTGCCCCGCCCTCTAGCCTTTTAAAAAATGTATACTTTTGTACAGCAGTAGTATCGATGGATTGCGCCATGGAGCAAAACTTGAAATTAAAAAAAGGTGGTACATATAGAGAGCGCTCGTCGCCAAATTATGCATATAGTACTATTAAAAAGGCTAGTCACAATAATGGTGTCCAGCACAACCCACCCCTCAAATAAAACTAAGAGGGTGCTTGGATACGTTTTAGTCCCATGACTAAAAGTAGTGGGACTAAAACATGCTAGCCTCACCCATGCTTGGATCCAAATACTAAAAAGGCTAAAATCAAGTTAATGAGCATTTATTATCCTCCAAACCCTCCAATCCAGAACTCGCCTGTGTTAAAGGAGAGGAGTTAAATGAGTAGAGAGAGGACTAATCCACATTTTAGTAGGGGTACCCCTGACTAAAAAATTTAGTCTCAAGACTAGTTTTAGCCCCTCTTTAGTCAGGGGTGCTTGGAACTTTAGCCTCTTAAAGAGACTATTTTTAGTCAGACTAAAATAAGTCCCTTGGATCCAAGCACCCTCTAAGCATCCTGGAATTCTTTGACAAAACTAAGCACCCTGAAATTCTTTGACAACTAAACTGCTGGCTATATGATGTTGGCCATATATATTGTACGTATATAATGTGAAGAAACGAGTGGTAGTACTATACCAACTAAAAGATGAAATGTAAGAAATACTAGTATGTACGTACTGAAGAGTTAAAGTAACGAGAAGAAACATAACATAGTTCTGCTGGGGGCTCAGCACAACACACCCCTCAAATTTAAGCACCTGAATTAACTTGCAACTATTCCGGTAGACACTGCATTAGAACCACCATGAGCAATGACACTGCCACCTTACTCGGAGTCCTCGTCCACGTCCTCGACTTCGTCCTTGTCCCTCTTCCTCTTGGCCGATACTTCTTTGCTTGAACCGCACACTTGGCTGTTGCTCTTCATCCAACCCTTGTAGATATTGAAGCAAAGGTAGCCATCCATTGCAGCGTAGTGGATGTGGTCTATATCTAGTACATTCCGCTGCCATGCATGACGATGAAACGTGTATGGAGGTTTCTCCAGTTTACCGTACGAAGGATGAACCATGGCTCCTGCCAGGGTCAGCATTGAAGGCTGACGAGAGGACACCAGCCGATTCTTCTGGAGGTCGAAGGTGTTGCCTACAACGAGGCCTATCCGACGCAGGACTTCTTTGTCGTTACCAAAGTCTACAGTAACGAATTTGACTAGGTTGCTCTCGAGGAAGTCCTTAAAATCCTGGCACTCAACGTCGGCATGGCATATGTGGTAGACCAAGCATAAGTCATGCACGCAAACCTGGATCACGGCGGGCTTCTTCCTCTCTTCGTCCTTTAGATCCTTCTCTCGTCCCAGGACTGTGGTGTACTCAACATCTAGCCCAGCGACCCACTCATCATCTGAGTCTTCGAACATGCGTCTGAAGCGAGAAAGGCATCCTTTCACCGTCGCGGAAGAACGGGTGTAGATGACGTCGAACTCATCGCCGGTGATGGTTCTAACCTTGTACTCACCGCCGATCGTGGAGATTTGGGACGCCATGGATTTGGGAGGAGGGTTAGGATTAGTGGAACTGCCGTAATGTGAATGGACGGGACGACTAGGAGCGAACCGCCGTAGTATTGAAGGACGTGCGGGGACGAGTAGGAGCGAACTGCCAGCGTGCGAATGGCAGGGTAGTGGCTTTCCATTCTCCCATGATACGGGCTTCCGAGAGCCCTTGGATCTGAGATCGAACGGTTGCATGGCGTGATTCTAGACCTATGGGTGAATATCCTATCCTGGAGGGTTATTCTGCAAATTTTCAGCAACTTAGCATGCGACCGTTTGATCTCAGATCCAAGGGCTGCTAGCAGCCCGTATCATGGTCGCGCCTACCATGACCGTCGCGTCGCTCGCGCCCTTGGAGATTTAACACGGTGCGTTAGGCTATCTGATGTTGGCATGTCATACATAGTCATCACTTAGTCACTCATACTACAACAAGGTTGGCTATAAGGTTGGCTATAAGTGTATTTTTTTACTCCTCTCTATCTCTTTCTTCGTACTCCCTCCGTCCCATAATATAAGAACGTTTTTGACACTAGTGTAGTGCCAAAAAGTTCTTATATTATGGGACACAGGGAGTACTAGTATTTATTGCATATGCCAAGGAGTGACCTCTTCCAATGAAATGGTGTTGCTAAGTTTGCTTCATTTAATTAGCTATAGACTCAAAATTGTCTTTTCACCTAGGTACACGCGCTTAGCACCATTTCTTCCTTTGGTCACCAAACTAGTCTCTCTCTTCTTGATTAACTTGCCACATCAGACTTTATGCCTATGTGGCAAGCTTAAGCACCTGTAGGAGCAAGCAAAAGTAAGTACAATAGTGCGCTTTACATGGCATTTTTGCATATGTGGAGGAAAGAGAGGCAAGAAAAAGTGGAGAAGTGGGCTCTCATGCAAGAGCCAGCCTCTACTACATGGTGGAGCATTGGGAGAGGCACCTGTATGGAGGTGGTCAGGAATCGGGAGACTCACGCCGGTCGTAGCGCCGCAGTTAAAATGATAATGGCAAGTCAAATCACGGGGCCCCACCTGTCCAGCAGTAACTCGCTGTCAAATCACACAGCCCTACGTTTGCAGCAGCCTACTCCCTCGTCTTCTCGCGTCTCTGTCGAACCGACTAGGTAGAACTGCCCCGCCTACCGCGCAGGAAAAGCCCCGCCCTCGACTTTTAAATAGTATACAGTATACTAATTTTGTATCCATGGATTGCGCCCGCGCCATGGAGCAAAGCGTCTAGAAAACGGCGGTACACATGTACGGAGTATACAGCACGCCCGTCGCGTTCGCGTCGCACCCCAGACGGTCGGTCGGTCTGGCACGCTGCTCTCCGAATGGAACGCACGTCATATTGCGTTTGCACACACATGTGGGACGGCAATTGAGAACCGACCATAGGCACACTCCCCGGCCCCGCAAGTCGGGTGACTTAATAGAAGAGGGAGACGAGCGATAGTACTAGAGAAGTGTTGTACTACGTTGGTGCCTGGACGATCCCTGCAAGACACGGAAGATCAGTTCGTCCATGCATGTGACCAGACTCCAGCAGACACGCCTGGATTGGCTATCGTCTACATATCGTGCAGGCTGTGTTGTACATGGCTGTAGTTGTGGTGAGAAATCTAAAAAAAGGTTTCTTGTCATCTCGCAAAATTAGGTGTCATGTGCTTCGGATCACTGCGAGGGTTAAACAACGACAACTGAGTTGGGCTAGTCATTGGGGGCACATGCACGAACAGTGACTACTCGGCTGCCATCTAGGTCAAGCCGGCTATGTTAATTAGGACATCTATCGACGGACCCCTTTTCTACGAGTTTATCTTTAATTTGAGCTTTGTTCCTCATCTAGTTTGTCCGTCGGGATTCATGTTGTCTCCTTTGGGCAGTGAGGTTATGATTTCTTGTCATGTGGCATTTTTTCGTGTTATATGTTATAATCCGGCGCTTCAGATCAAAATGACGACAACTGCGCCTCCGGGCCACGTGCATGAAGACTTCTCGACAGTCATTGACGAGGTCAAGCCGGCTCCGGTAGACAAAAGAAAACTAGTACTACTCCACTATATAGGCAGGAGCCTCCGCGCTTGCTTGCTAGTGTTGCTCTCTTCACACTGTCTCGGCCTCTCCAGATCTAAACACGACAGCGGTGGCCACACACTCTCTCTCTCTGCTCACAGCTGGTCACAGATCCAGCCGGATCCTCTCCGCCGGAGAAGGTGAGAAGGTGCAACGTTCACGCGGTCGTCCTCGGCGACGGCTCTTACCCACTGCTGGGCGCGTCCCGATCAGCCTGCCTTGCCGTTCTCTCCCAAGCACCGCTGGCGTGGGAGGGCCTCCGACCCCTTCTTCCTCGCTGCCGTAGTGTGGGTAGATCCGGCCTCCCGCCGCCCACCTAGCGACATCCCGGCGACCATCAGGTATAACTTCCTTCGAAACCGGCCTTGCTCTACTTCCCGAGCTCCTGATGTCGCTGCATTTGTATCTTTTACTATTTCTCAGGCCCCCTCATAGATAGGATCGATCGGCTGTTCGAAAACCACCTAATTTTTTTATGTTTAAGAGGTAAAACTAGTTCATGCACTCGAATCTAGTACTACTTGGTTCAAACAAGGATGAAAGGGGGTGGGGGTGGGGGATGATTTGTTACCTGAATCTAGGACTTGGTCGAAAGAGGAAATAATGGGGGCAAAAAGTAGCAGAGACTGGCTATCCAACTGGTCTCTAGGTTTAATAGGGAAATAAAGGGAAACGCAGTACAAACTCAATATAAACCCGATCTATTGGTTGAAAAAGGAAAGAAAGTGGGGACTGGGGGACAAGTCAACAGAGTAAGTCCAGCACTAGATTTCCTAGCCTCACACAGTATAAGGTGGCTATACCGAACAAAAATGGGACCAACCCAGATATCCTGTTCTGATGTTTGTTGCCCCGAGCCACTCTTATGTAATGCCACTGGTAAAATGTGTTGGAAATATGCCCTAGAGGCAATAATAAATGGTTATTATTATATTTCTGTGTTCATGATAATAGTCTTTTATTCATGCTATAATTGTATTGTCCGGAAATCGTAATACATGTGTGAATACATAGACCACAACCTGTCCCTAGTAAGCCTCTAGTTGACTAGCTCGTTGATCAACAGATAGTCATGGTTTCCTGACTATGGACATAGGATGTCATTGATAACGGGATCACATCATTAGGAGAATGATGTGATGGACAAGACCCAACTTAAGCATAGCATAAAAGATCGTGTAGTTTCGTTTGCTAGAGCTTTTCCAATGTCAAGTATCTTTTCCTTAGACCATGAGATCGTGCAACTCCCGGATACCGTAGGAGTGCTTTGGGTGTGCCAAACGTCACAACGTAACTGGGTGACTATAAAGGTGCATTACGGGTATCTCCGAAAGTGTCTGTTGGGTTGGCACGGATCGAGACTGGGATTTGTCACTCCGTGTAAACGGAGAGGTATCTCTGGGCCCACTCGGTAATGCATCATCATAATGAGCTCAATGTGACTAAGGCGTTAGTCACGGGATCATGCATTGCGGTACGAGTAAAGAGACTTGCCGGTAACGAGATTGAACAAGGTATTGGGATACCGACGATCGAATCTCGGGCAAGTAACATACCGATTGACAAAGGGAATTGCATACGGATTGATTGAATCCTCGACACCGTGGTTCACCCGATGATATCATCGTGGAACATGTGGGAGCCAACATGGGTATCCAGATCCCGCTGTTGGTTATTGACCGGAGAGGCGTCTCGGTCATGTCTGCATGTCTCCCGAACCCGTAGGGTCTACACACTTAAGGTCCGGTGACGCTAGGGTTGTAGAGATATATGTATGCGGAAACCCGAAAGTTGTTCGGAGTCCCGGATGAGATCCCGGACGTCACGAGAGGTTCCGGAATGGTCCGGAGGTGAAGAATTATATATAGGAAGTCCAGTTTTGGCCACCGGGAAAGTTTCGGGGGTTATCGGTATTGTACCGGGACCACCGGAAGGGTCCCGGGGGTCCACCGGGTGGGGCCACCTGTCCCGGAGGGCCCCGTGGGCTGAAAGTGGAGGGGAACCAGCCCCTAATGGGCTGGGGCGCCACTTTGGGCCTCCCCCCATGCGCCTAGGGTTGGGAACCCTAAGGGGGGGGAGTTTCCCCTTGCCTTGGGGGGCAAGGCAACCCCTTTCCCCCTTGGCCGCCGCCCCCCCCTTGGAGATCCCATCTCCAAGGGCTGCGCACCCCCTTGGGGGCCTATATAAAGGGGGGGGGGAGGGAGGGCAGCACACTACAACCTTTGGCGCCTCCCTCCTCCCCTGCAACACCTCTCTCTCTCGCGCAGAAGCTCGGTGAAGCCCTGCCGGAGAGCCGCTACATCCACCACCACACCGTCGTGCTGTTGGATCTCCATCAACCTCTCCTCCCCCCTTGCTGGATCAAGAAAGGAGGAGACGTCGCTGCACCGTACGTGTGTTGAACGCGGAGGTGCCGTCCGTTCGGCACTCGGTCATCGGTGATTTGGATCACGGCGAGTACGACTCCGTCATCCACGTTCATTGGAACGCTTCCGCTCGCGATCTACAAGGGTATGTAGATCCACTCCTTTCCCCTCGTTGCTAGTAGACTCCATAGATGCATCTTGGTGAGCGTAGGAAAATTTTAAATTATGCTACGATTCCCAACAGTGGCATCATGAGCCAGGCCTATGCGTAGTTACTATGCACGAGTAGAACACAAAGAAGTTGTGGGCGTTGATGTTGCCAATTCTTCTTGCCGCTACTAGTCGTTTCTTGTTTCGGCGGCATTGTAGGATGAAGCGGCCCGGACCGACCTTACACGTACGCTTACGTGAGACAGGTTCCACCGACTGACATGCACTAGTTGCATAAGGTGGCTAGCGGGTGTCTGTCTCTCCTACTTTAGTCGGAACGGATTTGATGAAAAGGGTCCTTATGAAGGGTAAATAGAAATTGGCAAATCACGTTGTGGTCATACGTAGGTAAGAAATCGTTCTTGCTAGAAACCTACAAACCACGTAAAAACTTGCAACAACAATTAGAGGACGTCTAACTTGTTTTTGCAGCAAGTGATATATGAGATATGATATGGCCAGAAGATGTGATGAATGATATATGTGATGTATGAGATTGATCATATTCTTGTAATAGGAATCACGACTTGCATGTCGATGAGTATGACAACCGGCAGGAGCCATAGGAGTTGTCTTTATTATTTTGCATGACCTGCGTGTCATTGAATAACGCCATGTAATTTACTTTACTTTGTTGCTAAACGGTTAGCCATAGAAGTAGAAGTAATCGTTGGCGTGACAACTTCATGAAGACACAATGATGGAGATCATGATGATGGAGATCATGGTGTCATGCCGGTGACGAAGATGATCATGGTGCCCCGAAGATGGAGATCAAAGGAGCATGATGATATTGGCCATATCATGTCACTATTTGATTGCTTGTGATGTTTATCATGTTTTTGCATCTTATTTGCTTAGAACGACGGTAGCAAGTAGGATGATCCCTTATAATAATTTCAAGAAAGTGTTCACCCTAACTGTGCACCGTTGCGAAGGTTCGTCGTTTCGAAGCACCACGTGATGATCGGGTGTGATAGATTCTTACGTTCGCATACAACGGGTGTTGACGAGCCTAGCATGTACAGACATGGCCTCGGAACACACGCAATACACTTAGGTTGACTTGACGAGCCTAGCATGTACAGACATGGCCTCGGAACACGGAGGACCGAAAGGTCGAGCATGAGTCGTATAGAAGATACGATCAACATGGAGATGTTCACCGATCTTGACTAGTCCGTCTCACGTGATGATCGGACACGGCCTAGTTGAGCTCGGATCATGTTTCACTTAGATGACTAGAGGGATGTCTGTCTGAGTGGGAGTTCATTAAATAATTTGATTATATGAACTTAATTATCATGAACTTAGTCTAAATCTTTACACTATGTACTGTAGATCAAATGGCCCACGTTGTCCTCAATTTCAACGCGTTCCTAGAGAAAACCAAGCTGAAAGATGATGGCAGCAACTATACGGACTGGGTCCGGAACCTGAGGATCATCCTCATAGCAGCCAAGAAAGATTATGTCTTAGAAGCACCGCTAGGTGAAGCACCAATCCCTGAGAACCAAGACGTTATGAACGCTTGGCAGCAGCGTGCTGATGATTACTCCCTCGTTCAGTGCGGCATGCTTTACAGCTTAGAACCGGGTCTCCAAAAGCGTTTTGAGAAACATGGAGCATATGAGATGTTCGAGGAGCTGAAACTGGTTTTTCAAGCTCATGCCCGGGTCGAGAGATATGATGTCTCCGACAAGTTCTTCAGCTGTAAAATGGAGGAGAACAGTTCTGTTAGTGAGCACATACTCAGAATGTCTGGGTTGCACAACCGCTTGTCTCAGCTGGGAGTTAATCTCCCGGATGACGCGGTCATTGACAGAATCCTCCAGTCGCTTCCACCAAGCTACAAGAGCTTTGTGATGAACTACAATATGCAGGGGATGGAAAAGACCATTCCCGAGGTGTATTCAATGCTGAAATCAGCTGAGGTAGAGATCAGAAAAGAACATCAAGTGTTGATGGTGAATAAAACCACTAAGTTCAAGAAGGGCAAGGGTAAGAAGAACTTCAAGAAGGACGGCAAGGGAGTTGCCGCGCCCGGTAAGCCAGTTACCGGGAAGAAGTCAAAGAATGGACCCAAGCCCGAGACTGAGTGCTTTTATTGCAAGGGAAGTGGTCACTGGAAGCGGAACTGCCCCAAATATTTAGCGGACAAGAAGAAGGCCGGCAACACCCAAGGTATAGGTGATATACAAGTAATTGATGTGTACCTTACCAGTACTCGTAGTAGCTCCTGGGTATTTGATACCGGTGCGGTTGCTCATATTTGTAACTCAAATCAGGAACTACGGAATAAACGGAGACTGGCAAAAGACGAGGTGACGATGCGCGTCGGGAATGGTTCCAAGGTCGATGTGATCGCCGTCGGCACGCTACCTCTGCATCTACCCACAGGATTAGTTATAAACCTCAATAATTGTTATTTAGTGCCAGCTTTGAGCATGAACATTGTATCTGGATCTCGTTTAATTCGAGATGGCTACTCATTTAAATCTGAGAATAATGGTTGTTCTATTTATTTGAGAGATATGTTTTATGGTCATGCCCCGCTGGTCAATGGTTTATTCTTGATGAATCTCGAACGTGATGCTACACATGTTCATAGTGTGAATACCAAAAGATGTAAAGTTGATAACGATAGTCCCACATACTTGTGGCACTGCCGCCTTGGTCACATTGGTGTCAAGCGCATGAAGAAGCTCCATGCAGATGGACTTTTGGAGTCTCTTGATTACGAATCATTTGACACGTGCGAACCATGCCTCATGGGTAAGATGACCAAGACTCCGTTCTCCGGAACAATGGAGCGAGCAACCAACTTATTGGAAATCATACATACCGATGTGTGCGGTCCAATGAGTGTTGAGGCTCGCGGAGGATATCGTTATGTTCTCACTCTCACTGATGATTTAAGTAGATATGGGTATGTCTACCTAATGAAACACAAGTCTGAAACCTTTGAAAAGTTCAAGGAATTTCAGAGTGAAGTCGAGAATCAACGTGACAGGAAAATAAAATTCTTACGATCAGATCGTGGTGGAGAATATTTAAGTCACGAATTTGGTACACACTTAAGGAAATGTGGAATAGTTTCACAACTCACGCCGCCTGGAACACCTCAGAGAAATGGTGTGTCCGAACGTCGTAATCGCACTCTATTGGATATGGTGCGATCTATGATGTCTCTTACCGATTTACCGCTCTCATTTTGGGGTTATGCTTTAGAGACTGCCGCATTCACTTTAAATAGGGCACCGTCTAAATCCGTTGAGACGACACCGTATGAATTATGGTTTGGGAAGAAACCTAAGCTGTCGTTTCTAAAAGTTTGGGGATGCGATGCTTATGTCAAGAAACTTCAACCTGAAAAGCTCGAACCCAAATCGGAAAAATGCGTCTTCATAGGATACCCTAAGGAAACTATTGGGTATACCTTCTACCTCAGATCCGAAGGCAAGATCTTCGTTGCCAAGAACGGGTCCTTTCTAGAGAAGGAGTTTCTCTCGAAAGAATTGAGTGGGAGGAAAGTGGAACTTGATGAGGTGATAGTCACCCCTTCCGAGTCGGAAAGTAGCGCAGCGCGGGAAAATGTTCCTGTGGTGCCTACACCGACGGGGAGGAAGTTAATGATGATGATCATGAAGCTTCGGATCAAGTTGCCACTGAACTTCGTAGGTCCACAAGGACACGTTCCGCACCAGAGTGGTACGGCAACCCTGTCCTGGAAATCATGTTGTTAGACAACGGTGAACCTTCGAACTATGAAGAAGCGATGGCGGGCCCGGATTCCGACAAATGGCTAGAAGCCATGAAATCCGAGATAGAATCCATGTATGAAAACAAAGTATGGACTTTGACTGACTTGCCCGATGAGCGGCGAGCCATAGAAAACAAATGGATCTTTAAGAAGAAGACAGACGCAGATGGTAATGTGACCATCTACAAAGCTCGACTTGTCGCTAAGGGTTATCGACAAGTTCAAGGGGTTGACTACGATGAGACTTTCTCACCCGTAGCGAAGCTGAAGTCCGTCCGAATCATGTTAGCAATTGCCGCATACTATGATTATGAGATATGGCAGATGGACGTCAAAACGGCATTCCTTAACGGCTTCCTTAAGGAAGAGTTGTATATGATGCAGCCGGAAGGTTTTGTCGATCCTAAGAATGCTAACAAAGTATGCAAGCTCCAGCGCTCAATCTATGGGCTGGTGCAAGCATCTCGGAGTTGGAACATTCGCTTTGATGAGATGATCAAAGCGTTTGGGTTTACACAGACTTATGGAGAAGCCTGTGTTTACAAGAAAGTGAGTGGGAGCTCTGTAGCATTTCTCATATTATATGTGGATGACATATTATTGATGGGAAATGATATAGAATTCTTGGAAAGTATAAAGGCCTATTTGAATAAGTGTTTTTCAATGAAGGACCTTGGAGAAGCTGCTTACATATTAGGCATCAAGATCTATAGAGATAGATCAAGACGCCTCATTGGTCTTTCACAGAGTACATACCTTGACAAGATATTGAAGAAGTTCAGTATGGATCAGTCCAAGAAGGGGTTCTTGCCTGTATTGCAAGGTGTGCAATTGAGCACGGCTCAATGCCCGACCACGGCAGAAGATATAGAAGAGATGAGTGTCATCCCCTATGCCTCGGCCATAGGGTCTATTATGTATGCCATGCTGTGTACCAGACCTGATGTAAACCTTGCCGTAAGTTTGGTAGGAAGGTACCAAAGTAATCCCGGCAAGGAACACTGGACAGCGGTCAAGAATATCCTGAAGTACCTGAAGAGGACTAAGGATATGTTTCTCGTTTATGGAGGTGACGAAGAGCTCGTCGTAAAGGGTTACGTCGACGCTAGCTTCGACACAGATCCGGATGACTCGAAGTCACAGACCGGATACGTGTATATTTTGAATAGAGGAGCAGTAAGCTGGTGCAGTTGCAAGTAAAGCGTCGTGGCGGGATCTACATGTGAAGCGGAATACATGGCAGCCTCGGAGGCAGCACAGGAAGCAGTCTGGATGAAGGAGTTCATTACCGACCTAGGGGTGATTCCCAATGCGTCGGGCCCAATGACTCTCTTATGTGACAACACTGGAGCTATTGCCCTTGCGAAGGAGCCCAGGTTTCACAGGAAGACCAGGCATATCAAGCGTCGCTTCAACTCCATTCGTGAAAGTGTTCAAAATGGAGACATAGATATTTGTAAAGTGCACACGGACCTGAATGTAGCAGATCCGTTGACTAAACCTCTCCCTAGGGCAAAACATGATCAACACCAGGACGCAATGGGTGTTCGATTCATCACAATGTAACTAGATTATTGACTCTAGTGCAAGTGGGAGACTGTTGGAAATATGCCCTAGAGGCAATAATAAATGGTTATTATTATATTTCTGTGTTCATGATAATAGTCTTTTATTCATGCTATAATTGTATTGTCCGGAAATCGTAATACATGTGTGAATACATAGACCACAACCTGTCCCTAGTAAGCCTCTAGTTGACTAGCTCGTTGATCAACAGATAGTCATGGTTTCCTGACTATGGACATAGGATGTCATTGATAACGGGATCACATCATTAGGAGAATGATGTGATGGACAAGACCCAACTTAAGCATAGCATAAAAGATCGTGTAGTTTCGTTTGCTAGAGCTTTTCCAATGTCAAGTATCTTTTCCTTAGACCATGAGATCGTGCAACTCCCGGATACCGTAGGAGTGCTTTGGGTGTGCCAAACGTCACAACGTAACTGGGTGACTATAAAGGTGCATTACGGGTATCTCCGAAAGTGTCTGTTGGGTTGGCACGGATCGAGACTGGGATTTGTCACTCCGTGTAAACGGAGAGGTATCTCTGGGCCCACTCGGTAATGCATCATCATAATGAGCTCAATGTGACTAAGGCGTTAGTCACGGGATCATGCATTGCGGTACGAGTAAAGAGACTTGCCGGTAACGAGATTGAACAAGGTATTGGGATACCGACGATCGAATCTCGGGCAAGTAACATACCGATTGACAAAGGGAATTGCATACGGATTGATTGAATCCTCGACACCGTGGTTCACCCGATGATATCATCGTGGAACATGTGGGAGCCAACATGGGTATCCAGATCCCGCTGTTGGTTATTGACCGGAGAGGCGTCTCGGTCATGTCTGCATGTCTCCCGAACCCGTAGGGTCTACACACTTAAGGTCCGGTGACGCTAGGGTTGTAGAGATATATGTATGCGGAAACCCGAAAGTTGTTCGGAGTCCCGGATGAGATCCCGGACGTCACGAGAGGTTCCGGAATGGTCCGGAGGTGAAGAATTATATATAGGAAGTCCAGTTTTGGCCACCGGGAAAGTTTCGGGGGTTATCGGTATTGTACCGGGACCACCGGAAGGGTCCCGGGGGTCCACCGGGTGGGGCCACCTGTCCCGGAGGGCCCCGTGGGCTGAAAGTGGAGGGGAACCAGCCCCTAATGGGCTGGGGCGCCACTTTGGGCCTCCCCCCCATGCGCCTAGGGTTGGGAACCCTAAGGGGGGGGGGAGTTTCCCCTTGCCTTGGGGGGCAAGGCAACCCCTTTCCCCCTTGGCCGCCGCCCCCCCCTTGGAGATCCCATCTCCAAGGGCTGCGCACCCCCTTGGGGCCTATATAAAGGGGGGGGGAGGGAGGGCAGCACACTACAACCTTTGGCGCCTCCCTCCTCCCCTGCAACACCTCTCTCTCTCGCGCAGAAGCTCGGTGAAGCCCTGCCGGAGAGCCGCTACATCCACCACCACACCGTCGTGCTGTTGGATCTCCATCAACCTCTCCTCCCCCCTTGCTGGATCAAGAAAGGAGGAGACGTCGCTGCACCGTACGTGTGTTGAACGCGGAGGTGCCGTCCGTTCGGCACTCGGTCATCGGTGATTTGGATCACGGCGAGTACGACTCCGTCATCCACGTTCATTGGAACGCTTCCGCTCGCGATCTACAAGGGTATGTAGATCCACTCCTTTCCCCTCGTTGCTAGTAGACTCCATAGATGCATCTTGGTGAGCGTAGGAAAATTTTAAATTATGCTACGATTCCCAACAAAATGTAGCAGTCGCACTGTTAAAAGTAAGGACACGTTAAAGCAATGTTGTTTTCAATGTAATGCCTCCAGTAATATGAATCAATGGCACTTCTTTACATGTCCTGCTAAAATTTCCCATTAAGATAAGTTGGTTCTTTTCGTTAGAAATGCAACTGTCCTGGTCCGCCTACTCTCCCATGCCCAAAGTAATGTCGTATTTAACGGTTGTCATAGTTAATCCTAATGCCCACACTAATATCTAGCAATGCCAGTGCTTTAGAAATTGCTAATGTCCTTGTAGGATTGCCATTCAGATAAGGAACATGCTTCTTTTCATTTGATGCATGTTTCATCACTTGTTAGTCACCCTCCTTTCCACCTTTTTTGTGCAAACAGAGATATACATTTCACGCTCGATCTTAGTTGAACTGCACAAATGATATCCAAATTATAGTTGAGCATTCCTGGAGCTTCACAACCAACCTTGATGTTGCTCAATTTTATTGCAACTAATGAAGAAGAAGCTCTGTGGGTTTCGTTTTCTGATGGAAATGGAACCGGGGCTGGAGCCCTTTTCTTAAAAAAAATTGAAGAAGAAGCTGCTAGCTCACGGGACATTGCTTCATTTTAGGTGAACTGCACCAAAAGGTCCCATGAATTGAATCATCCATGTTGGTGACTGAAAGAGCCAGCTTCAGCATCCCAGTCTAAGCACCCCCGGCCTCCATCCTTGCGACGCACGGTACACCTCGTTTGCCACCTGCTCGACCCTAGTGTCACTGATAAAATGAAGTAATAATACAGTTAAAATAGAGCGAGTGTCATCTCTATCATTTCATTTCCAATGTAGATAAAGAAAGTGCTTCTCTTTGTTAATGTATGTTTCATCAACTAGTCCCATTGTTAATGTTTAAGCATTTCTGCAAACTGGGGTGCTTAATTTTAGTTGATATGTACAAAAATAGAGATTTGAATGTCTCAAGGCGCCTCCTTGTACTACCGCTGTACATGATGTTCATCACTGGCAGAAGGTGTATCTGGGAGACTTGGGACGATGTCCAGTATGAGGCGTACCGTATGAGGCGTCGCAGGGCCCATCTCGCCCTCGCAGCATGGCATACTATGATACTATCGCAATATTTTCTTCTATTTATTTTGTGTGTTTCATCAACTAGTGCCACTATAATGTAATCACGCTTTTTCATTATCTGTGGAAACAGGGTTATTCAGCTGCATTTTGGTGAAACTACACAAATGTACGTATGGAACCTGCATATATGCAGAGTGCGAGGTGTGCCAAGTAAAAATTACTGACACCAACCATGCTGCATGCACGCATTGGCATCCACCACCACCAGTGGGATGTGTGGCGCTCTCTGTGGACGGATCTTTCTCGACAGCAAATCATCTAACCAAATACTAGTAGCTTATATTGGCAGTTTTCTAGGGAGTACTCTTTTCTGAAAGAAGCACCAATCTATTTTTCTTTATTTGTACATTATGTCACAACTTTGACCCAAAGGTCCAGAGCTATTTTAGGGTGATTGGCGTAGTACTCGGAGACTGATTGTAAGCATGCTTTTCATTAGCTGTCACACTGATTGTAAGCATGAGCAGGTGGAAGATTAGGTTAGTGCGAAGCTTACCTTAAACCCTATCGCCGCCGTTGAAACGGGGAGAGCGCCGAGGGAACCGTGGAGAACAGCGGGGAAGCGACGTCGCGCCATCCGGCCTCCTCTTGCGGTGGGAGAACGAATATTCCTGTGGCTCCGGCTGGCTCTGTACCCTCACGAACGACACACCATACTCGATTGATTCGTTATCCTCTAGGTGCTCGACCTTCGACCTGTACGCCCACCACCTCCGCCTGACTATCGCCTCGGGCGAATCTGTTTGCTCCATCGCCCAGAGGAGATACTCGATGAACTCGGAGGACTGCGGCGTGACTGCCGCCGAGGAGTACATGTACATCGCCGCCCTCATCGCCGCCGTCTCGCTCTTTCCCATACATTGCCACATGGCCCGCACCGTCCTCGAAATCTCCCACTCATTGTCAAACCAACCAAGGATCTCCTTCAACCTGGCTAACTTTTCCTGGTCGCCGCCGGCGATCTGCCTGATTCGCTGCTGCATCCTCTCCATAGATGTCCTTCTGAGTGGTCCGGTGCTAGCTTTGGAAGATGGGAGGAGAGACGGTGGTCTTGCAATAGAGAAGAGGGAGAGGCGAGACGGTGGTTTTGGAATGGAGATGATGGAGAGGAGAGGACATGGTTTTGCAATGGAGAAGATCAGAAGAGGGAGAGGTGAGACGGTGGTTTTGGAATGGAGATGATGGAGAGGAGAGGAGGTGGTTTTGCAATGGAGAAGATCAGAAGAGGGAGAGGCGAGACGGTGGTTTTGGAATGGAGATGATGGAGAGGAGAGGAGGTGGTTTTGCAATGGAGAAGAGGGAGAGGAGCGTGCGGCGGCGATTTAGGATTGGACGAGAGGGCCGGCGCACTGTGACTGGATCAAAATCAAAATCAATTTACCCTTCAATTAAGAAAGCGACCCCACATTAACTAGTCTCCCTTTTATTCTGGGTCATAATTGACCATGATTTTCGCACATCAAATATATGTTATACGTTGTAAAAATAATATAATTTGAAAGTACATTCAGATACGAACCAAACGATACAATTTTTGGTGACATGCATTCACATTTTGCTTGTCAAATACAGTACGTGGTCAAACTTTGACCCAAAATACACAAAACAACAAAAAAATACTTCCAAGACCAGCGCCGCTCTTCCGCTCTTCTCCTCTTAAACCACCGCCGCTCCTCTCCTGTTCCAATCTAAATGCAGCGCCGCTCCTCTCCTCTTCCATTTCAAAACCACCGCCCCTCCTCTCCTGTTCTAGTCCAAAACCAGCATCGCTCCTCTACTGTTCTAATCCAAAACCAGCGCTGCTCCTCTCCTCTTCCATTCAAAAACCACCGCCGGCGAGTGAAGGTGCTGTGGAGAAGTAGATCGATGGAGGAGTACAACCGATACGTGAGGATCACAGACGGCGACCCTGTGAAGCTAGCTAGGATGTTGGAGATACAGTCTTGGTTTGACAACAAGGACCAACTAGCGGCGACGGCGACATCCATGGCCAAATATCTGCAACAGAGCGAAAAGACGGCGATACTCCCGGAGGGAGTCGCGCCGGAGTACATGGAGCTGCTCCTCTGGGCCATGGAGCAAACAGATTCACCGAATCCGATCGTGAGGGAGCGGTGGTGGGAGTATCGATCCCAGATGGAGCATCCACTAGAGATTGAAGGATCGAGCATCTACAAGGTGCCGTTTGTGAGGGTGTCCTGCCAGAGTGAGCTGGTCGAGTCTTCGTCGACCAAACCCAACTGCAAGAGGAGAAAAGCAGTTGGCCCGACGACGCTTCCCCGCCATCGTCTCCCTCGCCATTCACATCGTATCACAGGGCGGCTGTCTGCCGCCGAGGAATAGGAGGGGGCTGCCCCCCAGCCCAATAGTCGGGCAGGTTGTGAATTGCAGGAGGAGCTTAGGGTTGTCAGTATTTTCAGGTTGTGAATTGTGTTTTGTGTTGTGTATTTTGAGAGTTCTTTCAGATATGAATGTCTTTTGAATTTCATATTTGCAGTATTGAGCATATGAAGTATTTTATGAATTCTAGAGATCTATTTTTAGCACTTAAAAATGTAGTTTCATAGGAGTATAAAAGTGCAGACAATGTGATTCTCAGAGAAGAAACTGCAAGTTTCAGTTTCAGATAAGAAACTGCAAGTTCAGTTTCAGATAAGAAACTGCAACTTTCAGAGGCAGAGCATTTATATTAACACGGCCTTTTCAAACAGGGTTAACATCATGTTGGAAGTTTTATTCATCGTCGAAAATGGAACTACCAGCCAGTTAACATCATGCTGTTCAACATTCATGCATAGCACATCTTCATATGATGCACAGTCAAAATGCCCACACAATGTCGAGTGTGCGAAACACAGAGAAAACGAGGGACGAAGTTTTGGCAAGTGTTGGACGTGGTTTTGGGCTGCCCCGTCTAGGCCTGCTCCCTCCTCCCCGCGGCCGGCTCTGCTGCCGCGCAGGTCTCACCGCCCCACCGTACTCCCATCGCTGGCCTAGCCATCCCTCTACTCACCCACACCTGCTGTTATTCTCCGGCGACGGCAGACGAACCAGTAAACCCTCGTACAGTCGTACTCCCCTCCGCGTGGGAAACAACTGCCGAGTCTTCCCTGCCTCCGTGTCGTTCCCTTCCTAGGCCTCGCCGTCGTCCACCGCCCTGGTGCTCTCGGCACGGCCTGGTCAACGTGGTCAACGACCGACATGCATCTGAAGTGGACTGTACGTGGAGAGGCCGATAGCTGGGTCCACGGCCGCACGCAAGGAAATGCCTCCTTATTACGCGCAAAATAATGATTCCTCCACCTGACATCAGGGACCCACCGAAAGGCCTCTGTATTTCACAAAAAAAAACGATACCGCCGCTGACAGCACGGACCCACCAGCTATATCTTCGCACGCAAGGAAGTGCCTCCTTATTACGCAAAAAAATGAATACTCCCCCTGCTAGCTGGGACCCACCATGGTGGGAGGCTGACTTGTGGGCCTACTAAGTTGACTGGGACGGGGGCCTTTGTCAACTTTAGTCAATATGAACGATTCTAGCTCCAGTGACCGTACGATGTCCATCCAACGGCCGTAGTGCTTCTTCAACCTCTGGTCTTCTTACTCCAGCCGCCCAAAGCAGCGCCGGTCGTGCCGCATGCTCCTGCCTCCCGTGGCCGGCTGTGCTGCCGCAGAGGCCTCACCGCCCCCTACTATTTCCCACCGCTGGCCAGGCCCTGCGGCGACGGCAGCCTCACACCGCAGCCAAACCAGTGAACCCTCGTACTCCTCTCCGCGCGGGCTTCCACTACAGCGTCTTCCCCGGCTCCGCGTCGTCCCCTTCCCAGGCCTCGCC